>NC_057865.1:20018000-20340000 GCF_019393635.1 Dromiciops gliroides | reverse complement strand
AGAAGGGTGACCTGGCCTGGATACTTTGGTCTGAGCAGTCACAGGGTTAGTGACCAGAGCTGGAGGGGAGTTGATCCTGAGAGACAGTCATCATTCATTTATGGTATCAGGGCTGGGCAGAAAGGAGGGAGAGGCAGGGAGGGGGCCAGCAAGATGGTGGCCAGAATGGAATCTGAAGACTAGCTGGAGCCAGTAGCCACACACTCAGCAGCAGGACAACACAGGTCCCAGGGTAAAAGTTCCAGAGCTGAATGGCTGAAGTCCCCAGGGAAGGTGCCCTCCCTCTATTGATTCCCTCCAACTTATCTTATTGATATGTAGTTGTTTGCTTTCTTTGTATCCCCAGCACTTAGCACACAGTCGGTGCTTAATAAATGCTTACTTAGGGGGCAGCTAGGTGGCAAATCACCGGCCCTGGATTCAGGAGTACCTGAGTTCAAATCCAGCCTCAGACACTTGACACTTACTAGCTGTGTGACCCTGAGCAAGTCACTTAACCCCCATTGCCCTGGAAAAAAAAATAATAATAAATAAATGCTTACTGACTGACTTCATGCCTTCATTGGGTGGCAAGTTTGTTTTTGCCAGAGGAGTAAGGCTGGCAGGACATATGGGAAGAAGACAGCCAGCATAGGACCTTATATCCGTGCAATGGGTATTCTTATCCCAGTTTTGCAGTTGAGGCCATCAAGGCCCCAGATAAGGGGAATAGACGTGCCCAAGGTCACACATCTAGTAGGATTCAGGTCTAGGCCCCCTTAATTCCAAGGCCACCCCCCCTTACCCCCCTTTCCTCCCTGGGCCTCTGTGAAAGGAGAGGTTTTGACCAGGCTGGCCACCTCTGAGATCTCTGAGCTGGAGCTCATACAGTCGGTGAATCTGAGTGTCTGTTAATGGCCCACAAATAATCCCTGGAGAGAGGGCTGAACTGAGAGCTGAGTTTGAATCCCAGCCCTGCTCCTCATTCACTGTGGGATCAAAGACAAGTCGCCTCCCCACTCAGGTCCTCTAAGACTGTGTGCTAAAGATGGATTCTATTGGTCCTTGTCGATGTCATTATAAGCTCATTAGTTTTAGAACTGGACTGGACTGGACCTTAGAGGTTCTTGAGTCTAACACCTTTCTTTTATAGATGAGATCACTGAGGTAGGTTGAGCTTAAGTGACCTGTCTATGGTCAAAGCTAGTAAATAGGGGCAGCTAGGTGGGGCAGTGGATAGAGCACCGGCCCTGGAGTCAGGAGTACCTGAGTTCAAATCCAACCTCAGACACTCAACACTTACTAGCTGTGTGACCCTGGGCAAGTCATTTAACCCCAATTGCCTCATTTAAAAAACAAAAAAACCAAAACAGAACTCTGGGCCCAGAGGCAGGAAGATCTGAGTTCAAATCCAGCCTCAGACCCTCACTAGCTGTGTGACCTTGTACAAGTCACTAACTTCTGTATACCTCAGTTTCCTCATCTATAAAATGGGGGTAATATGGTGAGGATCAAATAATATTTCTAGAAAGTACTTAGCATGGTTCCTGGCACTTAGTAGGTGCTTAATAAGTGCTTGTTTCTTTCCCTTCGCCCTCTTGAGCCTGGGAGTAGCACAGTATTTCAGGGTCTGTGATGGCCAGCAGGGTCAGCCTGGGAGAACCGTAGGGCCTGTTGCCTTCTGGGCAGACAGCACTGGGCAGCAGACCCAGACTGGCTGAAGATCCAGACTTGGGAGAAACAGACACAGCTAGAGCAGCTTCTCCATTGTATGCATTTCCCGTTTCCTTTCAGACTCAGTGTGAATCAGATCACCGACTCTGGCGTCAAGGTGTTGTATGAGGAGCTAACGAAATACAAAATTCTGACGTACTTGGGGTATGTATTTGGAGGTGGGTAGGGACAAGGAGCATGTGGCCTCAATTTTGGGGGGACATCCCATGGAAAGACAAGGCCCTGGGAGGAGGGAGACCTGTGTTCTGATTTTGACTCTGCTGTGTGAGGTTGGACAAGTCAGTTTCCTTCCTTAAAGACTTAGTTTTCCCAATCTGTGAAATGGCGGGGGGGGGGGGGGGCGTCAGCCTGATGCCCCCAACATCCCCTTGAGGTCTAACAGTCTAAGGTTCCCTGATAATCCTACAATCCTATCTGAAGCTCCAAGCCATGGCATTGACCTGCCCCCACGGCCCCAGTGTAGGCATGTGGGATGATGTGCATCTGGAAGGGAACAATGGGCTGGTTTTTGGAGATGCCAAGTGTTCGTTTGGTGCCCTTGATGGCATGTAGGGGGCTGAAAGGCCAGACCAATGGGCTGTGACAGGTTCCCTGAAAGCAGAAAGACTTCAAGTCTATACTTGAGGAGGGGCTGTGTGTTTGTTGTCCAGGAGTATCCTGGCAAAGTGGGGGGTCAATTTTGTAGCCACAGCAACTCTTGATCATGCTCTGGATTCTGCAGTGAAAAAAACATGGCTTTGGGGTCAAAACGCTGAGTTCAAATTTTTCCTCTAACATTCCCTAGGTGATCTTGGCCAAATCCCTGCACCTCAGTTTCCTCACCTGCAAAACAAGAGGGTTGGACTGGATGGTTTCTGAGATCCCTTCTAGTTCCATATCAGTGACCCCCACCAAGTTACTGAGGGGTTGCCAAGTCTTCGTAGTGGGGGAAGGGGACAAAACCAAAAGTAGTGACATTTGTAAGTTGATTCAAATTTCCTCCTGGCTTTTGGAATCTCTTCCCTGGCCTTGTTACCCCAGACTATAGCACCTACACTTCTTTATTTCTTTCTTCTTCTTCTTCTTCTTCTTCTTCTTCTTCTTCTTCTTCTTCTTCTTCTTCTTCTTCTTCTTCTTCTTCTTCTTCTTCTTCTTCTTCTTCTTCTTCTTCTTCTTCTTCTTCTTCTTTTTTTTGGTGGGGCAGTGAGGGTTAAGTGACTTGCCCAGGGTCACACAGCTAGTAAGTGTCAAGTGTCTGAGGTCATATTTGAACTCAGGTCCTCTTGAATCCAGGGCTTTATCCACTGTGCCACCTAGCTGCCCCCCGCCCCAACTCCTTAAAAAAAATAACATACTTGCCCCAAAAAGAGGTATGGAAAGATATCTCCCCATACTCCTTTGCTAAGCTGTGTGGGAGTGTTGATTGCTTTCACTGATTTTTCTCTTTTAAATTCTTTCTTATGATAGTTCTCTGGAAGAGGATGAGGAGAGGGATTTTGAGTAAGTAAAAACAAAAGGGACCAATAAAAATTTACTACTTTTATTTTTTTTATTTTGAATAAAAGTATTTTATTATTTTCCAGTTACATGTAGAGATAGTTTTCGGGGCAGCTAGGTGGCTCAGTGGGTAAAGCACTGGCCCTGGATTCAGGAGGACCTGAGTTCAAATCTAGCCTCTGCCACTTAACACTTACTAGCTGTGTGACCCTGGGCAAGTCAGTTAGCCCCCATTGCCCTGCAAAAAACAAACAACAACAACAACAAAACAAAAAAAAAAAAACATGTAGAGATAGTTTTCAACATTTGTTTTTTTAAGATTTCCAATTTCAAATTTTTCTCCCTCCCCTCTCCCCTAGACAGCAGGTAATCTGATATAGGATATATATATATATGTATATATATATAAAATTACATTAAACATATATCTGCATTAGTCATATTATAAGAGAAGAATCAGAGAAATAAGGAAAAACCTCAAAAAAGAAAAAACAACAGCACCCAAAACAAAAGAAATAGTATGGTTCAATAAGCATCCATATTCCACAATTCTTTTTTTTTTTTCCTGGATTTGGAGAGCCTTTTCCATCATGAGTCCTTTGGAATTTTCTTGTACCATTGTATTGGTAAGAAGAATCTAGTCTATCACAGTTGATCAACGTATAATGTTGATGATACTGTGTACAATGTTCTTCTGGTTCTGCTCATCTCACTCATCATCAGTTCATGCAAGTCCTTCCCAGTTTCTCTGAACTCCACCTGCTCATGGTTTCTTACAGCACAATAGTATTCCATTACATTTGTATACCACAACTTGTTCAGTCATTCCCCAACTGATGTACAGCCCCATAATTTCCAATTCCTTGCCACCACAAAAAGAGCAGCTATAAATGTTTTTGTACATGTGGGTCCTTTTCCCTTTTTTATGATCTTTGGGAAAAAGAGCCAAAAGTGGTATTGCTGGGTCAAAGGGTATGCACAGCTTTATAGCCCTTTGGGCATAAAAATTTACTACTTTTAAATGATCCTAGATTTCAAGGTGGAAGAGAACTTGTAAGTCATCAATTCCAACTCTCATTTTACAGTTGAGGAAAATGAGTCGGAGAGGGGAACTATGTTGACCCCATGGTCATACTAGGTGATACAGTAATTAGAGCACTGGACCTGAAGTCTGGAAGACCTGAATTCAAATCTGGCCTTAGACACTTGCTAACTGTGTGACCCTGGGCAAGTCATTTAATCCTGTTTGCCTCATTTTTCTCATTTGTAAAACGGGATAATAGCACCAACCTTCTGGTGTTGTTTTGAGGATAAAGTGATTAAAATATTTGCAAAGTGCTTTGCAAGTGTTAAAGCACCATGAAATTCTAGGTGTGTTATAATAATTATTACTTATACTTATAGTAAGAGATGGAGCCAGAATTTGGACCTGAATCATCTGACTTCAGACTAAGTCCTTTTTTTTTCATCGCAAAGTTTTGACTTGTTAAAGCCCCCAGACCATGCCAAGATGCCCTAAAGTTTTGCCTGAAACTGTGATTTCTCTCCAAGGTTATACAATAACCAAATTACCAACACTGGAGCCAAATATGTGGCTAAGATCATCGAGGAATGCACAAATCTTACACACCTGAAGTGAGTTAAACTGCTATGGGCAATGGAGATGGGGGAGGGGAGAGAGAGTGGGGGTTGGAAGACCTGGATCCTAGGATTTGGTGCTTGGGCTCACCTAGTGCAATTCCCTGCTTCCCCCTCACTTCCTCTTTCATTTTACAGATAAAGAAATTAGAACCCAAAGAGACGCAGTGACTAAGACCACACAGTTAGCATGGAGGAGAGTAGGGCTTCCAACTCTGGTCCTCTGCCTCTTGATATTTAGGGCTTTTTCAATGATACCAGTCACTAGTGGCCTCTTCAAAGGAAGGCTGGATGATCACTGGTCTGGGATGTTGTCAAGGAGACTATTGTTTAGATGCAAGTCAGACTCACTGGTTTCCCACATACCTTCCAATTCTGTGGTTCTGAGGTTCCATGGTACATTATGTATCATGGAGCCAGAAAGTCCTGAGTTCAAATGCAGCTCTAAAACCTCACTAGCTGTGTGACCTTGGGTAAGTCACTAACCTCTCTGCCTCAGTTTCCTCATCTATAAAATGAGGATAATAATAGTGCCTACCTTCCAGGGTTGTTGTGAGTTTCAAATGATAGATTATTTGTAAAGTGCTTAGCACAGTTCCTGGCACATTGTAAGCACTAATTATCTAACGGTGTTATTAGAATGATCAAGCACTTAGCACAGTGCCTGACACGTGTCCAGTGCTATATAAATATTAGCAAGGATGAGGATGAAGACGAGGTCTCATTTTGGACTCTGCTCCAGTGTCCCAGCCGATTTCTGATTTTAAGTTAGCCAATCACTATTGTGCTCAGTCAGCGGTCTCCTAGTGGCCAGAAGAGTAGAGGCCGGGACCTGGGCCACAGCATCCCTTATATGGAGACATACATACATGTGCAGATATGTCATAACTCTCTCCATAGAGTGGGAGCCAACTACATAACAAGCGAAGGAGGAAAGTGTCTGGCCTCGGCTGTGAAGACAAGCAAATCGATTCTGGACATTGGGTGAGTAAGAAGGAACCTCCTTAGCCCTGGGACATAGGACATAGGCCTGGGCCCCCTGGGGGCCATCCTGGGGACTCCATTAGACTGTGAACTCCTTGAGGGCAAGCACTGTCTTTCGACTCTTTTTGTATCCCCAGCACTTAGCCTGGTGCCCGGCACATAGTAGGCACTTAATAAATGTGTGTTGATTGACTGATTGATGTTTATGCAGACTATTCATGTCCTGGTCTTTTCAGGATCATGCTGTCCCTGTGGAGTCGGCATCATTGGCCCTGCTACCCTCACCTCTGTTGTGTCTGCCTCATTTACTACCACTTACAAAGGGAGGTGGGAAACAAGCTTCAGGTTCTGTGACTTCACTACATGCAAATTCAACTATTCCCTCTTACCCTCTGGGTGTAACCCCAGCCTTGCCCCTTCACTCACTCATGATAGTAATTGCTGGCATTTATACAGTATCTTCAGGTGTTCAAAGCAATTTGCATATGTTATCTTATTTGGTCCTTAACCACTACCCTGGGAGATAGGTGCTATTGTTATTTCTATTTTACGGTTGAGGAAACTGAGGCTGAGAAAAGCCAAGTGACTTGCCTAGGGTCATGCAGCTAGTACATGTCTGAGGCTCGATTTGAAATCAGGTCCTTTTTAGTCCAGGTCTAGCACACTATGCACTGTGCCACCCAGCTCCCTATCATTGCCTGCAAGAAATCTCCACCCGAATGTCTGAGGCCTAGCTTAGGTTCCACCTCCTCCAAGAAGACCACCTGATTCCTCCCCCAGACAAGAGTCCTCCCTCTCAAATTCCCCCAGTGCTCTGGGTCTGGATCTCTTCTTTGGCCCCTTTTTTCTACAATGTGTAATGTTTATTTGTGTCCATTATTCTTCCTACAGTGTTCTATGGGCTCCCAGAGGGCAGGGCTGGGCCATCTCTTCTCTCTATAGCCCTCTGGTCAAGCCCACAAGGAGGAGTGGCAGAGATACTAAAGTCAGTGGATCATCTGGTGGAGGGGCTTAGAAGGGTTTATCTCCCCCCCTCCCTGAGTGTCCTAAGAATTCTTCATATTAAGAGCATGCATACCAAGTGTGAGAGCATGGAATCCCAGGAAGTGTTTTGGTCTGGTGTCAGAAATCCTGGCCCTTTCACATGTTTACTCTGTGATCTTAAGCAAGTCACCTCATCTCAGAAATGGGGAGGTGACTTGCCCAAGGTCACTCAGCATGTAGCAGAGCTGGGGGGCTGGAACCTACTTCTTCAGAGTTCTCTCCATTGGGTCACATTGCCTCTCATGTCCACTTTACTCCTTAGAAGAGTCTGCTGGGGGCAGCTAGGTGGTGCAGTGGATAAAGCACCGGCCCTGGATTCAGGAGGACCTGAGTTCAAATCCAGCCTCAGACACTTGACACTTGCTAGCTGTGTGACCCTGGGCAAGTCACTTAACCCTCATTGTCCTGCAAAACCAAACCAAACCAAACCAAACAAAAAGAGTCTGCTAAGGCTGAAGTCCTCCAAGGGAAAATAGGAGATGGTTCCAGTGGGCCCAGCTTGAGGATACTGAACTCTGGCTGTTTTTCTCCTCAGGATGTGGGGCAATAAGATAGGGGACGAAGGGGCCAAGGCTTTTGCAGATGCACTGAGGAATCACCCCAGCCTGTGCAACTTGAGGTAACCAAAACACCTCTATCCGAGACCATTTACTGGGGTAACTTGCTCTTGGGAGGTGGTGGCAGAACCCATTCCAAGCCCATCCCTCTCTCTTCTTCCCTCGCTTGGTGGGGGGGGGCACGGGGTATTGGCTTGTGCGAGGGTCCCCACCTTTCCCCTCATCCTATCCCTTTCTCTCCTTTCTCATTCTCTGAATGTTGGGGCTGTCTTCTTCCTCCTTCACATCTACCCCACTCCTCCCTCCTACTGGGTGTGGCCTCTTCACTCTCAGTTCCTTCCTGCAAGCCTGCAAGCTCTCTGGGCCTTCCTGTTTCACTGGCCTAAGGAGGTGGGCCTTGTCCTGGGAGCCCTCCAAAGAATTTCCCACGGTCTGCAGCTTGCACTGGCCACAGGATGGCCTGAAGGGGTCAATGGCCCCCAGCAGCACTCCCTGCATTTGCTGAAGTTTCCCCTGGTTTTGACTCATGCTCTGGACACAGCTCTTTAGCACAGAGCTCAGGGTGAAGTTTCTGTCCTGGGCCAGAAGATTCAGTCAGTCTGGTGGGGAAGCAGATACTGAAGGTGGCTTCCCTGGCCACTCCCCCGTGATGGTGGAGGAATGTCTGGGATCCCTCATGAAACGTCCCTTGTGGCTTTCCTTTTCAGTCTTGCCTTCAATGGCATCTCCACAGAAGGAGGCAAAAGCCTTGCTCAAGCACTCCAGCAGAACAGCTCGGTGAAGATATTTTGGTAAGGAGGATGGGAACTTGGCATGAAGGACCTGGTCTCAGGAATTCTCAGGAGGTCACTGTATGTGTCTGGGTTGGTACATTGGTCAACATGCTTTTAGTTGATGCTGTGGATCAAGTGTAGAGCTGGGAGTCAAGAAGCTCCTGAGTTTAAACTCTGCCACAGACATTTAACAGCTTTATGATCCTGGGCAGACAACCATTCATCCCTCAGCCTCCATCTCATCATCTGTGAAATGGAGATAACAATAGCACCTCCTCCACAGTGTTATTCTAAGGATCAAGCTGTAAAGCTCTTGACAAATGCCCATTATCACCATTATTATTTATTAAGCACTAACTATTGACAGGCACTGAAAAGACAATGTGACATAAGCAAGGACCTCAAGGACATTCCATTCTCCTGGGGGAGTCAGGATACAAGGAACACACAGCTAAAGGGCAAGAGTTAACAACTGATGGAAGTAGGAAAGGCCTAGGGAGGCTGGGAGGGCACTCGAGTCAAGTCTTGAAATCCAGGGGTCCAAAGAGGAGGGAAGAGCCTTCCGTAGTTGGAGGCTAGCCTGGGCAAAGGTGTAGAAGTAGAAAGTGGGGTGTCATGTGGGGAACAACACGAGGGAAAGTCGTGTAAAATCAGTCTGGGGAGAGAAGGGGGACCTGCGTGAGGGTCTAATGATAATAATAGCCAACATTTATCTGGTGAGTACAATGTGCCAGGCACTGTGCTAAGAGCCTTGCTATCTCATTTGATAATATGAATAAAAGCCAACCCAGAATTCGTGCCTCTTATTTATGGTACCAGTGTCTAGCCTCAAGCTCTCCCAGCCTTTAAATAAATGCATTGAGACAGTTTGTTCTGACATAACAGACGCTTAGCTCTTGGTGGCGAGGGTCCTCTTCTAGAGACATGGCCAGACTCGGGGAGGGTGGGGGGCAGATCTGGTGGAAGGACAATGGGATGGGCTCCAGCTGGTGCTCATTCAGCACCAGTGCCTATCTTCAGTGCATTGAGTGGCCCCTTGTATTCTTATCCTCTGTTTGGGTTTACCTCTTGAGGGATGGTGGTGGCACCTTTCTGGCCAGACTCTGCCAAACATCAAACAGGATCTTGACCTCAGAGATCTTATGTGATTGTGAAGGCTGGGATCTTTCTTATATGCCCATGGTGAGCTAACCACATCCTCTCTGCCTAGGTTGACCAAAAATGACCTGGATGACGAAGTAGCGGAGAGCTTGGCAGAGATGCTGGAAGTCAATCAGACGCTGAGAGATTTATGGTAATTTTATCTTCCACAGCTCCCACTTAGAGGATTTGCTAGACCGGGGATGTCAAATGCACTTAGCAACAGGGGTCACTGAACTGCATAAGGATCCCTGCAGCCCCATATTGACCCAGAAAGCCACACACCAACACTATCTATGTCCTGTTGTATTTTTATTCATTTTGTTAAACATTGCCCAGTTACATTTTAAGTCTGGTCTGGCTTCAGCTGTGGTTGGCACCTCTGCTTTATACCATTTTAACATGGAGGGGATGAGGATGGAGCTGTGTGTGTGTGTGTGTGTTGTCTCCTGTTAGAATATAAGCTCTTTAAGAGGAGCAAATGTTTCACTTTTGTCTTTGAGTCCCCAGCATATAGTAGGTCCTTTATAAATGATTGTTGATTGATTAAATCTATGATCATCTTAAGATCTTTGCTAGTGCTGACCATGATAGAAATCAGGTCTTGGGGTCAGAAGAGGGGGCTCCCACTCTTCTGACTGGACATGGTCAACAGCAGTAGGGGATGCCCGTCTTTTCCCCATTTCTCTGACTCAGTCTTTAAGAGAGTCAGCATGGAGGGTGGGGGAAGGAGGGTAGTGGAGGCAGTCAGGCTAATGGTGGGCAGGTGTCCAGCTGGATTTGGAGAGAGTTCTCCACTTTCAAGGATCAGTCTCACGGACTTTTGAACCTGCCCCAGTTTGCTATTGGTAACCATGGTCCTGGCAATGACCTCCCTTCCTGGACCACGGTATCTGAATTTAAGTCTCACCAATGGTTATTACCACTACCATTCTGCGATGGCAAGGGTACCCAACCAAAAATTAAGAGACCTGGGTTCTCTGTCATTAACTAACAGTGAGGCCTTGGTTGATTAATTTTTAAAAATCTATTGAGGGGGCAGCCAGGTGGCACAGTGGATAGAGCACCAGCCCTGGAGTCAGGAGTACCTGAGTTCAAATCTGGCCTCAGACACTTAACAGTTACTAGCTGTGTGACCCTGGGCAAGTCACTTAACCCCAATTGCCTCACTAAAAAAAAAGAACATTTAAGACTAGATGGTCCCAGATCCAAAGCCTATGATTGCCACAGAAATGAAGAAGGTTTAACCTCCCAGCTACCTCCCACCTCAACCCCTAGCTCTGTGTAGCCAAAACATTTGCCTGCTGGGAATGTGTGCTATAAGCCAAATAAAATATCCAGCCAGCCACCCTGGCTGCCTGAAATACCTCACTGTTTGCCTCTTGCTTGGCCAGTGCACCAAGCTAGAAGAGTCTGCCCCCAGGGGAGGCTTCCAGAAACAAGCTGTTCTTTGCAGGCACATCCCCGACCTTTGTAGCACTTAGCCCCTTCCTTCCTTCCTAGGGGACCGAGCAGAGCAAGGGGCCCAATGAGGGATGAGCTCAGAATAATTCTTATCAGGGCGTGAATATTTAATGCCAGTAAGTCTTCATGGTACAGAGCTATTCAGATTGTGCCAAGTCAAGTCACATGGGTTCTGGGAAAGGCTCAGAATCCCCAGTGAGCAGTAACACACCTGGCGAGGACTTCAAGCCTAGCTTCAGGCACACGAGGGTTGTGGCCTTGCTCGGACACAGAGAGCCTCCATTATATCCTGGCAATGGCCTTGTGGCACCGATCCTGCTGGGGCTCAGGAAGACTGAGATCCTGACAGACGAAAGCTATTTCCTGCTCTCTCTCCCTGGATATACAGAAGATTATAGATCCAAGTCTAGGGAAGAAACCTGGAGACACCTCCGAGGCTATCACGGAGGCCCAGACCGTGCGCCCAGAATTGGAGAGTTTCATACATCTAAGGATGAACAAAGTTAGAGGCCTTGTAGGCTGGCCCCCTGGTTAAGTGACTTGCCCAATGTCACACAGGTAGCAAGCAGCAGAGATAAGACCTGGCTTTGTCCATGTTCCTTACTCTAGAAAAGACTCTAGAATTGGAGAGTTTGAAGAGTGTAGAGGAAGGAGACCGAGGCTGAGATCCTGATTTTGTGACCGTGAGCCTTTATGAGCCTTGCCTTCCTCACCTGTAAAATGGGTCTGAAATGCCATCTAGAGCCAATCATCCATACATTTAAGGTCACTAGTCCAACTCACCGCCCTCTATTAGAGCCCCTCTCTCACATCCCCGGAAGGTAGGCATGAAGCCTCTGCTAGAACCCTTCTGGCAATGGGAAGCTCTCCTATGAGGAAGGCAGCCCATTTCATGTTGGGAAAGTTCTGTTGTAAGATCAGCCAAAGCCCAGACGGCTCTAGTGCCGTGAATCCCAGCTGCTCACAGCTTCACCCCACTTAACACTTGAAGCCAATTCCTGGAACAGGGCCCCCAAAGTAGGTCAGACAGGGGGCAGCTAGGTGGTGCAGTGGATAAAGCACCGGCCCTGGAATCAGGAGTACCTGAGTTCAAATCCAACCTCAGATACTTAACACTTACTAGCTGTGTGACCCTGGGCAAGTCACTTAACTCCAATTGCCTCACTAAAAAAAAAAAAAAAAAAAAAAAGGTTAGATGGAGCTCTGGGAAGGAGGCATCTTGTTCTGCATCTCTGAGCGCCAGCCCTGTCCGCTGCCTCCCGCCCCAGCCAGAGGCCTTTGCTTTTTTCAGGCTCATCCAGAACCAGATCACAGCCAAGGGGGTCTCCCGCCTGGCGGACGCTCTCCAGAAGAACTCGACCATCGTGGATATTTGGTATGGCCCAGTGCCCTTCCCTGCCTTGTGGGTTGGGGTGGAACCTTGGTGACAGACAGACGAATCCCCTTTGTAGCCTTAAGTCTGGGAAGCTTCAGCTTGGTATGACAGTGAGTCTTGGAATTGGTTCTTCCACTTGTCCCAGCTCCTTGGAGTCCAACTATTTTTCCAGATAGAATTTCATCTGAACTGAGCTGCCTCAGCTTTCACAACTTGGTTGCGCTAATGAAGACTCCCCAAATGGTTTCCTACTTTCTGTGTTTAGACCTTCCCCTCCCCATTCCTAAGTCCCCTCTCATGCCCACAGAGGGCAGCATGTCTACAATAGAGTAAACAAAGCCAACCCTGGAAAAGCAAGCCTACTCTGATGTCTCATAATGACCAGTTTTGGTCCAGAAGAACAAATGGTGATGCACACTTCCCTCATCTCTGTAGGGAGATAGGCAGCCATGGTGGTGGAAATGTGCCTTACGTTGGCACTGATTTAAAGGGGTTGGTACAAAATATCCCCACTTCACACCCAACCCAGGAGTGCTTTGCTACCACCAGCTTCAGAATTCTCTTTGTTGATGGGGCTTCAGATGGCATTGGTGACTGTCTCAATCTCATTGGTTACCTGGTCATTGCCATTGACGTATCTCCTGGTCATCTGGGCATTCCCATCTCAGAATACGCATTTAGCTAAGAGCAGCAAAAGAAACGGAGGTGGGGGCGGCTAGGTGGCGCAGTGGATAGAGCACCGGCCCTGGATTCAGGAGTTCCTGAGTTCAAATCTGGCCCCAGACACTTGACACTTACTAGCTGTGTGACCTTGGGCAAGTCACTTAACCCCCATTGCCCCACAAAAAAAAAAGAAACGGAGGCTCCATGTGTTCATGGACACATGGCAGCCAGGTAGGAGTGGGCTTCCCTCCCTGGCAGCTCACAGCAATCCTCCTCACTCGAAAGCTGCTGGAGAAGGGAATGAGAGATTCCCTGCTCAAACTTTTTCATAGGTACCCTCAGTTCCAGCTCAGCCTCTACTGCCTCGCTTTCTAAACTGGGGGTCGTGGGGGGTCATGCAACTGAGTGTGGGGGTTGTGAAAATTTTGGCAACAGTGAAAGATCATGTATAACTACTTTATATACCCATATACCCAGGGTTACATAAAAATTTCTTGGTTGAAAAGGGCTAGTGAGTGGAAAAAGTTTAAGAAACCCTGCTTTACTGAATCATTAGGCCTTCTAATTCTTCAATCAACCAGAAGACTTCTCCTTTTTATTCTTAGGCCAAGCAACACAAAACTTGTCCTCAAATTAACTTTGAAAGATATTCATGTGGGAGTGGAGGAGGGGTTGAACAGAGAGGAATGGGGCATGGAGGGAGTTCTTTTAGAGTACAGCCTTGAGGTAGGGGTGGCCATCTGTTAGTTCTTAGTTTAAATAATGATCCTTGTTAATTATGCACTAAAATTACTTGTTTCCATCATTCCTGAAGATGCGCCCCTTCTATATTTTAGTGCTCTGAGGCAAAGCTCTAGGTGTCCCACCCTAGGTCCAGTCTGCCATAGGATATGGGAAGCAGTCTAGACTGGAAATATTGGAAACAGTATAGAGAAACCAAATACATGATTCCCAAAGAGCTGGGCTGCTCAGCAATGGGGAAGGATCAGCTTAAGTAGGAGATGGGCTGGTCCCCTCAGGCTTCTCTCAGGGGCAGCTCCCCCTGAGAACTGGGCAGAGCAGAAGAAGGCTCTCAGTGATGCAGAGGCTGGACTTGGCCATCAGACTTCACATTCTCATGCCCTGGCTTTGGGGGAATGCAGAGAGGCTATCTCAGAGTGGGCCAAAGGGCCAGATTGTTGACTGCTGGGTCAGTGGCCAGGGAGGCAGGTTCCAGGTCAGAGAACACAGTTCATCCTGGCTGTAGCTTCCAGAAAATGGAGTCGACGCCAACAAGGCCGGTCAAGGACCTTGTGACATCAGCAGCTGCAGAGCAGCGCCCACCCCTTCTGTTCTGATGCTGGGTGGTTTTAAGTTAAGAGTTTTTGTTTGTTTTAAAGGGGAGAATGTCACACACCCTCTTCCCCTACTTTCAGCCTCACTCTCTTCTCTCTCTTTCGCTGGGCAGACCAAACTTTGTGATCATAGAGTCTCGAGGCCTGGGTCTTTGCCAGACCTGCCCTATTCAGGCCACATTGGGGTGTGGGAGCCTCACTTTAGGAAGGACATCTGACGAGCCAGAGAATGTTTAGAGGGGAGCAGCCAGGAGTGGGGGAACCAGAGACTAATGGACCAATCCATCACGATGTACTTACTATGTGCTTAGCATGTGCTGCATACTCTGCTAATATCAGTGATGCACATCAGCAGTGAAGGCAGTCCCTGCCCCCAGGGAGTATACAGTCTTTTTTTGTTTGTTTGGGGGGAGGCAATGGGGTTGTGACTTGCCCAGGGTCACACAGCTAGTAGGTGTCAAGTGTCTGAGGCTGGACTTGAACTCAGGTCCTCCTGACTCCAGGGCCAGCTATCTATCCACTGCACCACTTAGCTGCTCCTGGGAGTGTACATTCTGATGGGGGAGACGCAAACACACAAATGATCACATAGGAGAGACACACAGAGTGAGTGGAAGGGAGCCTGGGATGGGGAGGCCGGGGGGCCTGGCAAAGAGCTGCAGGAGGTGAGGCGTGGGCTGACTTATAGAGGAAGTCAAGGATTCAGAACAGCAGAGGTTAAGGAACAGCTTTATAGGCAGGAGAGACTGTCAGTGTAAGGGTCTCATCTGAAATCCTCCCTTCCCAATGAACACTTCCTTCACTTTCTGCTTCCCCAACAGCTTAAATGGGAACCCAATCAAGCCTGAAGAGGCCAAAGTTTTCCAAGGTGAGAAGCGGTTCCATTTTTGAGGACATGTGCCCCACTGCAGTCAGTGTCACCAGGACCCAGAAAAAACTGTGCCCCAGGACCCAGTGATGCAGCATCACCTGCTTGGGACAAAAGCTCTGGGCCAGCCATCAGGGTGTAGCCTGCAACCAAGGACTTCAGGAAGAGGGCGGCCTCCCCTGTCAGAGCCCTTGGGCTCCACGCAGACGGTGCTACTGAAAGAACACAGCCTTCTCCGGACATCTTTGAGTTGTGTATATGCCACGAGCAGCTCTTGTATATAGTCACAGGTTTCTGTACATATCTATTAACAGCACTTTGATGATAACTGAATGAAAGAATTTATTTTTCTATGTAATGGAAGGAAGAAAAGTTTCGGAGAAAATGCAGAGCTGGCCAAGCTGGAGTCACACCATTGCCTGAGCTTTCCGTGAACCCTGGGGGCTGCCAGGTGGTGCAGTGACTTGGAGAGCACTGTGCTTGAAGAAAGAAAGACCTGAATTCAAATCCTGCCTCAGATACTTATTAACTGCAGGAAACTCAGCAAGTGTCTTAACCTCTCTGGGCCTCAGTTTCCTCACCTGTAAAGTGGGGATAATAATAGAACCTACCTCATTTGTATTAGATAGAAAGTGCTTTGAAAACTTTAAAGTGATATATAAATGCTTTCTAAAATTATCATTATTATTGGAGAAGTGAACTACAACTGGCATCAAGGAAGTGAGCATCATAATGGCATTGGAGCATAGATTTAGTGCTGGAAGGGACCCTAGTGGAGGCAGGAACAAGCATTTATGTGGCACCTGCTGTATGCAAGCCAGGCCCTGTACTAAACACTTTTTATAGTATTATTCCATCCGATCTTCATCACAACTCTGTGAGAAAGGTACCATCATTACCCCCATTTTACAGATGAGGAAACTGAGGCAGGCAGCGGCGCAGTGACTTGTCCAGGGTCACATAGCTGGAAAGTGTCCGAGGCTGGATTTGAACTCAGATCTTCCTGACTCCTGGCCTGGTGTTCTGTCCCTATGGAGCCCCCTACCTGCCTCTAGAGGTCATAGATGTACAGATGGGGAAACTGAGACTCAGAGGCGTCCAACAGCTCACTACTCCATGCTGGTGTTGTCTCTGCCCCGGGCAGCACTGCTCAATAAACAGGAAGTGTTTTATCAGACTGTCTCTGTTCTTCCTCATTCCCCAAAGCTGCAGGCAAGGAGTGTGAGTGTGCCCATTCCACAGATGAGGAGACTGATCTATCGTGAGTCAGGGCCCTGGGAATTGTGAGAAGCCAGCTTTTTGTGCTGTGAAGCAAACACCTGTAACCTCTGCGCCCGCCCGAGGGAGGCTGAGGCTTTGGATCCCTTGAATACAGGAGTGGTGATGAGCCACAGTCAGGTGTCCTCAGGCAGAGCCTCCCGGGGCCAAAGGAGGGACAGACTGAGGAGCTAAAGCTTCCAGGCTGATCCCTAGTGGGCTCGGGCCCATGGGTGGCTCCACACTCTAGCCTGGGCAAGTGGGGGACACCTGACCTCCAAAAACATGCTGAATGCTTTGTATGGGAGCAAAAGGAGATGAGCCACTCATGAAAGGAGTATTGTTAGCCGGTGAGCTGCCCCAAAGCTGTGAAGGGTCTGACTGAGCCTCTAAGACCCAGGGTCTTAGCCCTCCCCTTCAACAGCAAGTCTGGGCAAGCCGAAGGACCCTTCTCAAAATCGTGTTTTTAAGATGCAAGAAGAAAATATGTGGGATCCCAACAGAAGCTGCTTATGTTGAAGGATCGTTATCAAAATATTTTGTAAAACCAAGTTCGTGGTCCCTGGGTTGAGAAGCCCTGCACTTTGGAAAATCTGGAGGAGCACACAGACTCACAGTAGGAGGAGATGCGGGGTTTGGGCCTACACTATAAGGAGGGAGACCCCTGTCCAAGAGATCGTGGCTCTCTCCACGTCATCAAGTCGTTGTATCCACGCGCCATCGCTCAGGCAAACGGAATCATTCCCTGGCATCTGCTGCAAAGTCTGCTCTTCCCTTTGGCACTTAAGATGAAGAGAGAGGCTGGCCTCCTCCTGGCCCAAACACCTCCTGAGACATCCCTTCCCTTCTCAGGCTGAAGCTTGGAGACAAGAACCACAGAGAAAGCAAGTCATGAACCCTCGGAAGACTAGAGAAGGGGCGCCATTCTCTCTGACATTCCTGGATTAACAAAAGATACCAAACGCCACTATGTTGTCTAACACTTTGGAAGGCTGAGTGCCCATCCCTAATGCCAATGAGATGGCTCCCATCAATGCATCTTACACTTAGCACGTTCCAAGGCCTGATGCTGGACGTCTTAGAATTAAACACGCCATTCTATGCTGAGCATATTAGGTGCTTGTGTGGGGGGGCATATTTAAAGGAGGCCCCAATGGAAAGATCACATGGACTGACTGGAGACACCCAAGGAGGGGTGGGGTGGGGAGGGAGGGAGACATGGGAAGGGGGCTTGGAGAAGCCCAGGGAGCTTCCCTACAATGGGCCTGGGAAGGCCATCTCCAAGCAGGTCATCATTTGGAATGTTCCCAGGGAGCCTTGGGCAGGAGAAGGGAGTCCTTGGTAGCCTAGGATGTGTGGGTCCATGCTTGCCGACTGATGACTCTGCTAAGGTCATGATTGTTCAGCTCATGTAGTGATGGGGATGGGGAGGTACTGTTCAGGTGGATCTGAATGTTTCCCATCCGTGAGGTCCCAGGCAGGCAGGTACCACTTCTCTGGGAGCAGGACTTTTTAGAAGCTTCCGATATAGGGAGACTCCTAAAAAGGTGTAGGGTTCAGAGTGAGAGAAGAGGGCCAGGGGGTAGCCTCTAGGATGAGACTCAGTCAGTAACCAAAAGAGGTTTGTGGGGCTAAAGAATGAACCAAGGTCCTGTTCTGCCTCCCATCCAAGGCAAGCTCTGGGACACTGCTTGTGGTATCTCTGGACTTCACAACTCTATAGTCCCATAGGGAGTGGCAGAGGAGGCAGCCCCAAGTCATCCATTGCCTCCCCTCTGCCCAGTGGGTCAGAGACATGCTTCTGCACCCAGAACAGCCACCCAGCTCTTATCCCAGTAGGGTAAGTGTGTCAGACCCTCACTTCTCCTCTCTGGTCTCTTCTGCTCACAGATGCACACCATCTTCCTCTAACAGGAGGAAAGGGAGAGTATGTGGGCAGAGCTGTGCCAGAAGAGGCTGGAAATGGGGGAGATGATTTCTGAGCCCCAACATAGCCTAGGGAACTGTCTCGGTGCCTAAGATGGTAAATGGAAGAGAAGGGACTGACCAGCCTTGGGGGCAAGATCTTCCATTCTGCATTTCACTCCTAGGCCTGTAAGCCACCACTGAATCAAAGGTTTTGTGGAAGGGTGGAGGGGATTGGGCAAGCCCTGAGCCCCTGGGTACATCCCCAGGGATGAGCATCCTTGGCCAGCAGATCCTCCTCTCCCCCAGAGGGGCAGCTTGCTCTCTGCTCAGACAAGTTTTGCTGCACAACAAGGACAGCTCCAAGGACCCCCTGGCTGAGCTAGCATCCCATCGAGTCAGCTGGTTGACAATGTTCCCCGACCTTTGCCCTGACTGGTTCTGTAGGCACCCCACTCACTTACTGTTTAACTGCCAGACAGAAGAAATCAGACTCCTGTGCCCCTTGGAGGAAAGTTCCAAAGGTCCTTTTGCACACGGCCTCCCAGCCCGCTCAGGGAGGCTAACCGGCCCTAAGCAGGCCAAGAGGATGAGCCTGGGCCAGTGATGAACAAGGACAGGTTCTGAGTTTTGAAAAACAAATGGAACAAAAGAAAAACAATTAGGCAGCAGCCGATGTGTGGTGATTGAAGGCCGGCAGGCCACCGTCGGTAAGTGCTTGTCATAAGCAAGAGCTGTGCTAAGCTCGGAAGATACAAACACAAGCAAAAAAGTAGACAGTTCCTGCCCTCAAGGAGTTCCCGTTCTAATGGGAGAAGATACTTCAGGAAAGGGAGCTGAAAAGTGTTTGTGTGAGCCCAGAAGCCTCGCCGTGGGCCCCCGTAGGGCCAAGTGGAATGGAACCTTCTCACCCTGAAGGAGGAAGTCTGGGAGAATGGGAAGCTGAAGGGCCCTCCCCTCGACAACCCCCCATTTCCGCCGTCCTACAGCAGAAACCTTGGCATTGAGCTACTGAAATCAGCCACAAGAGGGCAGGTGTCCATTGTGGGAAGGCAGCCCATCCCCTGGAAACAGAAAGGGGATCAAATTCCCCACTCAGTCTCCCAGTTTAAATAAAGCCACCGAGGGGGACTTAGGCGAGGTCACCCAAGGAGAGGCAGCATGCTGGTTTGGGGGGTTGGAGGATTGGGGCTCACAGCTCAATTCTCTTGAGAACTAGGTGAACTTGAACAAGTCACTTCCTCCCTGTGCCTCAGTTTCTCCTCTGTAAAATGAAGTTCCCTCCAGCTCTAGTGCCCAGATTCAATGAGCCTGTTATGGGAGGTCTACGTGCCAAGCTGGGTTCAATACAATATTCGCTGGAATCGGAGACTCCCCCAGTTAGAAGAGCCCTAGCCTAACCACACCGCCTCCATCTTTTCTCTCCCTCCCAGGTCAAGCTCATTTCCAATAGCCTATTCAGCTACCACCTCCATACAAACAATGTCTCTTTCTCCAGCTGCTGGAGAATATCTCCATCTGAATGTCCCAGTCATGCACTCCCCAAATGCCTTCCTCTTTCCCCTGCTTCCCCAAGCTCCTCTCCTTCTGACTTCACTGTTTGGCTCAGTGGCGCCACCCTTCCTTCAGACTCCCAGGTATCTTATCGCCCACACTTGTATCTAATCAGTTACCAAGTCCTACCCATTCCTTCAGCCATCTGCCTTCTGTACAACAGTGAAGCTAATTGTCCTTATGCAAAGAAAGACCCGATCCCTTCTCTCTTTCATTTAGTTTCCTTCTGGCTCCCACGTCGAGTCCAAACACCATCGCCAGACTGCTTGAGGCCCTCCGGAGTCAAGTACCACTCTTACTTTTGTCTCTCAGTATTAGGGTTTGGCCAGGTCCTACCAGGACCCCTACCAAGTTCCTGTTGTTTACACAGTCAGGATAAGGAAGTACCCCTAAGGCAGCAGGCAGCCCAGTGGAAAATTAACTTTGTGAAAAACAAGATTATAAAGCAGGGGAGAGTGAGGAGTCCAGAGACATGCAGCCCCAAGTCCTGGAGACTTTGTTTTGACAATAGCTGAGTGACAGCCTCCCTCCCCCTCCCCCAATTCCCCAGTGGAAGTGGCATTCAGTCTTTTGGGGAATAAAAGTTCTGTAGGGGAGGGAGCATCACTGCTCTTCAGAACCCTAGACAAACTGCTCTGAGGGACTGAGGGAAGAAGCGAGGGGAGTCCCATCCGACCACAACTACTCTCCTGACTTTGTCTTCTCTACTTCCTTTGATGACTCCTGGTGAGGGGAGCAGTCGTCCTATTGTAGTCCGAGTGTTCACTCAAGGCTAATTTTCTCCTAGTGTTTTCCTCCATGTACTCCATAGATTCCATCCAAACCGGACTCCTCGTTCTCCAAACAAATCCTGTATTTCCCCATGTCATAGCCATGCCTTAGCTAAGGCCATTTCCTGTCCTCCCACTCCCACCTATTGAATCTGGTCCCTTCCACCTTTAAACCTGCAGCCCTCTCCATCTCGTCTCTTAAAGCTCCGCAACAATCCTAGTTTCTAGATGAACCTGATATGAGCCTGGGATAACTCAGAAGTTTTCTCCTTGAGAAGCAAAACTAAAGGATGGTCACATACCTAAGAGGCATGGGGAGGCTAGTCCATTAGGGGTGACTACTACTTGAGAGGCATGGGGAAGGAGATAACTCCAGAAGTCAGAACCACCACCCCTCATTCAAGCTTTTCTCAGGCCCCAATAAAGAACTTTCCATTGTCAGGTGGTCACCCCATCTATCCTCTATAAAAGCTTGCTAGGTGGAGCAGTGGTTAAAGCACCAGCCCTGGAATCAGGAGGATCTGAGTTCAAATCTGGCCTTGGACACTTGACACTTACTAGCCGTGTGACCCTGGGCACATCACTTAACCCCAATTGCCTCACCAAAAAACAAAACAAAATAATATATTTAAAAAAAAAAAGCTTTCTTCCGTTCTCAGAGGAAAAAACTTTCTTCAGTTCTTTGAGGAGAAAGATGTCTTTAAGCCATCTCCTCCCCTTGAGGCTAAGTCTTAGACTTCCTTCAGTCACTTTCTCTAGCACCCAATAAAAGACCATTTTAATTCTAATTGGACTGTGTTCAAGAGGAGGCATACTTGAGGAGCCCTACCACCATTTCCGGAGACAAACCCTTTCCGGATCCACTGAGTCGGGGAAGACTTTTGGCTTTTGTTTCTTGGTACCCTAACTGTGCCCTTATTTTGTAACCCGAGTGTGTCAATCACCCTACTACACTCTTCCCTCCAAGGCAGAACCTGGTGTCTTTGTTCAGTCCCTGGCAAGGTGTTCTTCGTATGCTGAGAACTTAAGTGGTTTTCAAACTGATTGTGACCCAAAGAGCTTTCTTACTGCTGTACTTTCTTCATGATCATTAGGAATAAAGGGGGAGGGGGGGTGTTATCTCTGCCAATATTCAGGAACTTTCCAAAATCACATTACATCGCAGTGGCCAAAAGATGGAGGCTGGGAGCAAGCCTCCAGAGCTGACCTGAAAGGCTCTCGTTCAGGGGGATCTTAGGAGACTGTATTTTCCTAAGGGTCACAGCAGCTCTCTGAAAAAACTGGCATCAAAGTTTGGGAGCTGCCATATAGAAAAAGTCATCTTCTGCTTGTTTTAGAGGTCACAGCTAGGAGTAGCAGAGAGACGGATTTAGGCCAAATGGAAGCTGCTAAGGAGCACATTGGTTAGAAGGCTGGGCCTGGAGTCAGGAAGACCTGAGTTCAAATCCAGCCTCAGACACTTACTACCTATGAGATGCTGGGCAAGTCACTTCACATGTTTGCCTCAGTTTCCTCAACTACAAAATAATGATAATAATAGCACCCACCTACCTCAAAGGGTTGGACAAACACAATTGACTAAGAGCTGACTGGTTCTCACCTGGTCTCTATCCCCAGGCCAATGAAAGGCCTGGGGCTGACCAGACTTCATCAGTTCCAGACTCTGATTGTTTTATGGACCTCTCAGACTATCCCCTCCCTGAGGTCCCCAGGCTTACTTCCTGGACTTTTAGCTTAGTATGCAAAAGGTTCTTGTGCATTAGATACATTCTATCTTCCCAGAAGCAATCTCTTCCTTCCCGGTTCTGTTCCCCCAGATAAACCCAGGCCCCAGATTCCCGACATTAGGCATTCTTAGCATCCCTTGTGGAATGTCTAGAGCTGCAATCCCTCTGTTCTGATTAAAGACCTTAAGCTTGTTATATTGATTGTTGTGTTAATTTTCAGGTGGACAGGTTGTTGTGAGGATCAAATGAGATCATGTTTGTAAAGTGCTTAGTACAGCGTCTGACATAGTAAGCACCACATCAAGGGCTCGCGATTATCATTATTAATTACTAACAGACAGAACTGGGAAAAACTGGAAGGGGCAGTGTAAGGTAATGAGCTTCCCCCCACAAGAGGAGTCCAGGAAAAGGCTAGACCAACTCAGAGCAGGGATCAGAGGGGACTCTGGTTCAGTTACGGGTCAGACTAGAGTTTCCCAGGTTCCTTCCCGACTCTGCTCTGCAGTTCTAAAATTGCATGAGGGCCGCAGTAGGCTTCTATTATAATTTGCACTTTAAAAGGGTAGAGGAGCTTATCTATCCTGTCCAGCTAACAGGATAGAGATTAAGGCCATTCCTGGATTCCTCACAGATTCCTTTTCCAACCCTGAAGTTTATGATGGGAGTGTCAAGGGCGACCTAGAGAACAGAGAATGGACCAGGAAATGGTCCCAGAGCATGCTAGGAATTCTCATGGTCTAGCCACTCCAGAGATAGGCACCCCAGGGCGGGCTCCAGGGGTGAGGCCCCAGGTAGTCCAGGGAACTTTGCCCGTCCCATCCCAGAGCCTTGGCAAGCCAGCAACAAACCAGCCTGACCCTTCTGGAGCAGCTCGGCCACGCTGGCAGGTTGCCAGCTTTGTTTAACCTGAACATCCACAGGACCACAAGTCTGGGTGGCACCTTAGAGGTTGCTGAGGTGAGGAGTCCCAGTGAGAATCCATGAATGAGTGCAAATGAATGCGTGAGCATCCTTGAACATTTACAATGTGCCAAGCATGGGACAGAAATAGAAGACCAAGGCAGTCCTTGCTTTCAAGGTGGTGCAGTGGGTAGAGCACCGGCCCTGGATTCAGGAGGACCCGAGTTCAAATCCAGCCTCAGACCCTTGACCCTTACTAGCTGTGTGACCCTGGGCAAGTCACTTAGCCCCCGTTGCCTCACTAAAATAAAAGGAGATCACCTACAATTTGGGGGAGTCAACACATAAAAGAAAGTCCAGTTACAGGATAAACAGACAGACCCTAGAGAGGCATAATAATGGGGTTAGATGGCAAGGCCCCGAGGTCTTTAGATTACCTGGTTATTCAATATTGAATCCAGCTCCTTTGACTCTCAACTTGGTATCAAAGAACTTGGAGGCAGGTAGAGATGTTTGGGGGGACTTGGGACCTGGATGGGGGGGCGGGCTAGCTCACTTAAAGCATTGGAGGCTCACCAAGAATCTTATAAAATAAAAAGATTAGGAGAGAGGAAAGTATTGGGTGGGGTGGGGGACAGGGACCAGATCACTATGGAGAACTGTCCCCCTGGAATAAGAAAAGAGCTGGTCTTTTGTATCTTTACAAAACAAAGAAAAGGAAGGTAATTACAAGGTGAGGGGAAATGCAAAGACTGGGGCCCAACTAAGAGGGGATCTTTGGTAACATAGGATATGCAGCACCCATCCATATCCTGGCATATCCTCTTGCAGACTTTAGCATTGTTTATCCACATACTGGGGTCCTGTCCTGCCACACCTCATACTTGAAGTGAGAGAGCTGCTTTCCCTCAGTCTTGGGGGTTGGGATCTTTAGTTTTTTGGGGGTCCCACTGCATTCCCACAACAAACAGATGACCTGAGTTTGAATCCAGACTCCAATACTTATGGGATCCCGGGTAAGTCACCTAACCACTGCCTGCCTCAGTTTTCTCATTTATAAAATGGGAATAACAACAGCACTTACCTACCGGTGGAAGATAAAATGAGATTTACTTGTAAAGCACTTTGCACTTAAAGCACTATGTGATTGCTAGCTAGTATTACTAATATTTTGATGACTATTTCAGTAGAATTGTTTCCTTGGCAATCCTATTCACGCATTAAAAATCACTGACTCTGCCCATAGGCTTGGGAAGGCTTACAAAAGGGTCCATGACCCTGAAATCCTTAGTGCTAATGCTCTTTCTAGTCCACCAGGGGATGTATTCGTCTTGGATACACTGGTTACTTTTAGCTCCTGTCACTGATTCTTTCCTCTGAAATCTTTTCAGTCAAGTGAGAGATAGTTCTATTTTGGGACAGGATAAGCCATCCTTTCATGACAACCTCGAAAAGTTCCAGGACCTTCTAGACACTTTGTGATTTTCATTCCAATTTCACATTCAAAATGAGGTTCTTTCCATTATTGTATATGCCATGAGGCCAACTGCAATCCATGCTGAAGATCACCTTGTTTACATATGGCTCCAAATGGCAGGTTCTGGGTAAAGAATAGGGTCCTTTTGCTAGAGAAGCAAGTTGTTAGGGAAAGAACTATCTCAGGCATCACCAAAAAGATGGACTGCCGAGAAGGTTGTCCTAGCGACTAGGGGGAAGGGGGGAGGGGGGGAAGGGGGAGAGGGGGAGGGGGGAGGGGGGGAGGGGTGTCCAAAGCCAGACTTCCAAGCTGGAGAAGCTTCTCTTGGGTGATCTCCCACCTCCTCTGGGCCGTCAGGCTAGTCAAAGCCTTCTATGGGGCAGCATGCCAGCGCCAGCCAGGCCCTCCTCCCAAAATCACTCCTCTGACCAAAGTCATTTCAAAATAAGCAGGGTTAAGTCTCAAAGTGAATTTCACTTAAATAAGTTTGGTAACCCCAAGGATTATGTACTGGAATGAGTGAAAGCATTCCTTTGGTGAGAAGGGCCTTATCAGCCCTCATAGTCGGTCCATCCCGCCTTAGTCCTACCCTGCCTGCCTGCCTAAGGTGTTAATAATTTATTACTCCATTTCGAGGGGCAGCTAGGTGGTACAGTGGATAGTGTGCCAGGCCTGGAGTCAGGAAGACCCAAATTCAAATCCAGCCTCGGACACTCCTTAGTTTTGTGACCCCTGAGCAAGTCACTTCACACTGTTTGCCTCAGTTTCCTCTTCTTTAAAATGAGCTAGAGAAATGCCAAACCACTCCAGTATTTTTGCTAAGAAAACCCCAAATGAGGTCACAGAGTCAGATTAGACTGAACAACTCCATTTTGAAAATACTGTTCGCTCTTGCACATCTGACAAAAGTTGTTTGGGAATTGCTAAGAAAGATCTGCTTACCCAGAGCTAACAGACTTCACTGGGTAAATTAGTTCAAATAAATATACTTACTCTTAGATTGGTAAGTGATGAAAGGGGGAAACTTAAAAATTCAACAGATATGGGTCTGGGGTAACTCAGAAGTTTTCTCCTTGAGAAGATAAACTAAAGGACAGACACACCTAAGAAGGGGAGATAAGCGGCACCAGGGACAGATAACTCCAGAAGTCCTTCATTCAAGCTTTCCCCACCCCCAAAAGGAACTTTCCATTGTCAGGTGGTCAGTCACCCCATCTATCCTCAATAAAAGCTCTGGTCTTCCTTCCTTCTGTTCTGGGAGAAAGACGTCTCTAAGCCACCTCCTTTGAGGCTATCATTGACTTCCCTCTGTCACCTTCCCTAGCACCCAAATAAAAGACCATTTTATTCTAATTGAACTGTGTGTGTGAAAGTGTAATTCTTTAAAGAAATATCTAAGGACCCCTGCCACCTATGTCCCGTGACATCAACCAAGCCATTCAACAAAATAATAATGGTTAATGATAATAACAAGCATTTTTAGAAGGTTTTAAGTTTTGAAAGTTCTTTAATAAACAATCTCTCATTTTACAACAGCCCTGAGAAATGGACGCTATTATTATCTCCACTTTACAGATAAGGAAACTTAAGACAGACAGAGGTTAATCGATCTGGTCTGGGTCACACAGTTGAATTCAGGTCTTCTTAACTCCAGGTCCTGTACCTGTTCCTATGAGATTTAAGACATTGTGCCAGGTAGGGATTATGAATATGAAGATAAAAAGGAATTGGCAAAAAAAAAAAAGGGATTTGGCTTTATATGAAGGAGCTTCTGTACAGTTACAGGATGTAACATGGATAACATGAATTTACAGAAAGTAAATACAAAGTAACTTGGAGGGAAATAGCACTGGGAACTTGGGGAATGGATAGGATAGGCAAGGACTTCGTGGAGGTGGTAGCAACTGGGCTGAGAACAAGAAGTCTCATTACTTCCCTGTAAAAGATATTCAGAGTTTTGAAGACAGCTGTTATGCCTCCAGAAGTCTTCTTTTATTCACTCTGAACATTACAAGTCTGACTTCTCATTTGGCACGATCTCTAAGCCCTTCGTCATCCTGGTTACCACTGGACACTTTAGCAACATCCTTCCCAAAATGTGATGTTCAGAACTGGGTATAACTGTCTGTCTCTTCCCCTCTCTCTCTGTCCCCACCTAATAAATACATATCTACACACACATATATGATTGTATATAAGATGTACACATGTATATCTCATATATACACACATGTATTTAGATTTACTTTTTTTTTTTTTGGTGGGGCAATGAAGTGACTTGCCCAGGGTCACACAGCTAGTAAGTGTCAAGTGTCTGAGGCGGGATTTGAACTCAGGAACTCCTGAATCCAGGGCCGGTGCTTTATCCACTGCGCCACCTAGCCGCCCCTAGATTTACTTTAAAAAAAAAAAGTTTTAATGTTCTTTTTAAACATTACTCAAAACCCAAAGCACACCCCAATAGAACTCTCCTTTATAACAAATAGTGTCAAGCAGAACAAACCGCCACGGACCACATCTGTAAGTGTACGTTTTGTTCTGCACCTATTTCTCGCTGACCAGAGGCCTTTCTCTGATGAGTGGGGGAGGGGGCATGTTTCCCATCAGGATCCCTGAAGGCACTATTGTAGATCAGACTTCTGGATTATTTCAGTGTTCTTTTCCTCCCCTGTGGTGGCTGTGTAAACTCTCCTCCCGGTTCTGTGTATTTTGTCCTGTACTAAGTCATGTTCTCCCAAGTTTCTCTGAATTCTTCCTATTCATCCTGTCGTACGGGGCAAGACAATTCCATTCCATTCAAAGACCAGTGTGTTCAGCCATTTCATAATCAATGAGCATTTACTTTCCTTTCAGACTTTTGTTAGGGGAAAAAAACGCTACAGATTGAATATATTCTTGCAAAGGAGAGGTTGGATGTAAGTCAAGCTGCTTTTGTTGTGCCTCAAGCCCTGAGACATAGGTCAGGCTCCTGAAAACTACACACTGATTTCAAGGACACAAGTACTCATTCACATAAACCCATTCTTCACTTGTTTGTTTTGGATCAAACCTGAGGATTCATTAACTCCAAACAGATTCATTCAGTTGAGCAGACAAGCTAGGTAAGTAACTAGGAAAAATGGCTTCTTTGCTGTAGGTCCCCAGGCCATGAGTGTGACAGAAATAGTTCGGACATTTTGTGCCCCACTTAGAACACCTCTCTTCCTTGGAAGCTGCTGTTCGTGGCTTCTCCGCAGAGCTGCTGATGTAATCTGATGGACTTTCCTTACGGTGCAGCAGGCTTCCCACTTCTGGAGGTCAGGGACTGTCTTTCTACTTTTGCATCTGGATCACCAACACTTAGCACAGTGCCCTAGTACAAACTGGGCATTTAATAAATGCTTATTGACTACTGACTTAGCAAGACTGGAGGGAGCACATAGGTCTGGTATTCTTGGGCCTACATTCCTGGAATTATGCTCAAACCACTGCTCTCTACATAAAACTTAAAAGAAAATAGGGGAAGTTCATGGTTAGAAATCTAGCAGGCTTTGAGCATGCATGGTACCCCAAGAACTGAACCTCATGGCAAAATACCCAAACTGCAGATTTAATGTTTTTGATCTTTTTTTGGGGGGGGTGAGGCATTTGGGGTTAAGTGACTTGCCCAGGGTCACACAGCTAGTGTGTCAAGGGTCTGAGGCCAGATTTGAACTCAGCTCCTCCTGAATCCAGGGCTGGTGCTCTATCCACTGTGCCACCTAGCTGCCCCAGATTTAATATTTTTGAGAACTAAATTAAAGAAATTTTTGTCTCTTCAGTAACTTTGTCTCCTCTTTTCAATAACTAGCAGAGTATCTTATTGATTTGGGGTGAGGGTGAGGCATCAGAAAGAAGTCCCAGGGACTTCTAGCACAGAATACTGTGCTAGTTACTGAAGAAACAAAGATTTGAAAGGATCCAGTCCCTGCCCTTGAAGAAATGGCATGTGTATGCATACATACACACACACACACAAATAATACAAGACAGAACTTGACGGGGCAAAGAGCTGCCTCATGCTATGGTTACAATCATCACAAGATACGAAATGTAATGGGAATACAAGCAATGTCTTACAACAGGGTTCACACAAACTAATTCCAGGTGAACAAGGTGAGGGGCATATGGCTTGACAACAATTCAATTACACATGACCAATTTATTTGAACAAGATGAAAAATGGGAAATGGATTGAAAAAGACGTGGTCACCAATTAACAGCATTTTCATAAGAAGTCTAAATTGATCACCATGATGAGGAGACCAAGAATCTCAGAAACCATCACAGGCAACAAAAACGAAGGTAGTTAAGAGCAACACTGTTTTTTAAAAAATATTTCATGAAAACTGTAAGTTCTAAGCTGTACTGTAGTTTTTTAAGGGCCTACTATGTGCCAAACACTGTGCTAAACACTTTATAAAGATGATATATGACCAAAGGCTAGAGAGAATCACAGAAGATAAAATAGACAATTTTGATTACATAAAATTAATAATAATATCAAGTTCTAGCATTTGTATAGCACTTAAAGGATTGCAAAGAACTTTGTGTATATGATCTCATTTGCTCGTCACAAGAACCCTGTGAAGTAGGTGCTGTTATTACATTTTATTACCATTTTACAGATAAGGAAAGTGAGTCAGAGAGAGGGACTTGCCCAGAATCACACAGTTAGTTAAATGTTTGAAGACAGATTTCGATTCAGGTCTCTTGACTCCAAGCCCAGCACTCTATCCGCTATACCACCTAGCTACCGAAAAGAATGCAAAGCAACCAAGATTAGAGGGAAAATGGTCAACTGGGGAGAAAAAAAAAATCTTCAAAGCAGGTTTTTCTGATAAAGGCCTCATTTCCAAGATATGTAAGGTATGTAATGTAACTGATT
This sequence comes from Dromiciops gliroides, assembly GCF_019393635.1. NCBI lineage: Eukaryota > Metazoa > Chordata > Mammalia > Microbiotheria > Microbiotheriidae > Dromiciops > Dromiciops gliroides. Next base: position 20,310,475 of record NC_057865.1, on the reverse strand, counting down.
CAAATTTATAAAAGGAAGCCATTTCCCAATAGTCAGTCAAAGGATATGAACAAGGAACTCTCAAGGGAAGAAATCAAAGTTATCTATAGCCATAAAAAAAAAATCAAAGCTATTTAGAGCCATAAAATCAATGCTATTTTTAGCCATAAAAGGGCCAAATCAAGAATCCTTGATTAGAAAAATTCGAATTAAAGCAAATCTGAGGTTCCACCTCGCACCCCTTAATTTACACAGTTGACAAAAATGGAAAATGTTAGAGGCAAATCTGGAAAGCAGTTTGGAATTATTCACCCCAAATTACTCAACTGCATGCCCTGTGACCCAGCCATGCCACCACTAGGCTTATACTCCAAAGAGATCAAGGAGCAAAAGGTCTTCAGCACAAAAATCTTCATAGCAGCTCTTTGTAGTGACCAAGAGCTGGAGACTAAGGAGTTGCCCTGAGACGGGAATGGCTGAACAAATGATTGTAAATGTAATGTGATATTATGATGTAAGAAATGAACAGACGTTTTCAGAGAAACCTGGAAGACTTGCATGAATTCATGCATAGAGAACAATTTATATTCTAACATCAATATTGTAAAAATGAACAATTCTGAAAGACTTAAGGATTCTAATCAATGAGATGGTCAATCAATCATGATTCAAGAGCAACAATGATGAATGTTATCCATCTCATGCCAGAGAGGTGGCTAATATATAGACATGTTTTTGGATGTGATCAATATGGGAATTACTTTTGCTTAATTGTGTTCATTAGGTAAAAAGTTTTGTATTCTTTTTGCTTTGGGGAAAGAGATGAAAGGGAGGAGAGATAAGTTATCTTTAAAAGTGCAACTGAGCACAACTTGGGTGGTCAAGGATTTAGAAGGTCTATGGGTGCCCAAATTCAGATGCTTTGGAGAAAAACAACCTGTCTAAAGCAACCCAAATAATTAAGAGCCCATTGGCTGGGCTGGCCAGGATACTGCTAAGCAAAAGAACAGACTGAAAAACAGCATAACTTTAGAGTGGAAATGTGGAGTTGGAACCCCTCATCTGTTACTAATATCCACTGGTGACCATGGGCACTTCATACAACCTCTCTGGGAAGGCCTTGGTTTTATTGTGGATGTGTTTAGTTGTTTCATATATACATTACACACAAGGTGAAAGAGCAGTGTGGTATGATTGAAAGTGTGCCAGCTCTGCAACCAAAGGCTACACTGTGACCCAGACTTGTCATCTTACGTCAGTTTTTTCCTCATTGGTTAAAACAAGGGAATTGTATCACATCATCTCCAAAGTCTTTTCTAATTCTAAAGTTTTATGAAATGTCCCTCCAACTTTTTTTTCTTAACCCATCATCATCTCTAAATGAAAACCTGCTGATTCACAAAGAGTTTGGAAGAACACAGAAGGCAAAACATGTGTGGGGTTCTATGTACTCCCCTCAGATTTGTCCTCAGCTGTATTACAAAGCATAAACTTGTGTAAAAACTGAGAAAAAAATGTTCTTTAGGCTTCAATTAATTTGGCAAAGTTCACTCTCCTCTTCCCAGAACTAAGTGCAAGCCCTTCCCTCCTCACTCCTCTGCTTTCAGGAAAATGTTTTCTTTTGAGGAGAAAAGAAAAATCTATTTTGCCTTCATTTGGAGTGTGGGAAGGCCAAAAGCATGAGGGGAAATAGGGGAAGTCATTTCTTATAGACACAAGGATGCACTGTCATAGAAAGGGACTGCAAAGCATCCTTTTCTACTCTCCATCTTGGTTCAATTTAGGCTATACCAAAACAAGGCCCTGTATCACTGGCTGCCCCCACCACATACACTGAGTGAGCACTCCAGCACCCATGACTGTTCCTTCAGCTCTAGTGGAATCTCTGCTCCTCAAGGACCAACTAAAACATTATTTTCTGGACACTCCTCTCACTTCATGGCCACTTCTCTTAGGCCCTTGCTTAAAGCATGTCACATTCCCTTTCTAACTTGTAAACAGGCTTGGGACTATGTTTTATCCAAGTCTTGCCATTCGTTCTAGGTCTATCATCAATCAACAAGCACATGTTAAAGCACTGGTTTCAGGTCCTATGCAAAGGTGATGAAAATGACCCAGCCCCTGACAAGCATATATTCTCTCTCCTATGTATCTGTATCTGGCTCCAAAGCTGAAGGTGAGAGAAGCCACTAGCAGCTGGGCCTAACGCTGTCACGGTTATATTCCTAACACATCCCAGGTTGCTCTAAGTAGGAGCTAAACTGGCCTCTTAAGTTAATCACTCTAAATAGCCCCAGGCTATATGGAAGACTGGAATTGCTTTCCTACCCCTGGTTCTAACAGCTAGGGTGGTGAAAATGAGGCCTGGAGAGGGCGGAGAGTTATTTGCTCAGGGTCACACCGAAGATAATAAAAGAGCTACTTCTTTTGAAATACTTGCCCTGACACCCTCTTGGATCCATGAACTGCCTTCTCTTTGATGTGGCACATAGGAGTTTAATGTTTCTTGACTAACTTTGCGACTTGGTGAGGGCCATTCCCTTATTCCTTTATCCATTACACCAAATCCTTTTTTTGTTGATAACAAAAGCACTCCACTCTAATATATAAACATATTGTGCTTTCACTTTACATACATATTGCCATTGTCACGTGTGTATGAAAGGTCCACAAGGTGGACTTCACTTCCACTGACACCCCTCTAACCTCCCACACAATTACACACAAAAGTGTGATACAGAATCACAACTCTAAGTACTGAAAGGGACACAGGAAACCTATGGGAGCAATTCATATTCATGTCCAAGGGAACTGCATGTATATTTGAGCTATTATTTTCTTCTTTTTTTTTTGGTGAGGCAATTGGGGTTAAGTGACTTGCCCAGGGTCACACAGCTAGTAAGTGTCAAGCGTCTGAGGCTGGATTTGATCTCAGGTCCTCCTGATTCCAGGGCCGGTGCTCTATCCACTGCGCCACCTAGCTGCCCCCTTGAGCTATTATTCTGAAATCAGGGGCATCAAAATATTTTACTTTTTGGGTTCAAACCATCGTGTCTCAATAACAGACACAAAAAAGAACACATAAAATCATTTTCTTTCATACTATTCCATAACGGGTTCAAGTGGGTATTTACCTTTCTGTAACTGATGTCATTTCGGTCTTCTTTGAAAACCAAGTACGACCACCAAGCAAATGAGTGTAATGGACTTGAAATGGCTTGCTTTAAAGAGTCAGTGTTTTCAAGCAGTGATTCATTTCTGAGACCTGGTTAATAAAATCTGAAGATGATGCAATGTGTCTCGTCAAATCTGGCAGTAACCTCAGACCCACTAACCGAAATCAAAATACCTGGCTTGCAGGCAATTCAGGGATGAGGAGGGAGCAGGGAGAGAGCCTTGTCAAAGTACTTAACTTGAAATTTATGGGACAGCACAATGACTTTAAGGAGATAATATTTAAGAAAACTAAAACTGGAGTGCCTATCTAAAACCAAGGATTGTCATTGTCTAGTGTTAAATCGAATGTTCCCATTTCTTTTTCAGACATAGGAGCTAGTTATCCAGATTCTAAGAGGAAATGGCAGATAGGAAAAGAAATGAATTCATTGGTATGATACCAAACCTAATGGGGAAAAAAGGACAAAGAAAATATTTTAAGTAGAAAGCAAAACTTTATTTCTGAGACTTGAAACAAAAGTAAAAAAGTTTAGTGTCAATTTAAAATTCTATAATCCATTACGATTCCAAATCTCAAATCAGTGGCACCTTTCCAATTGGGGCTCTCACAGTCTTGGTGTGCTCATATGATAGTAGGTGACATAAGCTTTGCCCATCTGGCCCAGGCCCTGCTGCTGCATGTACTAAATTGTGGGCTCACCGTGCCCTTCCTAGAGTTTGTATCATTTTCCCCATCTGCTCTTAGAGGTCCCAATACAAAATGGGGGAGAAACATACTAGGATTATCACAGAAGTCTGGAAGCTGGAAGGGATCAGAGGCCCTCTTCATCCAAGCCACCGAGGAACAAGGAATCGCCTCCCCATAGCAAACCTGAGGAGTGGTCATCTTTGAAGACTATGCCTCCTTCCTATGATCTCTTTCTTCCTCACTCCAGAATTCTCTCCACTGTCCATCACACAGTACACAGGGGTCTCATCTCTTCTTGAAGCTTCCTCTTTTCCTCAGTGTACTTTCTTGAACTGTGCCACCCAAGTTCACATAGCCTACCCGATTTCCTCTTTAATACGTACTGGCTTCACATCAGTGTCTTTAGACAACTCCCATCTCCCTCCTCACTGGCATTGATTTCATGTCTTCAGAAGTTAACACTTCTAAGCTGTGTTGACCCTGGGCAAGTCACGGAACCTGCTTACCTCAGTTTCCTCAACTGCAAAATGGGGAAAAATAACAATGTCTACCCCCCAGGGTCATTGTAAAGTGCTTAGCTCAAGTGCCTGGCATATAGGTACACTTAAAAAGGTAATTTGCTCAAGGTCATGCAGTCAGATTTAGCTACAAAGTTCCAACTAGAATCCAGAACCCGACTCCTCCCCCAGAGCCCTTTCCATTACAGAGCAAGTCTGCTGACCTAGAACAAATTCCATTAGAAATCCTTATCGTTTAATGAGAACCATGCCAACTAAAACAGATGATGAGTAAGGAGCCTAGAGAACTCAATACACCTTGCATCGCAAATTGTGCTTCAAAAGATTTATTACATTTTCTTTACATAATGGAATGTTATTAAACATACAGCCTAAATCAAAAAGTGTTCATGATTGTGTACTGTCAGACTGTCAAAAACCCCAACAATCTTAAACCTTCTGATCGTACTTTCAGTGACAAAATCTAGAAACAGGCACTACATTCAACAATTCAAACGTTACATTTGTTTAAATTTAAGATAATGAAGGAAGACCTATTATCCATTTATCACTAAAATGACAATTGTTTCACAAGCAATGACAGTTTCATCTAATACTTGTCAATACATTTTTGTTTGGGTAAGTGTGCAAAATCAGATACACGTGTTACCATGTAACATTAATGCTAAGGGCTGTGTTCCAAATTCTTCTTCCATTGTGTTAATGTACTGGAACACAATTCAGGGGCAGTGTTTTCCTACATTCCCTCAAAAGCCTTCTTCTCTCCTCTTTCTACCTTAAAATATTTTGGACACTTTGGCAAGATCACCTGCAATAATGATATATTCAAACACCTAAAGTGGGTGTCCTACTTCAGTTTGAACTGAAGAAATACAGGTTGTTTCTACTTAATTTTCTACTTTTTGTGATTGAAAGGTTATGTCCACTTAACAGTATTACTCTAGTAGCAAATAAGGAGGAGCTATAAGGAAATGGTGGGGTAAATGAACATCATAAGTTAACCAAGTTATGGTCACACATTTTCTTTCTTTTTCCTTTTTTTTGCGGGGCAATGAGGGTTAAGTGACTTGCCCAGGGTCACACAGTGTCAAGTGTCTGAGGCCAGATTTGAACTCAGGTCCTCCTGAATCCAGGGCCGGTGCTTGATCCACTGTGCCACCTAGCTGCCCCCAGCTTTTTATTTTCAAACAATAACATCCATGGCAACTTCTTTCTGAAGAAACAAAAGTGGGATTGGATTGATTCTCCTGGACCCAATATAGGAAAACATCATGCGACTTTGTCCAAGCCTGAAGCCCCATTGAGTGCCTGCCATGGGAGATTTCAATAAAGATTTGTCGGTAATGTTGTACAGGGCCTAATTCTATGTGTGTATGGTGCTGCACAACAAATTAATATGTACAACTTAATTTTAGACTGCCTGTCAGACTTTCTAATGCTTGATTTTCTCAACATAAACCATTAGGACCTAGCAACATGATCAAATCAGATCAGAAATTAAGAGGGAAGATCTGAGAGTCTCACTGGTTAAAAAGCAACACCCACAAAAGCCTGGCATTGGGTCAGAGAGTGTGAATCCTTTTTGGAGCCTATGCATGCATACCAGGGATCTGAGGGATGCCCAGCAGCCTCAGCAGAGCCAGCAGATGTTACCAGCAAGGTCTGCTGGCCAACGTTTCAGCTCACAGACACCCCAGGGTCCCTTTGGTAAATGATCTCTATTTCTGGAATCTTCTCCTGTATACAAGCACAGACCCATTGGGATGGCTATTGGTTGAGGTATCATGGTTTTAGAGCATTAACATACTTATTCCCAATGACCAAACCAAAGATGAATGCACCTGATTACCTTCAATGCTAGAAACTATTAGCAAGTTAAGCTAGCCAGGGGAGAAGCAGCACTTCCTAATAAATACAGTAATTCTTTGTTTCAGATATAGACCATGTGGCGAGGCAGCATTCCGAGTGAGATGCTCACTCAGAGCTTCACGCTGGTGAGTGTTTTGTTTGAGCAAAGCAAACTGACCTGCTGCTGCCAGGCAAAGACCGCAGCAGAGAGAAATCTGGATTGCAATTCCCCTTAAACAACAACAAAAACCAGCCAGCCAGCAGTAACCTATCAGGGTAGGAAGGGAAATTAAAGGGGGAAACTGACAACCCAATAATCAATGTTGTTCCCAGAGCAAAGCCCAAGTCAGCAGTCACAGGGGCTGATGCTTGACGCCCCTCCCGGACTTGAAATATGGAAACCTCAGACTGTGCCTGCAGCCTGGTGCTAGAGTCTTCCAATTGTTGGCACATAAAAGGCTCCTTATTCCAAAGTCTTAGCCTGAACTCCCTCTAAGAGGGGTTGAGAGCCAGCAAGCACTGCTCACATCACCATTTGGTTTGATTTATTCTTAGCATGTGCTTATTTACTTAGATGCAAAAGTGTCAATGTGGCGGGGATGCCAGTAAGCAGTAAGATTCAATTACTCCCTCTTGAAACCCCCCCAGTTTACAATACAACTTTGTTTTACTATCTAGCTTGTTGGTATGGAATCCACACTCCCTGGTGAGTAGGCACTAAATGCAGGTGATGTTTGTTCGGAATCTGGTCTTTTAAAAAAGACAGTAAGAATGATCATTCACATTCCTAAAGCACTGCCATTTCCAAAGTGCTTTCCCCAAACAAACCTGGTCTAGCCCATATTACAGAATGTGAGCTCTGATTGGTTTGACTGTTCTCATCACCAGTTTTAGAAACACCGCATTCTCACTGATGGAACGTGAATGTGGTTGCATGTCTGCACTGGGGAAGAGGGCCCCATGGATCCATCATATTTTAGGCCAGGGTCTCCTATTAATATACCAGCAGGCTCTGTTTGATCTTGTTTGAATTGTTTCAGGAAACTCAATATGCAACGCTTTTCTATTTCAAAAGAAATGGCTTTTTGTAAAACACAAATTTATGCTCAAGCTTGTGCCCAGATTTAAAGAAACATGCCTTTAAAGCATATTCAATTCACTCTTCTGGCAAATAGCTCATTTAATGGTAAAACCTGAGTATTAGAAAGATTTCCTTTTTCTTACTATTTAGGCAAGAGATAGGCCTGACAAAAATACGCAGGTGAAGATGGTAACAACAGGCAATCAACACACTGCGGACCAAGGGTATGACAGAAGATATGGATTCCAGTGTGTGACCTCCCCCTACAAAGTAGAGAGGGCAAGACATCTGGTTCATTTGGGCCATCGGCTCTCCCTCCATTTAGCCAGCGGAGCAGCTGAGGAAAAAGCCAGTTCTCCAAGATTCAAAGTTTCCTGCCCTGGCACCACTAGATCATTTACAAATTTCAAGCATATTTCCTTTGGATGCTTTTCAGGGTTTAACTGTTTGGAGATAAAATTCTGAACTGTTTCGATTTGAGCCATTTAAAAAAAATCTGCATATTAATATTGAGAATTTATGTGAAGGGAAAGTCTAAATTTAAAGTAAAAATAGTAGTTTCTAGGTGTTTTTTTTAAACAGTCTGGTCCTCAAACAGATTTTAGTAGAAACTGTTCTAGATTAGTCATGCCAAACTCCTGTAGAGACAGATCCCTGCCAGCTTTTCTATAACTGCCTTAGCAAACCACAAATGACCATGGTCTGAATTACATATTTGTAATTTGGTGAGACTTTCCCAATGACAGATGAATCTGGTTTTGAGCCCGAAGGGCCGGACCCTTCAGTTCTGGAGAGCGTAATGAGGCCCAGGACAGCAGGATCAAGTGAAAGTGAGCACCATCATTACAGGGCACACAGTCAGTCAAAAAGGGGACTCAGGTTTGACACCAACTGTTAGAAAAAGTAAAATGAAAAGAGATAATCACATTGTAAAAATAAGCCTCTAGGAGAAAGTGGCCAATAAGCTGCCCCAGCGATAATCAGCATTTCCCACAAGGAGCCCCAAGAATTCTGCCCACAATAGGATATCAGTGGTGTGAAAGAAACACATTCTTCACATTCTAAATGGTGGTGGTTATTTTATGGAGAGAACAATTGACAAAATGGAAAACAGCAAAGCAGATTGGACTGAGATTGAATGAGAAGAGCCACCTTGAGGGAAGACTCTCTTCCTTAAGGATTTCAGAAGCACCAGGACATTGTTGTGGGCTGTCACACGCATTGGTTTGGGATTCTCTGATCGTGCGTGTGCAGCATCACACAAGGTGTTTCACAGCGGAATTTCCGGAAAATGTTGTCTGAGTGTAGGCTCTCCTGGCAAGAGATCATGAAGCAGGTCAGGTGGGGTGGGAGAGGGGAAAGATGGTGGGCGAAGGGGAGAACTTGGGACACTAAGAGCCCAGGCAGTACCAGAATACAAAGAAACCTTGGCCAGGGCAGCTTCCTTCAGACCGCAGAATCTTCACTTGTGTTGAAAATGCAGAAACTACTTATCGTATTGATATAAAAAGACATTTGCTTCAATAGCCCTGATTTCTCTTCAGCCTTTAAACCATTCAGATGTGTTTTGTGGGAACTATTATTTATTTATTCACATCATTTCCTCAGTACATTTCCCCTACAGGACTGTTTAAAAGCCTCTGTAAATTAACATACATATGCAGCACAGTAACAACACATTAATAAATTATAAATTAACAAAATCTCCATACTTGTTTAAAAAATTATCAAATGCTAATCTCCAGATTATCTGGAAAATGAAAGATGCAAATTGCTATGAATCTGCCATGCAAATGAAATTCTGATTTTTTTTTTAAAAAAATCTATATAAAATGTTCCACAAATTATTCTGAGCTCCATCCAAACTCAATCTTAGGAACTTGGAAAACTTCTCTCCCCACTTCAGCAGTTATTCTTAAGTTTTCATATTTTGCCCCCACTTGGGGAGGCAGCCTGGAGATGAAAGTACAGAAAAATAATGACCTGAAAAAACAAAAATACCCGTTCAAAGAAATGCCCATTGCCGGCAGCACTTAAAACCGGCCCCTCCGTAGGAAGTTGCATAGCTGCATGGGGCTGCTGCCACACTAACAGACTGAGCAGATCTAAGGGAACTGATCCCCAGCTGCACTGGACTCTTTGGGCTGCATTCTGCTCTTCATTTTTCCTTTGGAGATGATGTCTGGAAGACCTTGAGATCATGGTCTGCATTCAGAGAAAAAGGTCTTACTGCTGCTCCGGTGCCTCGTTTGCTTTTTGAGGCGTTAATCCACAAAAAGAAAGCTTGAGGTCATCTTTACTTTAGAATCTGAGAATGCAAAAACTTCCAAGTTGGGAGGAAAAGAGAAAAAAAACCTCCAAATCCATTCACAGCTCTAGGGAACTCAAGAAGTAAATCCACTATGAAATTAGTTAACTTTGGCGTCTGAATATAAAATGTTTACCAACGGTAACTATGGGTAGACAACGGAGGGATGTGCGGCATTTCCAAAATCCCTGCTGTTCGTCCTTCTAGGTGCATGTTTGGTGCACCAAGCTCGGGGCCAACTAATGGTCCTCCCTCGCATAGGAGTCATCTCTGTGATTGTCCATCTTGGTGTGCTCCAGGCCCATAGAACTCACGTTTCTGGCTGCATATGTTTTTTTTCCCAGAGACAGGTCCTCATATTCTCTTATGTTTTCCAAACATCTTGAAGAGACATAAGAAAACCTGTTTAAAACAAACAACCCAGATATGCTTAATTTACAGTGGTCCCTGATAGTGGGGCCAAATTACAAATGAAGACCACAGGGTTACTCCCCTGGATCCTGTTACCTCCATAGCTTGCAAACATTTTGCTTTCCCATCTCCAGAATTTCTGATAAAGTTAATATTATTGTTATGATATTTTTTTTTTGCAGGGCAATGAGGGTTAAGTGACTTGCCCAGGGTCACACAGCCAGTAAGTGTCAAGTGTCTGAGGCTGGATTTGAACTCAGGTTCTCCTGAATCCAGGGCTGGTGCTTTATCCACTGTGCCACCTAGCTGCCCCCTGATAAAGTCAATACTGTGCTGAACATAAAAGGAATAGTATCTGAGGCTTAATTTTCCAACACTAAGCTAGTGTTGCACAGAACTGCCCAAGGACAGTGAGTGGTGGCACCTCTTTAGCTGGGAGTGGACAACTGTAGCTTTAACTTCCTTCCATAAGTGAGGGACAGGTTATCTTGAAGATAATAGGCGATAAAAGTTTAGGGGAAAAAAAGTTTAAAATAAAGGGAAGTGAGAATTCTTGGTCTCCCTTTCATGCTTTCTAAAATCAGTGTTAATCAAGCCCACAGGCCTCCTCCATTTCCCATGTGCAGCTATCTATACAGAGATACTAACTTGGGGATTCTCACTTCTAGTCTGCCTGATAATTGTTGCTATGAAAATATTTGTTACAACCTAAATCGATTTCCTAGCCTGCTGCTGGCTGGCTCATAGCACAACATAGTATCTTCTTTGAATATCAACTCCATTAACTAAATTTTCAGATTCAAAGACAAGCAATGGTCAGTTGTCAGATATTAAACAGGGCAGATGCAAAGAGCTAGAATGGACTTCGACATTGTATAGGCCAGTCCCCCGGGTCTTTGGAAGAGCTGGAAGGTACAAGCACTTCTTCTAGTTCAACTCATTTTACAGATGAGGAAACTGACCCTCAGAGACTAGATAGTTGTGAACACCTAGATTTTAACTAGTTCCTTATAGTCGTCCTCTATTAAATCTTCACTTTTCTCTGTCCTTGGTCAGTCTGGTATAGCCTATAAGTCTGTGAGAATTTTAGCTCCTTACAAGTCCCTAGTTAGAATATTATTTGTGGGGGCAGCTAGGTGGTACAGTGGATAATGCGCCGGCCCTGGAGTCAGGAGGACCTGAGTTCAAATCTGACCTCAGACACTTAACACTTACTAGCTGTGTGACCCTGGGCAAGTCACTTAACCCCAATTGCTTCACCAAAAAAAAAGAGAAAAAGATGAATATTATTTATGAACATCAAATATATGGGATTATTATTGAAATAAAAGTTTCTCAAATTTTAAAATTGGGCTCCAGGTTAAGACTCATAAATGGCTTGGCTCTCCATCTACTGCCCCCACTCTGGCCACCAAGAAGCCTTTAAAAATCCTCCCTTGGAAAGGGAATGGCTTTCTTTGTATGAATAGAAGGAGCCCCTCTGTATCACAAGCCAGCAGCCCCTTTCAGAAAAGACCATTCCGACTGTGAGAGTGGGGAACTCATTCTTCAATCTAAAAGAACAAATTTAATTTTCTCACAAGATCAAGAGGGGGAAAGGGATAAACTGCCAAACAACTCAGTGTTTACTGACTCCTGGAGGGTCTACCCAGAAGTAAAGCAGATTCAATATAAAATCCATGCTAATGAAATAACAGTGACAGAGACAGACAATTTTACTTTTTAGTCTAAAAATCACTTTGTACTTCTGTGCATGCTCAGCAGGGACATGGGTCAGAAGTATATAGGGTGAGGGGACAGAAGAAGCTAGTTCAGGTTTTACAATTTGTCAAAGATGTGGATATAACTGAGGATTGGGGACTTTTTTTAAACACAAAAAAGGAAATTACTGAATAAATGACATGAAATTAAAATGGACAATACTATTCTAGATTATTTTTAAAAGAAAACTAAACTGGGGCAGATAGAAAAAAAATTACGTACAAAGCAGGAATCAGACGCTTAATCCGAAGGGTGCTCAGGGCAAGAACGATTGACTTCAAACCACTCGTCTATGCAACTGGAAAAAGAAGAAACAAAAACAGAATAAATGACATCTCTGACCAATATCCAAAAATAGTTTTCTTTTAAACAACTATAATTTCACAGAAAGGTGTGTCAAAATTCTCATTTCAAAATTTCACAAGTTTATGCAAAACACATTGCTCTTTCTGTGGTTCGATGACACTATGTTACTAGTCTTTTAAGCAGTGTTACCAGGAGAGATTCTTCTAAAGAATTGTTTTATTTTAGTAAACGGAAAATACTGGATGTTGGAGGGGATGTGGGAAAGATGGGATGTTAACCCACTGTTGGAGTTATGAAAAGATCCAACCATTCTGTAGAGCAATTTGGAACTATGCCCAAAGGGCTATAGAACTGAGCATACCCATTGATCTAGCAATATACCACTGCTAGGATAATATCCCAAAGACATCCCCCAAAAGAGAAAGATCTAGTTGTACAAAAATATTTATAGCAGCTCTTTTTGTGGTGGCCAAGAATTGGAAATCAAAGGAATGCCCATCAATTGGGGAATGGTTAAATAAGCTGAGGTATGATGGTGATGGAATATTATTGTGCTATAAGAAATGACAAGCAGGATGATTTCAGAAAGGCCTGGAAAGACATGCATGCTATTTTTCACTCATTTTTTCCTTTTATTCAAGTTTTCATATACAAAATGACTAATATGGTAATGTTTTACATAACTGTACATGTATAACCTATATCTGATTGCTTATAACTTCAGGGAGGGAGGAGGGGGAGGGAGGCAAGGAGGAATAAAAATTGGAATCCAAAACCATAAATAAAAATGTTTATTACTTTAAAAATTTTTTTTAAAAAGCCAGGGGGAAAAGTAGATGTTTCTGACTAAGGGAATCACTGGGCAGATCATCCCTTGCCACTACCATCTCTCCCACCAATTAGAATGTACCAGAGCAAAGACAGGAAATAATGGAACCCAAAGAATACAGCTTAGTAGATCCCTAATAACCTGATAGAAGATCTCAAGTTCATATACGCTATACTGATCAATCAGTAGGGTTTATCAGTTGGGAAAAAAAAAAAAAACAACTTAAATGAAGACAGAATAGACAGTGAATTTGCTTATCAAATTTGGGTAGGACATTGGATGAGGAGTGATTAGCCCAGCTTCCCAGACTCCAAAGCCAGCACTCTTTCCACCAACCACATGGCTTGACCTAAGACCCCTTAGAGCTAGAAAAGGTCCTACTTCAAATAGGCAAAGAAGCAAGCTCTTATTCCGGGTCTAATTGTCACCAATGACTTTGTGGCAACTGGTGGAAGTGAATGGGCTATATAGGGCCAATTAAGCCAATTGTGATAGAAAATGGAAAGGAAGGTGTACACTTTTAGGGGAGAATAAAAAAATCATGGCCCATTCCCAAAGTTGCTAGAATGCTAAAAGAGTATGAGGAAAACTGGTGCCAATAAAATGCCTTAAAAAACAAAAAAACTGTAAAGGGGGAAGCTGACTTCAATTCCTGGAAAAACTCTAGAAGGTTTTAAAGGGGATAGTTGTGAACACCTAGGAAAGGGAAGGGTAATGATTACTAGGACCTAGTATGTCTTTATCAAGAACTAGTTATAATCCTATTGTACAAAGTCATTTATAGCAGCTCTCCTTTGGTAGCTAAGAATTAGAAATTGAGGGGAGGCCCATCAGTCAGGGAATGGTGGAACAAACTGTGGTATACGATGATGATGATGGAATGCTATTGTGGAAGTGATGAACAGGATGCTCTCAAAAAAACAACAAAACCCTAGAAAGACTTAACTGATACAAATTTAAGTGAGAAGAACCAGGGGAACATTATACACAGGAACAATATTGTATGACGAAGAACTATGAATGACTTGGCTAATTTCAGCAATATAATGATCAAAGACAATCCCAAAGGACTCATGATGAAGAAAGCTATCCTTCTCCAGAGAATGAACTGATGGAGTCTGAATGCAGATTGAAGCATACTATTTCTCTCTTTGTTTTAAGTTTTCTTCCACAAAATGACTAATATGGAAATGTGTTTGCTTGCCATGCCAGGGAGGCAGAGGGAAAGGAGAGAATCTGGTATGTAAAACAAAACAAAAATATTAAAAATTTGTTTTTAGACATCACTGGGGAAAAAGTTAAAAAATACATAAGAAACTAATACCAGCTTAATCTCATTTCTCATTCTTTGGGGAGTAAGAAAGTGAGGGGGGGGCCTTATATGTTGTAAATAAGGGGCAGGGGGAATGCAGTAGATATAATTTACTCTGTGTGTGTGTGTGTGTGTGTGTGTGTGTAAGGATTTCAATGCTAGAGGCTAAGTGAAACCATTAATGGAGATTTAGGTGCAGTGTTCTGTTTAGTATAGACCTCAGAGGTGGCATGTCCCTCTCTTGGAAGATAAACTCTGCTCTGACTCCTCCACCCTGTCTGCCTCTCACTAGAATCAGTAACATGAAGGTGCAAAGGTATAGATGGCATGGAGATGACAAAGCTGAAGAGGATAGATTAACGTGGCTAAAAAGTCGCCATATTGAATGTTTAAGCAGATCTATGATTCAACTCAATATAGGCTTAAACATAAATTCAAAGAAATTCACTTCAGGAGATGAGAAATTGTGACAATAAAGGCCCTTGGGGTGTTTGCTGCCTGTCCATGTGCTAAGCCACTGGTGGGACAGGTAGCCAAGAAGGCCGCCTGGAAAGGGAATTCTTTGAGGAGGCCAGGCCAGGCTGGGTGACCTCTGAGCTTCTTCCCAAATCTCAGTTTCAGCCTCATCCATGTCACTAGTGGCAAACAGAACCAAGGCACAGCACAAGATATCACCATCTGGACAATGATGGCTAGAGGTGCAGTGAAGTGCAAAGTTAATGTTGATCGGAATCAATGGAGCTTCCTAGAGTCAGGGTGCATTTGAGCAGAGACCAGAAAAGCAGAACCCACCGATGGGGGCTGAGGAAAACTGGAGATGTCCCATTAACGTGTTCAGTTCACCCTGGGGCCGAAATCCAATTCTGCTGGGCAAAAATCATTTAAACCCTCAAAGAGGGAGTTTTACAGGACAAAGTCCTTATGTAGGGAGATCCACCTGGCTGAGATGACAGCTGAATCAGGATGGTGGCAGTGAAAAGCACAAACAGAAAGGAGGAAGCTACTGAAGGAAGAACTAACTGCAAGGTGGTGAAATTCATGGAACTGAGGTGTGCGATTGGTCTAACAGCAGAAAGAGGGACAGAATAACTGGGTACTGAGGGGAAGAGTTCGATTTTGGGTACTCTGCTGCCAGAAACAAAAGACACTCAGAGCCATTTTTAGATAAAATGCACATCATGTAGATGCAGTAAATGGTGATGCTATACATTTTTTTTTTTGGGTGGGGCAATTGGGTTTAAGTGACTTGCCCAGGGTCACACAGCTAGTAAGTGTCAAGTGTCTGAAGTGGGGTCTGAACTCAGGTCCTCCTGACTCCAGGGCTGGTGCTCTATCCACTGTGCCACCTTGCTGCCCCCAGATGCTGTACAGTTTTAACACGAAATAATTTTCTTGTAAAGTTGCAAAACTTCAACAAGGCTCTTTACTCTTACATAATTTTGGAGATTGAGAGGCCAATGTCAGCTTTGCTTAATATTTACAAGGCACGTACCCTTTATGATAGATGCACAGACAAGGCAGCCGAGCTATTGTGTCTCCTTGCTGCAGTTCTTCCAGGCATATTGCACATTCGCCAGCATCTTTACTCAACACATCCTCTAGAGAAAGAAAGAACAAAAAGAATTTAGGAAATATAATTTACAATGCAGTGTGCATTGTGGGAGGGTGATGCTATCAAAGTCCTAAGCTGATTGAATCTTAATAAGTCCCAAACGTAGCCACTATGGGCATCTTTTCAGATACCATAATGCCCCATCAGCCTTGGTTGGAGTATTATCTTTACTGATATTCTATTTACATTTAAAGAGTCACTTTAATAATTAAGTCTCAACCTAACAGTCATTGGTTAGTCATGCTCCTGTAACACAATGATATAAACAAATGGTTGTTGGGCTCCCATGGGGACAGGGACCAGATCTGTGATTTTACTGATAAGGGAAATGCCCTCTACTGCCCCCTCTTCAACTTAAGTCTAGACTGAGATGTTGAATGACTTGTCCAGGGTCACCCAAGGTCACACAGACAGCATGTGTCTGAGGTGACTGCAAGGCCTCTATTACCCAAGGATGCCATGATAGCCACAATGTAGCTGACAAGCTGTACATTTGCAATAAAAACAAAAGAAACAATAGTTATGGTTACAATGGAACAGAAAAATACAGACAGAAAATAAAACTGGACATTTATCTTTAGTGTCTGGGCTTAAATAGCCATGATGAGAGGCAGATAGAAAACTCTTATGCCAAATCTAAGAGGAACTTGTAGACACTTTCAAATCAAGGATTCTGGAGTTTACTATGTAATTTCAAAAAATAGTTTTCCTTTCCCTTGATAGTACTTCTAAAAAATCCTTATCAGTCTTATTAGTCCTTTCTTTGAATAGAAGAGAGCTTGCTCTCTTCATGAAGTAGTCTAAGAGAAGAGAAAGAAGTTGAGTAGTATCTACACATGCCAGAGATTGCCTGAGGTAAGGGGCAGGAAGAAAGGAGGCCCCCATCAGTACAGGAGAGCCGAGCTGCTGCCTTAGCAGGGAAAACAAGATGCAATGAACTTGCGGTGCTCTTATTAACCCACCTGGGTTCAATTATCTCTACCCAAATGATTCCCTTGTTCATCCAATCCAGCATCACCAATTGCTGGCTGAACATTTTGAATCCCACGTCCCAGAGGCCCTTTCTTTTTTTTTTTTTGGTGAGGCAATTGGGGTTAAGTGACTTGCCCAGGGTCACACAGCCAGTAAGTGTTAAGTGTCTGAGGCCGGATTTGAACTCAGGTCCTCCTGACTCCAGGGCCGGTGCTCTATCCACTGCATCATCTAGCTGCCCCTCCAGAGGCCCTTTCCAGGTTATCACCATGCTTTCAGTCTCACAGGTTCATGATCTGAGTCATCCTCAAATCTTCCTTCTTTTCCACCTCATGCATCCATCCAAGGGTCAATCCTACACCCTACACCTGCCCCTACTCTCCACTTCTAAGGCCATCACCTGGCCCACTGTAACAACCTCCTTAGAGTAACACCTCTGACACAGGATCTGACCCTGCTGTTCCCCCCGATTCCCTTTATTAAATCCACATCCCAGTCAAGCTTGCACACACTTCATTTCCGCTCTGGGTGCCTTCTGCACAGCCTGTCTCTCATGCTTGGGCCTTGTCTCCAGTGAATCCTCTAAGTAACCTGAGGCCTTTCTTCATTCTATGCCCCCACACCCCAAGCTCCCCAACCCCAACCCCATTTACCCCAGTGTTGGTTGTTTCCCTTACTAAAATACAAGCTTCTTGAAGGTGGTGACTTCTTTATATTTCTAATTCCTAACCCTTTTGCTTTAGATACTTCATCCACATAGATACTCCCTCTCTAAGAATGCAGATTCCCAAAGTATTCATGTCTTCTCCAATGAGATGATTGTCCATTTCTTCCTATATCCCCATAGGTCCATCCCCATCCAATGTGACTGCACATGGGCTCTTTGTCCTTTCTCTTACTTTGGAAAGCTTTCCGAAAGAATAAGGAGAGAATCTACTTATCACAGAAATTCCCTTTTGGATAAGGCCTAAAGGTCCTCTCAGACTCAAAGACCATCTGAGCTAGAAGCTAATTTAACCACCTCATTTTATGAAGAGCTGAAATAATGTGATGGTGCTGAAGCATGCCTCCCTCCTGCCCCATGCCTGACAATGACCCCCTCCAGCTTCTATTCAAGACCCCCAAGATGGGAGGGGGGGGGGGAACCTGACCTCCTGCACTCCATTGTTGGACAGCTTCCATCAAGTGAGGTTCCCTGGGAGCAAATGCAATTCAACTGGAATGTCCTTTCTATGACCTCAATGTCTCTCTTGGTCTTGGGGGTCATATTCTTTAAAGCCGTTCTTAGTATTAAAAAGCAAGAATCTTACTAAATCCTCTCAAAGTGCTTCAAATATTGTTAAGACATTTAATAATGTATTTGAAACACTCTGGAAGAACTAAATAATAGTCAAAATAGCTTCTAGCCAATGCAATACCTTGGTTCTCCCACTTCCTTTTATTGCTGTCTGCATCTTAAGTCAAAAAATCAAAAAGATCTACTGGGAGTATATGCTTTTTAAAAATCCCACCCACCTCTATATAAATTCAAGTGAAAATCTAAAAATTGAAAGGGAAAGTAAAGTTATATCATTCTTCCAAACTCACTTCTCAAATTTTGTTAGAAACACTATACAGATGAAAAGTATATTTGGTTTATTAGGTATATTATATGCACATTGTTATGTATGTTACAATATAATATATATTAAGTTTACAAAAAATGGGTTTGGCAGATCTTAATTATTTCAACTGAACACTTAGTACTTCTATATATTTGACTTTTAAGAGTTGATTTTTACTCTAACATAGCTAATGATAGTTGAGATGTATTAAGAAGTTTTCAACAAGGGCCCAAAGTTACCAAGCTAGTGGCAGTCAGGAATGGAATCCAGGCCAGTCAGCCAGCCAGCAGGTATAGCCACACCCATGGCTCTCTTCGCGATGGCGCACTGCCCAGCGTTAATAAGTCAGAGACCTCCAGAGAAGAGGACTAAATCCTTGTGGGGCAGAGCAAGGATAGCACTGGCACCAGGACAGAAGCCACCATCTAAACATGTCATGGTCCTAGGTCCTACTCTTTTGAATTAAAGATTGTTGATTTCGAAACTTGAACACCACCTTAATATGGGATGGGCCAAAAGTCACAAAAGAATGTCAATATTTAATACCTCCTTTATTTTTTGTTTTTAATTTACAATACCATAGCATCCCATACACTATATATAGGAAATGAATTTATATTACATGTGAAAAATCAAATCTCGTAAATGACAAAAAAAAAAATATTTTCAGAAAGTGATTACAACATTGTGACTTTTGACCCACCCTGTGCGATGGAAACATGTTCATTAATAATGAATTCTAAGTTTGAATACACAAGACTAGCAACTCCACATGTAAAAAGTGAACAAGCCGGAAGAACGATTGTTTCTACTTTTGTCTTATGGAAAAGGGAAAAGGATTCAAGGGATAAATGGCTCTACTTTTAAAAGCTTCATCCTATGTACAAAACCCCATGTCAATGAATAATAACTCATAGACATGACCTACTTTAATTTTGTTCTCATATATTGCCTTTCACACAGACTGTTAAATTATTTTAAACCCCAAATACTTAATTCCAAACAGCCAGATATGCAAAATGAAAAACGTTTAGCATGGCCAAGCAAACACCTATATAGTAACTGCAGATATCAAGGCAACATGGAAAAAAGCCAACAGCCCAAAGTCTTAAATGAAATATAAAAAGATCAAATTTGTTAAGAGGCAGCCAAGAAAACCCCATGCGTAAATTTCATAACCATCATGAAATTTAAGCTCAAACACCCCAATGCATCAATGAGCTCTTCTGCAGTATACAAAAGACAAGCACTATAATCTGGATTAACATCAGGCGTTTTACCTGAAGATTTAATTTTTGATCTTGAACCCTCAATGATAGCAGTAGAAAACAAAAGCAGCTGAAATGTGAAATATTCCCTAGAAAAACCAAGAATTAAAATAAGTGTACATCATTAGTAAGAAGCAATTATATAAAGAATGAAAACTGGGGGCTCAAGAGAGGTGAAAACACTATTTTTAAAGAAATGGACCCCACCCAATGAACTTTGAGATTCCTTATCCAGAGAACCCTCAATTTCTGGGATCCACATGAGAGCAGGAGACATCCTATTCACACACCAAGGTGCCTGTCATATGCACTATAAGGAGGAGATACCAGCAGAACCACATACTTGTGTCTATCTGGAGCCCTGTGCGGCTCATCTTCGAAGACCAATTGTACATAATTACAATTCTAGGACTCAAAGCTGCTTCCTGTTTGTACACGGCTGTTTACATGTTGTCTTTCCCAATAGACTATGAGGTCTTTGAGAGCATGTAGTAGGTGCTTTCTTTTAAAAAATATACCCTTTACAGAGAAGTCAGGATTGGAGAAGAGTAACTCCTAAATTCTTCTAGATGAGGTAACTTGGGGGTGTAACGATTGGAATGACGCCCCTGCTGGAGACTTACTGTAGAAGAGTTCCACCCATGAAGCGAAGCTCTTTGAGGGCAAGACCAGGAGTCTTGTCTTTGGCGTCAGGAAGTGACGCGGGCTAGTGGGAGGAAGAAGGAAGAGACAAGCGCTCTGTCTCTCTTTCCTGGGGACGCTGGTGGAGAAGGCAGCTAGAAATGCGCTCTCCCTTTGATAGAGGAATCTAGGCCTTTCTTCCCTCTTTACCAAATTCTTATTCTCCTGAATAAATGCTTAAAAGTCTAACTCTTGTTAAAGCTTATAATTTATTGGCGACCACTCATTAAATCTTTTAGACAGTTTAGCTAGAATTTTAGCCCTTAAGGGGGGGGGGGGGGACGCAGCTAGGTGGTGCAGTGGATAAAGCACTGGCCCTGGATTCAGGAGGAGCTGAGTTCAAATCCTGCCTCAGACACTTGACACTTACTAGCTGTATGACCCTGGGCAAGTCACTTAACCCTCACTGCCCCCCCCAATAAAAATAAAATAAAATAAAATAGATGAGGTAGCTGGTATTCCCCTAAGTGGATTTTCCCAAACTTTATTTCCATGGAACCACATAAGGGGACCATGAAAAGAGCCAGGACACTCACGGACAAATCAACCTGGTTGCTTTCCTGTCTTTTGGCCTGCTCAGGAGTCTGTGGATTTGGCTTTTTAAAAAGCACATTTCTGAGATCTACTTCAATATAATGTGTAATCCCACAGGTTTTGTTTATGCATTTAGAAGGGCTCTATGACTTATGAATGCCATGGGGTTATGACACAATGAAGGTTAGGAGCCCCTAGAACCAAGCATTTGTTGAGCGCCTGCTAAGCAGTTTACAAGTCTCATTGGGTCCTTACACAAGGCAGGGAAGCAGGTCCTATTATGCATGCTCCTTGTATAATTAAAGAAATTGAAGCAGACAGAGGTTTTAGAAATGTTTTCGAAATCAGAGAACTCTTCAGAGTTCTTTTGGCTCAAGCCCACCACCCCAACATTACCACTTGCCTCGAAGACGGGCTAAGTGACAGCCCATGTGTGAGGCTGGGCTGAGCCTAGGCCTTCCTGATTCCAGGTAGCGCCAGAATGAGTCACACCCAAAGTGAATGTAGGATCCACGGCCAGGTGCGGCGTGTGGAGACTGGCTAGCGTGTTGGAAGACTCGGTTCTAATCCATCTCAGATGCTTAACTAGAAATGGCAGAGGGAAACTCACTTCCTCGGCAGAGTGGCATGCTAGCTGTAGTATCTGCCTCAGGGTTACGAGGCACAAACAAGGTCTATGAGGAACTCTGCAAACCTCAAAGCACTGTTGGCAAGTTCTTTTGTTTTCTAGCACTTTTATTTGAATTCAACTCTATCAAGCATGTATAAGCACCTAGAACGTGCATTTAGAGATTCTCCCAACCCCTTCCAAGGAAGGCCAACTGGGCAAGGGGTGGGAGTGAATATATACTGCAAGTCACTACATGAAAGGGAGAGGCATTTAAGAGGTGGTAGCTATACTGAGCCTTCAGGGCAGAGGGGAGAAGAGACAAGTAATATAGACAGGAAGAGTTTGGACTCAAAGTCTATAAATGCCAAACAGAGATATTGTATTTTAGCCTGCTAAGAATGGACCAATGAAAGTTATTGAACAAGGGAATGACAGGCTGGCCTCCGTTTCAGGGATATTGATTTGGCAGCTCTGCAGAGACTGGATTAGAGACCAATCAAGCTGTTTTAATATTAGTATTTTAATAGTCCTGATGAGAGGTGAGAGAGCCAGATTAAGAAGACAGACACAGGAGATATTGTGGTGGTAAAGCACTAAACCAAAGCTATTATATCTCTAGTATTATATCTGTAGTATTATATCTCTAGCAACCCCTGCCTTCCCTCAAGGAATGAACCATCCTACCAGGCTAGCAGCTGATTAGCTTTAGGGGGTGAGAGTAAGGTAAGGCCCAAGTTCATTCTAAGGGTGAGAGCTTGGGTGAATGGAAGGATGGGGATGGAGAAGTCTCAAAATTAGCACTCTGGGGTAGGGATGGGTTTGGGGGGAAGTACTGTTTTGAATATGCTGAATTTCAAAGACACTGGCCAAGTCACTTAGCCTCCCCGAGTTACAGTCTGTAAACTGAGGTGTGTGTGTGTGTCTGTGTGTGACCTGATGAGTTCTAAGGTCCCTTTTTTAGCTCTAAATCTATGATCCTATAACTAAAAATGAAAAACCTGTGAAGCCTGAACTTTCCCCATTATGAAACTGATGATAATGAAATGCTTTTCTCTCAACTAACTACTGGAACAACTAGAGGAGGGAAAGGGAAGAGACGCCTTGCAGAACTGGAGATCTGCAAATATCTCAACAAAAATGTCATCTATAGGGTCATTTTTCTGGGATAAAAATTCTAGAAAATTATTAAAATGGTTAGTGAATATCCAGAAAATCACTTCACTTCCTATTTTTACAGGTTCTGTCATCTGATCTTTCCAAAGTCGAGGAATGTGCAACATGGTTTTTTTGGGCCATAATTTGCCTATTGGGTAAAATTTAAATTCATCATCCAAGTCTTTATATTGGGTAATGCTTAAGAAGACCCAAAGTGCCTTGAGTTTTGTTCTCTTCTTTGGCCCCTTCCTAATGTAGCCCAAGGCAACCTAATATCCAACAATGAAGAGAACCTAAACTCAGCATGAGAATCTTCAGTGACAACTTTGCACAAAGATGAAATACAGCCCTCCCTCCACACTGCCTGTGCATTTAAAGTCCTTGCCAGACTTCACATTGATTTCTCTCACACTCATGATGATTGGGCCAAAGTGGCCTCCTTATCTGCAGACTTCAGATGTACTCTGTGAGGCCTGGGATGCACTGCTCACCTTCGTGCCTCTGAGAATTCCTAGCTTTCTTCAAATTTCTCTGAAACACCTTTATCTATATACCTCAAACCTTTCCTCCCCCCCCCCAATTCTACACACTTCTAGGTGTGCAAATTGTCTCCTCTGAACCAAAACAAGCTTCCAGGACCATGCCTTCTCCCTTGATAACCTCAGTACCTAGCAGGGGCAGAGACACAATAGACTTGCAGTATGCAGTAGACCATCAGAGATTTTAAAGTGGAGATGACAAGTGGTATCCATTGAGAAGGGTGGGAGTGGGAGAGGCTGGGCAGGGGAAGAACACAGAAAAAGACCACTTAAGGAAGGACTTGCAAACTAGGGTAATGGCACTAAGAATGGAAACAAATACAAGTGCAAAAGACATTACAATGAAAGAAATAATAGGCCAAGCTATGGGAGGGCAAGGGATGAATCACTGTTCCAGGGTGACTGGAGAATTGATGGAAAGAGGAAGTCAGGATGTAGATATAAATTACAGTTATTGTACGCACAGTACAGATCTGTCAGACAAATCATTTCACCAATCTCCTCCATTCATGTTTCTTTCTAAAATCCTCTGCTCTCCCAGAAGCCTTTTCCTCAAATTCAGTGGAGGCTCTACTTCCTAATCATGTCTATCAAACTATTGCTCTTTTTTTGCATGATCACAGAAAGTATGTACACAACACCACCGGATTTCCATTCAGGAATATAAGCTTGGATACATGGTTCCTTAACTGCATATAGGTGTACTGTATTCATACAATGTGGGCAACCAAAAATATCAAACTTAGAATTAACTTTCAAGTAAAATCTAGCAATTCCTTTGGCATTCCCTTCTTCCAACAACCTTTTTCCTTCTAGTAGCCAATATGTAGGAACAGTGAGAAATGCCAGCTCCTAGGGCAGAGGCAACACTGGATATTAGTTTTCTATTGATAATATAAAATATTTAGAAACTTCATCGTGAATATTCACTGGCTACTCAATTCTATCTAGCAAAGCAGCACAACAGAAAGATCCATTTGTTGGAAATACGTCCCCCCAAACTACTCTATTAAATCTAACCCTGAAATAAAGTGTGAGGTCAGTGTGTACCACCAGATCAGCTCTCAGTCGAACTTTCTCAACCCCCTGCAAACTCCTGCTGGCACCACCAGGAAAGAGTGAGCCTCTCCACCATGCTGAGGTTGCTCCTTCAGTGGACTCTACTGGCTCCCCCTGTGGCCTTCAGGATCAAACACAGCACGCCTTTCTGGACATCATTCTCCTCCCCACCCTCTAATCTGGGCAGTTTTAGACCGCTGCATTAGCCATCCCAAACCTCGAAGGATCCTGTCTCCTCCGTGTGACAAGGGCTAGGTGGGAAAATGGACAGAGCACCGGGCTTAGTGCTCAAATTGGCTCTGGATGGGATTGGAGTCTGCTAGGACTGGCTGTGCGGCCCTGGGCAAGGTCCTAGAGGCCCCTCCTTCCTCAGCCTTTCCCAGGGCCGTCCCCATCTCATATACAGAATATCTACATATTGTCTCCTCCCACTACGTCCAGTCTCTTTCAGACGATGGTCTTGCGTTTATTTCTATCTTTCTCAAAGCTTGGGACATAGTAGGCTCTTTATAAATGCTTGTTGACTGCTCAGGGAGTAACCTCCCTTTATTTTCATGGAGGAAAGTGTATTCTAAAGCTTTCAGCTGCTGCTGTGGCTTACAGGTGGAAGGTGAGACTGGGGATGGGGAAACTGAGGCTGGGGAGCTCTGGAGTTTTGAGCGGCAATCAGGCTTAGTCCAGTATGGATGTAGTGAAGATATTTATTGATCAGTGGTCAACAAATATTTCAAGGGAAACAATTATTACTCAGTAAATATTGGGAAAGGTAAGTGAGTGTTCTTATCCCAAAGGCTTGCCAGAATAGCACACAAATATCACCTCCCTCCACACACACCCCAAATTCTAGGATTTAAGATGCAATTCTAAAAAGAAGCATTTAGACCCTATGTTACGACATTTTAAAAAATCAGTTCAAGAATACTGAATAATATTCTAAGGGAGGTCATAAATGATGTAGCTTAAAGAAATGGATGTTGCACTGAGTGCTTCTTCTTGGTCCTACAAAGGACCCGTTTTCTTAAATGTTCTCTAATGTTTCCTCCTCTACTTAAAAAGTACAATGCATCATCTGCCAGTTTTCTTCTTAAAGCTTGTCAATGAAATCAGAGGTGAGGGTCACAACCTTCAATGCCTCTCAAAGCTGATTCAGACTTTTTTCTTCTTAATTGACCTAAGGCCAATTAGAGAATTCTGGAACTAGAAGGGACTTTAGTGATCACCAGATCCACCCCCTTTTAATTTACTTTTTCACTTCAATCTCTCATTTGGTCCCAATTTGGAAAAATATATATAAAGCTACGTCACTTCCTTAGCCTGAAACTAACTGCTCCCAGCCTGTGCCAGCATCTCTAGCATCACCCAACTCAAAGGTTCTACAGAGATTTCTTTTCACTGCAGCTCCATCTAAGCTTCATATTTCCTCAGTGGTGGATCATCTTATTACATGTACAACCAGAAAGATTCTTTCAATGCATCTCGGCTTAGTAATGTGGGGAGAAACTGGGCTGTCACCTGCTGTGGTGCCAATATTTACATTTCAGAAATCATATGCCAAAGCTTATTAAAAAGTATACCCTTCCCCAGCTCTTCCCTTTAGGAAGGAACACAACCTGTTAGCGAGTGTGAGAAAAACCACCTCCCCCCCCCCAATCAAAATGGAATGTTCCTCATATCTGACTAAGCCTTATCTTCTTTCAAGGAGGTTGGTTAATTGGGGCTGCCCTCAGAAATGGCTCCATCTCCATTAGCAGAAGTAGCCAATAAAAAATCTCTATGAAATGAGGTTAGAGAACACAGCCCTGGTGGGCAGGTAAATACAGGGCCTTATGGACTGGTGGTCTCCACCTCTCCCTCCCTTGGACTCCAGTGGCTGCCCTGTAACTGGCCTGTCCTCTGGAGCTCCATCTCTCCTTAGCCTCCCTGCCTCTACTGATTTTTTGTGCATTCTCTAGGCACTGCAGTGAGTTTGGGGGGGGGACAGAGGGGGTTGATACTGCTAATACTTAGGCATAAACTGCTTTTCCCCTTAATGAACTTGGATTCAAAACAAAATAAAAATTTGCCATCTCTGTTTTAAGGAAAACTTCTGGATATTGATGTTTCATTTGCGTGAGAGATCAGGTGACCAACCCTGGTGACTCACCGTTATAGGTTATCCTTGGCTTCGTTAAACACATCACAAGGTGTAAGTCCATTTCATCTGAAGGTACAAACTTGGAGCACACTGGGCACTTGAAGCCTAAAAAGAAAGGAAGGAAAACCATTTGTCTTCTCACTCTTCTGGATCCTGAATGTAAACCCTCTAACAACTCCATGTTAGATATAGTAGTGCTGATGGGGGACATGCTGACCCAGTACAAATGGAGGTAGAAAAAGGGGACCTTTGGCAGAAGGAGGTGAGGCAGCCAGGGAAGCTGGGGCCCACCACTGGTGGGGAGGCCAGTGGGGCTGCACAGAGAGGAATAAAGAAACATCTGATCCTGGCAGAAAACCAAACAGTTCTTTGTCTCCTGTTACCTGGGACAAGAAATGATATGGAGAGGTTTTCGTTTTGTGAAAGAATCTCCTGCCACTGGCAGCAGGAAAAAGGCTGGCCAGGACACCAGTTTGAGCCCTTCCCCACCCCCACCCCCACGTCTTCGGGGGAAGGTGGGGTTTCATACTATATACATCCTGGTTCCTGCTGCTTGTGGCTTGTTTGAATTCTGTGGTTTAAGCAGTGTGCAGAAGCTGCTCTTAAAAAAGGGCACCAGCCATTGGCATGGGGACGCTAAGCATTTCAAGAAGCCTTCTCCAGCCCACAACACTTCCCCCTCACCTTAAAAAAACAGATTTCATATTAAGTTCTGATTTCTCGTCTCTCACCTCCCTTCCCACTGATAAAGTAAAAAAATAAATCCCATGACAAAGAGGTGTAGTTAAGCCAAACAAATTCCCAAATTAGTCATATAACCCTTCAAATGCTTTGGTCGGTCCTTTCAGCCCATCGTCAGCGCCTCTCCATTGCGGGGAGGACCAGATGTTTCATCTTGAGTCTTTATGGTATCACTGTTACTGCATCAATTTTTCTCCAGGTTCTGTTTATTTTCTATCAGTGAATTGAGGTTTCCTCTGAAATCACCACCTTTATCATTAGCACAACTATTGCATCACATTTGTATAAGACAGCTAGTTCAAGCCATTCTCCAATTGATGGGTACAGAAGGAGGGAGGGAAGGCAGACTTATTCTAAGAGAAGTAGATTTGAAGATCACCAGCACAAGACCTTCAGAATCCAAAGCTTTAATAGAATGACACTGAGAACTAACTGCCAAACTATTTCTGCCAAGCAACCTCAGAAAATAAGACCTTTTGAGGGACTCTTAGCCAGAGGGGCTTGTTATTCCTCTACAATATGGAAGCTTCTAACCCCTTTTAAGAGAAAAATGCAACAGAATATTCAATATAGAAAAAAAGGTCATTTTTACTCCTGAAGTTCAATGTTAAAAAAGAGTATTTCAGATAAAAAGCCTGGAAGGTCTTGGCATCCTTATCAAACTGTAAAACCACAAAAATGTTTTTAGGCATTAAAAAAAAATCTACATGGGACAGCTAGGTGGTACAGTGGATCAAGCAGAAGCCCTGGATTCAGTAAGACCAGAGTTCAAATACAGCCTCAGACACTTGAAACTTACTAGCTAGCTGTGTTATCCTGGGCAAATGACAACTCTCACGCCCCCCCCCCCATCTACCACTGAGGAAACAAGTGATGAAGCATCATGCACTAAGAAACAATTGTTGCAGAATGATAGAATCTCCATAAGGAGATAAAATGCTCCAACATGACCATGCACCACTTACCTGCCACAAACAGTTAAGAAATGTTTCTAAGAGACTGAGATAGTTGCAATTCAAGGATTCCGAGTGGTCCTTGCCTGATTTAAAGAACACTTAAACCCACTAGCTCTAATCAAGGATAGACTTGGAAGAATGGACTGGTCAAAGGTATGCTACACATACATGAGTCAAAAGGGTGCAATCTGATAATCTCACTCATGCTCAGAAAGCTGCAGTGACTCCCCATTGTCTGGAAATGACCCCAATCTACTTCTTCAATCTTGTTTCAAAGGCCCCCCCCCCAACCCCCTTTTAACTTAGCCCAGTTGCAGATGAAAGGAATTTGCTTGATATCTTAAGCCTGCCCCAGCTTGCCCTCTCCTGCTTCATACACTAATGGCTGTCAGACATTAAACTAGGTGCTGGAATTTAAATCAATCATGTATAATAAAAAAAAAAAAAAGTTTGGTCATTTCGGTTGTATCTGACTCTTCGAGTCCCCATTGGGGGTTTTCTTGGTAAAGGTACTAGAGTGGTTCATTTCCTTCTCCCGCTCATTTTATAGATGAAAAACTAAGGCAAACAGGTATTGCTATCAGTTTTGGGTAAGCAGATATTAATTTATCAACATTATACCAGTAAAGGGATGATCACGTGTCTCCCTATCTTCTCATGGTTTCAGGCCACATGGTAGAGAAAGCAGGGTGAGTGCCAGGTAGCTCCCGTAGGAGAAAAGCCCCAAAAGACCTATGTTGTCTCCCAGAGACAGCAAGTGGTGTCAAGGAGACCCAAGAGATCAGAGACCCTGTGGTCCCTGTGATCCAAGAGAAGTCCCAAAGAGGCCCCAGAAGACCTTTTCCAAGGGTTTTCTCTGATAGAGCCATTGATCCAAGCTAATCTGTTATCATTCAGTTCTATGGTTGACATGACTTGAAGGTGGTCTATATTAAAATGAACTCTAGAGATGAGATCAGGGCAAAGAATCACTCAAGTTGCTCAAGGCAGAGTCCAACATTTAGGTGTGGTGCAATCAGTCCATCGCAGATGTAGACAAAAGAACCTATCCTTTTGTTAAGTGCCTATTATTGCCAATGTCAGAAACAAGATAAAAATTTTAAGTTTTTCTAAAGAAAAACTATCAGTCACTTGATAAACATTTCTTTTCTTTTCTTTTTTTTGGGCAGGGCAATGAGGGTTAAGTGACTTGCCCAGGGTCACACAGCTAGGAAATGTCAAGTGAGTCCAGATTTGAACTCAGGTCCTCCTGAATCCAGGGCTGGTAGTTTTATTCACTGAGTCACCTAGCTGCCCCACTGGATAAACATTTATTAAGCACCTACTATGTGCTAAGAACGGTGCTAAGCACTGGGGATACAAAGAGGCAAAGGACAGTCCCAGCTATTATTCTGTCTTGACACACTATGTCCTCTTTCTTCACTTACAGTGAAAACCTCTGCCTCCCTGAAAGGACGAAAGTCAAGAAACAGCCAGCCAGCACCTACTATGTGCTAAGTGCTGGGGATACAAAGAGAAAAACTACAGTTCCTGCCCTCGAGGAGCTCCCAGTCTAATGGTGGAGAGACAAGGGAACAAATGTGTACAGGATAAAAAGGAAATAAGAGAAGGCAGCTAACAGAATTAGGACCAAAAAGTTTCCTGCAGAAGATGTGACTAAGTGGAGGCTTGGGCACAGGGACATCCCCATGCCTGGGAGAAGACTTTGTTCCTGTTGAAGTCTAGCTCAGGTGCCCGCACAGCCAGTGCCAGGAACTGGGCAGATCATTGCCTTATGCTCCTTGTCCCTCACTTCCGCCACACCTGCTTTTTCATAGGGCTTCCAGCACTTTATCTGCCATGATCATGTCACCTTGGACCAGACTTGTTTGCAAACATACTCATCATTTTCTATAACTTTTCTGGGCATCCCTTCCATCCCTAGCATAGCACCTTGCACCATGAGGCAATAAATGTTGTGGGTTAAAAAAAAAAAAGAATTGTGATTTCCAAGGATATATTGAAAACTTCCATTATAATTAGTTTAAATAGAGAGGGTCAGGCTGGGGGAGGGGGGGCCTAGTGTCGGAAAGACCTCGATTGTAATCCTGCCTCAGGCAAATAAGGGAAGTTGTAGGCCAATGGTGGACAGGAGGGAAGGAGTACCCCGGCTCTGCGCCCCCCCCCCGGGGGGGGGCAGGCCACCGTTTCCGCAGTCCCCAGATCTTGATTTGTAGTTGCAAGCTTGAGGTTGGATGAAGCCCTTTTCCAGCTAAGCCCAGGCCTCACAAGGGCCAGATTGTAAAGGTGAAGTTTAGAACCACAGCTGGGTATTCAGTTCCCTTTAACTCTTTAGTCCTTCTTCCTACACTCCCAAGTGCATCATCATCTCATGATCCAAAATTACTCAACCTTGGTCAGAAGCCCCTTCCTTAAATTCCTTTAACAACTGAAGATAAGTGACTCAATAGAGTAAACTATAAACAGATTATCTTCCCTAGGAATACATTATCAGTTCTTAAAAGAAGTTTGCTTGGAGGTATTGACAAAAAGATCCAATATGTGTACCAAAAAATGCAGCAGCACTATTTGGGGTGGCAAAAAGTAATAAACAAATTACCCATTTATTAACTGGGGAACAACTAAAACAACCCTGCAGAAATTTAACAGAGTATTATTGTGCCAAAAGGAGCAATGTTTTTGAATTTCAGATAAACATAGAGAACTTGGTACCTACTTACTACCCTCCCCAATTCCTGGGATCTTAGCTTGGCTTATTTAATCTACTCCAAACTCATTAAAAAACAAAAACCAAACCAACCCAGACAACCCAGGCAACAGCAAAGTATTTGTTCTCCCCCATATTATCAAACTTTGATTCTTTATAAACATGATCTTTTCCAAGTAAAACCCTACCAACCAAAAGGAATCTTTCCTTGTAACAAGTTGAGAAAAATCCAACAAGAAACTAACCATGTGATGATATAGGCATCATCTTCCATCTTTCTTGCCAAGAGGAAACAAATTACTTCCTCTTCTTTTCTCTGGACTCAAGATCAGTAACTGGAATTTCAACATCATTTTAGTCTTTTTATTTACATTACTGTAGTTCTGTGTTTTCTTGGTTCTACTCTTACAAATCATAGGAGGAATTGAAATTCATGGTCACTGGGTAATACAGAAGAAGACACTCTCTGAGTAAGGGGAGGCCCACAACTGGATTGATCATGACTGGCCACGGTCAGGTCATGCAGATAAATAAGGAAAGCAATGATTGGAGACTCCTGGGTCTTTGACTTCAAAACCCTTTCCTAAATCAAAGGAATAGCTAAACAAGCTGTGGCGTATGATTGTGATGGAATATTACTGTGCCATAAGAAATGACCCAGGATGATTTCAGAAAGGCCTGGAAAAGCTTATGAACTGATGCATAGCACAAGCTGTGCAGTGACAGCTGACACAAAAACCAGTTTCTGTCCCCAGGAGACAAGTAACAAGTGTATATACAGAATAAATGCACAGCAAGCTTTTTTTCTAGACCTGAGCAAGGAAGGACTGTCCCCTAAACTAGGGCCCCAGTCACAGGGGGTTAGTACCCTGGTGGAGGATTTAAAGGGAACCACACACCCAAAACGTCTCCCTGGCATCTGAGTCTGAGCTTAGAGTTCTCCTGGGACCCACTGAAAGACAGTTAGATATAATCTCAGGAGAAGATCTGACTTCTTATGACAACTGTCAAGCTACTTACAATTATGAAGATTAATTTGGTTGGGATGAATTATGGAAATTTGGTGCTCATATCTCATAAACATTTAGATAGGAAGGCATAGTCATATGGCAATACAACACATCATGATAGAAACGACAATAGGCTTTAGAGACTGAGGACCCAGGTCCATCTCTGGGGCATGTCACTTCCTCTTTCTTCACCCACCAAACGTAGGCGTCTGATGAGATGATTTCTAAGGCTCTAAAATCACATGACTCTACAAAAGGTCAGGTAGTTGAACCAAAGATACATACTTGAGCTGTCCTTATCCACACACAGGGATAAGCGCATGACTGTGCCTTTCTTTGCCTTTACAATGTGGGGGAGAGGGAGAAGCAAACAGGCAGAAATACTGATATGAGCCAACTTGTATTTCTGTCCAATTAAATAAACCAATGTATTAAAAGGGGAGTAGAGGCTATGATTTGTTTTGGACTGTAAAATTAATTCAAACCATTAATAACATTTTTTTCTTATACTAGGTGGTTTATAGATTTAATCGGGGCACCTAATCTTGTTTAATATTTTCCTAAATGTATTTCAATAATTACAATTATTGTATTATTATTTCTCTGGAAAATGATCAAAGGGTTTTTTTTTAATTCAAAGGAAGTTTTTTAAGTCAAAATTTCTGACTCAGAGGCTGGACAAAATGCTACCAATGGGTCATCTTAATCACTAAAGCTGTGGTAGAGCTGGATTAACTAGAACTCCAAAGTCTCAATCTGGCTTCTTGCCAGTGCCCCCCCCCCATACACTTGAATAGGAAAAGCTGCTGATAGCCTTTAGAACTCATTCTTTCAGATTCCGATTCTGTCATCTTGTATTCAAAATATCAATATTGTCTATTTAAACCAATTAGCTGTTACTTTGTTTTGTTTTGTTTTGTTTTTTGTTGTTGTTGTTTTTGTTTTTTACGGGGTAATGGGGTCAAGTGACTTGCCCAGGGTCACACAGCTAGTAAGTGTCAAGTGTCTGAGGCCGGATTTGAACTCAGGTCCTCCTGACTCCAGGGCCGGTGCTTTATCCACTGCGCCACCTAGCCGCCCCAGTTATTACTTTTAAATGTTGTCAAATCCCTAAATCTGAAAGAAAAATGATAGAACCAACCAAGGCTAATTGGAAAGCAGTTACCATAACTGTTTCTAACTTTCAACAATGTCAGAAAATGAACTGTGGGTGTCTACAATATCTACATTTGATGAAAATTGCTTTTTAATGATTCTGGTGTAATTTAAATGACTCAGGGCTTTGATTTGTACTCATCTTTGTCTCTGGTTCAATCCTGTTAGTATTTTCATTAATGAAATACACAGGCACAGTGGTGATGAAAACTCTGCCAAATTTGAGGGGACAAAGTGTCGCTCAGATTAGTTTGCTAATAAATCAGTCTCCCTCAGCCCCAAATCCATTCAAAACTCGAATATCTGGAGACTTGAAATGAGAAACAAAGCAACACAAAATCTGTCAAAGAAACATGGAATTAAGAGCAAATGAATGAAGATAGCAGCACCTTGCTGAGGAAGAATACTTCATTCATCTAAGGCTCTCCAAGAAAAGGTTGGGGGTGGGGGGGAGGGAAAGGAGAAGAGAAGATATCTTTAAAATGCACAGTCAGATATCTTAGAAATAAACTGGTCCAAAAAAGGGAAAGACTTTAAATACCATAGAGGGAAGTGATCACAAAGGTACCTCCTGCTTAATAACTTAAAAAAATGCAAAATAGTCAAATGAAGAAACAGGGCCAAGAAATTGAAGGATATTGGATATTGATATGGATATTGGGTGCCATGGGACACAGCATGCAGGAGGTGGAGGTGGGAGGCCCTGGCCGCCTTCTCCCTCCCTCCCTCCCTCTCCCCCCCCCACCCCTCTCTCTCTCTCTCTCTCTCTCTCTCTCTCTCTCTCTCTCTCTCTCTCTCTCTCTCACACACACACACACACACACACACACACACACACACACACACACACACACACACACACACACACACACACACACCCATGAGAACCTGAGAAACCAGAGACTATAGTGGATGTAGTCTACAAAGTTTTCACCAAGGTGAGAGGTTAAAAACATCATCCTGAGGCCAAAAACTTTGCAAATCAGGTTTGGTTAATATACTTACCATAAAACTATTGGCTCCAGGAGGAATATAGGTAGCAATGGTAGGGGAAAAAAAAAAGAGGAAAACCCAATCAATGCAAAGTGAAGCCGAGCTTCATTAACACTAGGCACCACCAGGGCTGGGTCTCTTCAGTAATGGAGCAGAAAGGCCCTCCCTTTAGGAACCAGGCCCCAACTCCTATTTCTGCTCCTGGCTGCCTTTGGTCCCCGTGCTCAAAATTCACTCCAGAAAGTCTTGTCAGCTGTTTCTATTCCATCGAAATGGAGCTGTACTAGGTATGAGGGGGAAATGTGGTTCAAATAGTTTATCCAAGGCCTTTTCTTATCTATTCATTCTGGATCTTTGAAAACACTTAAAACCCACCACAACCCAAATCAAATAGGACCTGACTCATCAGCTACAAGTTATCCTACCGCTTTTCTGACTATTTTGAAATATTTTCGACACTTTTAACTGACACTTAAGATTCCTTAGCCAACCGGGCTTTTCCAACTTTGGTCGATCAAGCTATTGATGTCTGGTAAAGACCTTTTATTTTCACTGAAATTCTCTACTGATTCCCCCAACCAGCTGAGAGCTGACTGTATACTGTTTGGTTGCTGGTTCCCTGCATCACTGAATGTCACCGGCTTTGTTTCAGTAGAATGACTATGTAA
Source organism: Dromiciops gliroides (assembly GCF_019393635.1). Lineage (NCBI taxonomy): Eukaryota > Metazoa > Chordata > Mammalia > Microbiotheria > Microbiotheriidae > Dromiciops > Dromiciops gliroides. Next base: position 20,275,859 of record NC_057865.1, on the reverse strand, counting down.
CAAAACATGCAAATATGTTGCTAACTTTTTCCATTGAAAATTCTGTAAGTAGAAATAGGGGCAGTTATTGTTTTCAATAGATACTAAAAAAAATAAAACGATAACAGAAAACAATAAAGAATTAGGATATAAGCTGAAGAAACATTTCTCAATTTAAATTTGGATTTTTCCTTTTGTATCTTAGACAAAAATCATAGCATGCAATTCTTGAAGTTTCCCCACTTCAGTCTCACTTTCAAGACTATCAACCTAAGTTAAGAAATATATCATAGGGCAGCTAGATGGCACAGTGGATAGAGCACCGGCCCTGGAGTCAGGAAGACCTGAGTTCAAATCCAGCTTCAGACACTTGACACTTAACTAGCTGTGTGACCATGGGCAAGTCACTTAACCCCAATTGCCTCACTAAAAAAAAAAAAAAAAGGAAAAAAAAGAAATATCATATGTGAATATATGGTATTGTTTCAATTTTTAAAAAGTGTTAATTTTTAGCTTTAAGATAAACAATTCAGAAGACTGGAGATAACCATCTTACAATATACCTATCCCTTTGACACTGCAATAAGAATGAACGATATAGAATTTTCACATCTAAGGTTAAAAACTTCAGGTATATGCATGTCCAGATTTACAAAATACATTCAGGGTTGGTTATCTTCCACATAGGATTCCTATAAATAGCAAGTCTTACTCTAAAATGCCCTGGAAGAACCTCATTAGCAAAAACTAAAGGTCCACACACAACTTCTCAGAACTGCCGGATTTCTCAAGTCACTGTCTAGTTACAAGGTCGAGTGTATCACCCTTTCCCCTGAGGGACCCTTTAAAATAACTAAGATGGAGATGGGCCAGATTTGACTATTTGGGCTGCTTTTCCTCACTTAAACTTCCCTAATCTGCTCTGGGTGTGTTTTAATCTAACTTGAGACTTAATCTTTCCCCTTAGTAAAAGAGATTTGTCACACAGGTTGTAAATGCAACAGATTACTGCCCCACCCCCACCCCAAAGGAGAAAAAAAAAAAAAAGGCAGATACACCCAAGGGCCTCTGGCAGGCCAGAGAGCAGGAGGGCCAGGAGCAGCAACAAAAAATCACTTTCTTGGCAAGTGAATTCTCTCTCCATGGGAGCTCTGAACGACTCCAGGTTATTTTAAGGCTCCATTAAATTTTAATTATATTTTAATAATTACTCTCTACACCTAGCAGTAGTTTTCCATGCAATGAATGATTTAGAGATTTTTTTTTTTGAAAGAAAGGTAACAATCCCAATCCAGAGGACTTCAATGAATACATTTCTGCTTTTCACACTCCATGGGGTGCAGCCCTGTTTTACAAGCCAAAAGGATGGTTCTATTTAAATTGTAACCAAATTTTTGGTAAAAACAAATCAGACTTTGAAAAGTTGCAAATGGGTAGCAACCATGCCTCACTTCAGTGTGTGCTTTAGTTGGGAAATTCTGACAGTCGAGATAGCCATGGGTAATTAACATATTGGTTTAGGTTCCATAAAGGTCATTACCACAAATTACTAAAGAAGGAAATGAGTGATTTTCTCCGGTTGATTTTGTCAAGTCAAATCACTTGCTGTAAGAAAATCCCCATGCAGTTTATGATACAACAACGTTAACTCAGCTCCCAAGTGGGACTGAGATCCTATGGCCCCCTGGCATGGAGGTAGAGCACCCCTAAAAGCAGGGCCAGTCAAACGGACTTCTTTCTGCCCCAAGGGACAGTTAAGTCAGCATAGCTGCAAAGGAAGAAGGGCAAGGCAAAAATTGAAGACCTGACTCTTCTGGGCTTGAAGTTGGAATTAGGTCCCCATTCAATTCCATAAACATTAAATGCCTACCAGTTACAAAGCATATTCTAGTTTTAATCACCACATATTACAAGGATGTGAAGCAAGGATTGCTGTCAATGGAGGGAGAGAAGGCAGGAAGAGTGGAAGCCACTACCAACTCTCCCCCCCTGAACCTCACTATCTGGGCCACCCTCACTTCAGTGCTCCCAGAAATAAAAGTAGCCCCCGACACAGTAGATGATCCCTTCTCTCCTTGGCACTCCATCCTCTCGGGTTTTCTAGCTGATGCTCTCTTCTTCGGCTTTCTACACTGACACTGCTCTCTCCTGGTCTGTCCAGAGCTGTCTGACCAGCTCTGCATCCTTTGCTGGATCTTCATCCCACTAATAGCTGAGGCTCCCCAGGAACCGGTCTTGTGTTCTCTTCTCCCTTTATATTAATTCTCTTGGTGATCTCATCAGTTCCTTGTCCAGTATCTCCAACTGGAGATCCTTATATCTTACCACCTCAAATGCTAACTGCCTTCCACTAAGATACCACTATTCTAGTTGCCCAGGCCCACAACTTACCTGTCCATCCTCTACTCCTCACCTCATACCTTGAAATAGCCTCCTGGTTATCCATCCTCTCCCCTTCTAGGTCAAACTGATCTGCCTGAACATAAGTCTCGTCAGCCCCCACCCCAAGCAATGCCATTGGATCAATAGAAAACCGGCCTTCCATAACCTGGCCACTTCCTACCTTTTCTGGCTTCTTACACTCCTCATTCATATCCCAGCCTCCTCCTACCATTCCAGGCTTCTAAAACACTGTTCGCTGCCAAGCATCCAGTAAGGGCTGGCCTTGGTGTCCCTGGGATAAGACCCTTCATTTCCCACCTTCAGGCATTTCACTGGCTTCTTGTGGCGACACTCTCCCTTCCCAATTCCCTCAATCCTTGGCTTTCCTGACTTCTTTCAAGGGTCCATTAAAATCGGGGCTTCTGCAAGAAGCCATTGCCATTCCTCCTTAATTTGAGTGCCTTCCCTCAGACTATCCCGTTTGCCCTGTGTACACAGCTTGTTTGTACGTAGGCATTTTCATGGTTGTCTCCCCCATTAGACCATGAGCCCCTGGACAGGGGGTTGTTTGTTGCCTTTCTTTGCACCCCCAGCAATTCAGCTTAGTGCTGGCATAGTGGTGACAACTGCTAGTTAACGGACAAGTAGAAGAAGTTCTATCCATTCATTAAAGATTTTGATATCCACTATGTGACCAAAAGTGATAATGACCATATCTACAAGTGTATGAGGGCTCCTGCATCTAGATCAAAAAACTAAGTCTTCTAGTTGAGCAAAACAATGCATTAGACATATGGACTTTGAGTCTAGGCTTTAAGAGTCATTAATAGTGAAGAGAGCTCAAAACTTGAAGTCATTTACACCTGAGTTTAAATCACTTACTAGCTGTGTGACCCTGGGCAGGTCAATTAACTTCTGACCCTCAGTTTCCCCCATCTGCAAAATGGAGATAATAGCACCTACTCTATAGGGTAGTTGTGAGGGAGGATCAAATAAGATATGTAAAAGTGCTGTTTCTCAAAGATGTATTTGGGCATCCTTCAATGATGGCATTAAGACTTTCCTTAAAGGTATAAGAGTTCTCATGCTAGCCCCCCTCCCCCAGATGCCCTCCCTTCCTTCACAAGTCTGGTGTCTGATGCACCCAATCAAAATCTCTGCATCTTTCAGCTCCCAGTTATGATGCAGAGAGGCCTGAACCAGGATGATACTGACTTTCATGCCTATCTAGCTATTAAATAAAATACTACCCATATTCCCTTCCCAGAGCTTTCGGCATGAAGGCACATCATGATCTGCTGTGGTTCCTTTAGTAAAGAAAGTACTATTGTAGACAGCTGTTCTATGCTATGAATGATTTTTTTTAGTCTGAGTCAATTCTTGTTTCTGAGAAGCAGCACAAACAGATCAAATGTTTACTTCTGTAACTGTACTTGTTGGTAATGCAGCAAGACAGAGGGAGAATGAGCTACAATTATTCTGGAACTTCAGCTTTTCCCTCTTTATGGAAGATTCATTTTTTTTTTCTTGAGGCAATTGGGGTTAAGTGACTTGCCCAGGGTCACATAGCTAGTAAAAGTGTCAAGTGTCTGAGGCCGGATTTAAAGTCAGGTCCTCCTGACTCCAGGGCCAGTGCTCTATCTACTGCGCCTCCTAGCTTCCCCAGATTAATTTTCAATTAACCTTTCCTACCCAATCTATAGAGAGGAGGCTTAGAAAGCAGAAAAGACAAGCAGAAGGGCTGAAGACAAGCAGCAAGGGCTGTGGGGATGATAGAGGACTTTAAAGATCTTCCCTCTTTTCCCCTAAAGGTTTTACATAGTAGCTCAGGGCCAAATGGAATGTTGGAAGCCATCTACTTGGTCCACTCTACCTTGAAGCCCAGGAGTTAGTAAGTGCATTCGAGAAGAGATTTAAACCCCGGTGTCCTAAGACTCCACAAACCGGGGGTTCTTTCCACTGTTGCCAGGCTGCTTTTTAATTATTTAGGAAATTCATAAAGCTATGCCCACTAGCATATAGCATATGCAGCTATACCAGCAGTTCATAAAAATTTAATCGTGGACAATAATACAATATAGTACTTTAAACAGCCAAATTGAAGCTCTCCAGATCTTTCATTTCTAGCCAACTTTCAATTTTCCAGGGGCTCATGATCCAAGTCTCATGCTTCTGCTGTATTTTTTTTTCCTCTTAGCATCTGCATCAGATGTAGAAGTAGGAAAAGGGGATTCCTGTGAAAGCTGAGGATTGATGAAGAACATCCACTTCCATTCCCATCAAGTTTTCTAACTACAGAAAACTTTCTCCTATAGTCTCAGCTGATCCTCTGAGGAGGAAGGGGGAGGGAGGAGATGGGAAAGGGGGAGAGAGAATAGTATCCACCCTCCCTTTGTCCCAAGGGAGTTTAATGGTAAGAGTCAGGGCTTCAACCCGGATCTTTGGACTTCGAATCCAGGGATGTTTCCATTATACCATAAGGAAATTAGAAAAGATTTTGGTGGATAAAGATTTGGCTAAAATGAAGCCTCAGGTGATCACACCATCTTGTTTCTCCTCTTTTCTATATAATCAAGGACTACCTAACTACTAGTAGAGAAAATAACTTAATCCCCAAACTGAAATGACCTGAATGGTCACTTTTAAAGCTGCCCTGAAATTTTCAATAAATAGGATCTCCCCAAGCTGCTCTAAAATGATAAATGCAAACAAAACAAGACACCCAGGATGGGGACTTAAAGGATTTGGAGAAAGTAGGTCAGGCACTCTGCTAAAAAACAAAAGTTATGTGTCACTTTTAAAGGAAGTGTTTGAGTGATTTAAATGAAGACTGGGGGGAGGATGGGGCACCCAATTCCTAGTTGCAAAATATGATAGGACTGCTCCTAGCAGCCAGGTAGCACAGTGATAAGAACACTGGACCTGGAGTCAGGAAGTTAAGTCCAAATCTGGCCTCAGACACTTTCTAGTTGTGTGACCCTGGGCAAGTCACACTTGACCTCTGTTTGCCTCAGTGTCCTCATCTGTAAATCGGGCATAATAATAGCACCAACCTCCCAGGGTTGTCATAGGGATCAAATGACAGTGCCAAGCACACACCAAGTACTATAAACATGTTAGCTATCATCATGATCCCCACCAACCTAACAATCACCACATCTGGTTCTGAGTATACACACGGACAAAGACAAGATGTAGGAAAAGCTCAGTTCAAATTTTATCGACACCTCTTTGAATAGGGCAGAAGAAAACTCGGGGGTGGGGGAGTGTGTGCAACCAGAAGCAGCAAGCCCAGGCCATGAGAATCTCAAACCATCTTTAACACCGACAGACAAAAGAGCAGAACTTGTTTTGGACTACAGCAGATATTCAGTGAGGCCTCGCTTACGTATAGGTCATTCTGCAATAGCAAAGTTAATGCCATGCAACCACACTCCAACAGGACACGAATGAACATGAATGCGCGCACACGCACGCACACACAAGGAGTATCAGCCACCAGAGAAAGCAATATAATCAAATTATGTCATGTTTCCACGGAACTAATTGCTGATGTTAGGTGAGAATCTGGAATACAGCAGAGAACAGAAAAGGCAGGTAAAGAACACAAACGTAGATGAACTTTTGCTGGGCCATCCTCAGTCCGTATACATTTATACCTTAGTTCTATTTTTTTTCAGTGCATTTCTACTAACAATCTTGAGTTTCTCAAAGTAGATTAGAACCAAATCATGAGATTGTAAAAATAAAGGGGGTTTGTAACAGCGAGTAATGCCTTTAGTTCTATTTAATATATATCATTTTGTCAAAAAACTATTGCAGGGAGTTCGTGATTGAAGCAGGCTCCTGGCAGAGGACTTGAGGAAGAACCCGACCAGGCTGGAACTCTAGGCTAGATAGGCCTTTTCTTTAACTTTCTGAACTCCATGGGAATACCTGTATGCTCTAATAAATGTTTGATGCGCCCCCCCCAAAAAAACCAAAAAACTATTGCAGTAAAAAAAAATATTGATACTTGTTAAGGCTACTATAATGTACCAGAAATCAGGTCAGCCATAGGCAGGTGTCTGGCAATCAATCTCAGGCCCCTTATCAACTGCAAGATGGGTAAAAATCAATTTCTGTGGGCCTAAGTTTCCTCGTCTGTAAAGAGGGAATACCTACTACACCAACCACCTCAAAGTGCTGTTAGGTTGTGGGGTTCTTTTAAAGCAAATTTTTAAAAGTTATTAAAAGCTGACTAGCTGCAAAGAGGTACAAAGTGGAGGGTGAAGGAGAGAGAAAGCAGAGTGAGGAATAGTCCCTGCCCTGGAGAAACTTGTATTCTGCTTGGGAGGAAAAAGCACCCAGCTAAATAAATACAAAGTAACTTGCAGAAGGAGAAGGCGCTGATAAGGAGAAATACTTCCCATTGGAGGTGAGCCCAGAATGCATTCCAGGCCTGGGTGAATGACCGCACAAAGTTGTTCAAGGAACAGCTAGCAGACAAGTTTGTCTGGAATGGACAGTACCTAAGAGGGAGTAACAGGAAATAAGGTTGAAAAAGTAGAATGGGACCTATCTCTGAAGGGTTTTAAATGCTGGGATAAGAGGAATTTGTGTTTTAACTTTAGAGAGCTAAGCAAGTTTTGATAAGGAGAAAGAAGTGATCAGATCAGAACTTTGGCTACGGTATGTAGGATGGATTAGAGGCAAACAGTCTAGAAGAAAGGAGGTTCTGCTGCCCTTGGAAAGGGAAAAGGTGCAGGCACTGATGCCAGGGGGTTTGGATATGGGGAGTTAAGGGGAAAAGCCAAGGTTGTGAACCCTGGGGGACAACCTCAAGGGTGGTGGTGACTCAAGGGGAGATGAGGAGTTTGAAGGAAAGAGGGAGCTTTGGTGGGAGAAGGATCAGTTCTATTTTGAACACATTGAGTTTGGTAGACCATCCAAGCAGAAGAGTTCAGGGAAGAAATCAGGTCCGGATATACATCTGTGACTCAGAAGAGCTAATGAGATCACCTAGAAAGAGTTAAGAGAAAAAAGGCCAGGGACATAACCCAGTGGGACATCTAGACTAAGGAGTCAGGACACAACTGATATACCCAGAAAAGGAGATGAGAAGTGGTCAGAAAGGTAGGAAGAGAAGAGTTAGCGAAGGAGGAGTGGACAGAATTAAAAGCTGTACAGAAGTATGATGAAGTCTTCGAAAGGTCCTGGGATTTAGCAGTTCAGAGTATCAGTAAACCTTGAAGGCAAGAGTTCCTTCAAATGGTGGGTTGGGAAATCAAATAGAGGACTGAAAATTAACTTGTTATTAAATGAAATGATGTTACCTGAATAAGTCAATGCCATGATACTTCAATTCCCAAATGTTCCCCAACAAGGGATTAATGTATATAGAATTTTATGTTAACAGAAATGTATCTACTTTTGACTTCTAGATAACAATATTTTCTGACACAAATTTAATATCTAAAAATCTCATGAAATATCTACAGTGATAAGTACACCTATTTATTGTGTTGATAGATAGCAGATAATAAAAATCAGTTACTATCATAAATATTCTTAATTAGGCACTTAAATATTGGATTTAATTGGTTAGCTACAAAAGAAGTAGATAAAAATATCTCCAGGAAGGACAAATGTTGATAGATCTTCAAAATACTTTGGGAAGAGAAGCAGGAAGCCAAACATTTAGTTATGAAAGATGCACTAGGTTTGAAATTTTACAGGATTCATAGGTATCCAGGGAATGACAAACCAAGTTGTCTTACCAGGTGAAAAATACTTAGAGCCCCAGGCCTAAACAGTTGCAAAGCATGATGATCACTTGGTGAACTACAATGTTACTTAAGAGGTTTCAATCCACTTTCCTTTAAAATTTTGAAGAAATTAGAGTAGACTGTCAGGAATAATCCTCACCAAAATGTTCCCATAGCATTACTATAAGATGTATTTTAAAATGTCAAATGTTAAGACTCTTGGATTAGCTAATATATTTGTGCCAGAGGGCAGAAGCAGAAGTGTGCCCTCTCAGTCCCACTGCTTATGGGAATCTTTGCCCACCTCCTCCTCCCCTACTAGTGCAATTTGTAATCAATCTAGACTAAATAGCATTTATTTGCATAAAGTAAATATTCTTCTGTTAAAAAAAAAGCTTATTTCTTTATTTTTTTAAGCAAATTTTTAAAAGACCAAACTGAAGCTGATGAGGGCAGTTTGTTTAAAAAAGGGATTCTTATCTGTATTATAGATGAATTAGTAACTACTATTTCTCAAAGCATTAAAAATGCTATTTGTTCAAATCACTGCAAATTCCACCAAAGTCGGTTATCATCCCACGTACCATTTTTTAAAATACTAAAATTTTGAATTGCCAGAGAGCTCCTCTTAACATCCTAAAAGTAAAAAACCCAAAACCTTACCAAAATTTTTTTCTATACTTTACAGCCTTGGAAGAAGGAAGAGTTATGGCTGTTACAAATGTTGGACCCAGTGTCAGAAGCTCAAGTTACTTACATTCTTTAATTTTGCTGGTCATGTCCTATCAGACTGTTCAAGTAGTTTTAGATAAGCCAGGCAGGGCAGTGTGGCTAAATGTTGGTGGACAATCCAAAGACACATAAGAAAACAGGTTTTTGAAAGTACTGAATGACAAGGAAATTCTAAAATACAAACTTAACCAATAAATTCATGCAAAATAACGAGATAGTAGTCTATTCCTTAGTCAATATTTCAAATAAATTCTTTCATTTTTAAGCAGTTCAACTACTGTGAAATAAGATACACAATCCCTTAGAGAGACTCTGTTAATATATAAGGTCAGTAGGTCAGGGCTTTAGAGATAGATCCATCTACAGTTTGAATTCAGACATACGAACATTGAAAACTTTTAGACAGATTTCAGGAACGCTGTTTACTCAATGACTTCACTGAACCAAAGATTTTGCCTCCATACTTCCTCTGGATCATTAAATCACTTTGAAATCCCACTTGGCAAGATATTCCAAGTCACTAATCTTCATAGAAACATTAAAAAATTAAGTTAGTTATCTAAAACATTCTTTTTAAAAAGCCTTTAGTGAGGAGCAGCTAGGTGGCAGAGTGGATCAAGCACCGGCCCTGGATTCAGGAGGACCTGAGTTCAAATCTGGCCTCAGACACTTGACACTTACTAGCTGGAAGACCCTGGGCAAGTCACTTAACCCTCATTGCCCCCCCCCTCACCCTCCCCCAAAAAAAGAAGGAAAAAAAAGCCCTTAGTGAGACAGTGCCAAGTAGAATGCCTGGCACATAGTAGGGCCTGTGAATTATTAACTACCACTGTCCCCCAAGCAGTGGTGGGGTGGGGTTGCTAGATTGGCTTCAGGAACTATATTTTCTATAGCAGTTGCTGAAGCAGCTGGTGGTACAAGAAACACTTTATTATCTTCTTTAGGATTATTATATTAAGGAAATTTCTAAAAGCAAAAACTCTGGTATTGACCAAATTGGGAGATTGTGAGTGCCCCTGACATCCCTGCTATCTAAAGAAAAGAACCTAACCCTAAAGAGAAAGAGCTCTTTTAAAGTTGTGTATGGGTTCTTCACAAGTGTGTGCTGAAATCTTCTCCCTCTGTTGACTGAGGTACAAGTTGTCAACTCTTGTTCTGAATGTCAGAATAGTGAGGCCTGAGCTAGCCCAGTCCAAGTACTCCCTTGCAAATTATGAGCATTCAATAATGGAAAGGGAATTATGGTTCTATAAAAATGAATCTCAATGATCAATCTATCTGGATATACAGATTCCATTATCAACGGTTAAGTTTTAGGATTAAGCATTCTTTGGTACCTCTTGGTAGAAGGCCCAATCAGAGCCCGGAAATGCTCCTGACCTGCCCAAACAGGCTCCAACTAGTCACAAGGTGACCAAGGCCAAGCTGGGCCATAACTGACTGCCCTGGGGAATCTGGTTGATTTTTCTTCACTTTTAAACCTGAATGTGCATTGCAAGAAGCTGGAGTCACCATCTCAGACTGCAGTTATTCACACCACAAATCTCATGTGTTTCTGCCCTATACAGAGTAATACATGAGTTTCCTATGGGACAGAAATAAAATAACAAGTAGTAATAAATCAAATCAACTTTACCCCTTGTGTCTATTTCTACCTGTTCTTGTTTAGGTTATTACTTAGAATCACAGATATTAAGAGTTAAAAAGTGACCGACAGGGGCAGCTAGGTGGTGCAGTGGATAGAGCACCAGCCTTGGAGTCAGGAGAACCTGAGTTCAAATCTGACCTCAGACACTTAACACTTACTAGCTGTGTGACCCTGGGCAAGTCACTTAACCCCAATTGCCTCACTAAAAAAAAAGTGATCGACAGATTATCCAATGCTCTTTACAGATATGTAAACTGAGGCCCAATAAGGTTAAGTGATTTGTCTAAGGCCTAAAAGTAGATAATGGTAAATACCACCAGTCCTGGGTCCCAGTCTAGTACAAGGGGTCTGGGGACCTTGTGCAGTCCAGAAAAGGTATCCATTTTGGTAGAATTCGACTCTAAGCTGGAAAGAGGGAAAAAGATTGTACTTTCATTTTTCTACCTTTAGGCAGAATCTCATTGAATCCTTATTGGGAAGGGGTGGGTGGGAAGGGTGCCCTAGGCCTATGACCTCACCTGTGGGGGGGGGGGGGAGGGTACAGCCTTTTCTTCATGTCCTAGACTACTAATTAGGCAGTCTGGCCAAGCCTATGGACCACTATGTGGAAAAAATGTTAAAGCACAAATTACATGGGATTGCCAAGGAAACCAATGATATTGGAATATTTATTTTGAAAATTCCACGGTGCTAGGTTTCTTTAAGAGCCTCAGGTACAGAAAAAGCCTAGTGACTGATGCCCACGGCCACACAGCCAGTATGTGGGTGAGAAGCAGGCCTTGAACTCAGGTCATCTTGAGGCCCAGGTCTGCTCTGATCCCACTATGCCTCTCAAATCTATCTAACAGGAAGAATGATTCAGATGATAGAGTCAAGCAAGAGTGCTGGATTCCCATCCCAGTTTTCATTAATTATCTGTATAACCTCAGGGTCTCAGCTTCATCTGGGTAAAATGGGAAGGGAGAGAGGGAAGGAAAACTGCTCAACAAGCTCTGCCAAGGTTCTGTGACTTAATACTGGCCTGAGCTCACTCAGTCAGAGCCCAATGCAGAATTGGGTCCAGCACTACTCAATGTAACCTAAATCCTTTGTCTAGTGTCTTAGGCCCATTTTTCTTTCTGGCCTCAACAAAGATCAAGAGAAGCCCTAGTGACAAGTTTGTTGTCAACAATTATTAAATTTTAAAAAGAAGCCAAGGCTCATGATGCTTGGCAAGGCTGCAGGACTCCTCACTGGAATGTGGACTCAACACTCTTAAAACTTGCTATAAGATTAGTAACCACCTGCATTATGGGCACTTGATGGCTACAAACACAATTTACATAATTTAATACTTAAGTCTCAGGTTTTAGTCACCTGCAGCATTTTTCTCAGGCCATTGCAAATTTTAACTAATCTTATTTTACATATTAATTTAATACTTGAAAGTCGTAAAGCTCTTTATATACACATTTCTTCCACTGAATTTTCAGGAATTCAGAAAAATCTCTTCCACTTTTGGTCATTGAGTTATTGACTACTCATTTTCATTAAGTATATTTGAAAAGTTTCTCCCCTCTCCAATTCATTCTCCTAGCTGCCACAATGATTTTCCTCCTTTTTTGGAGAGAAAGGAAGGCAGCACCTAGGTATCTGCCCACTGGTAAGTACTTTACAAATACCCTGGGAAGGGAGGTGTGGTTGCTATCCCCACTTTACGGTTTAGGAAACTGAGATAGACGGAGGATAAGTGCCTGACTACGGGCCCACAAGCTCTAAGGCTGCATTGCTTAGCTTCGGCCACAGTGCTCCCCTGCTACTCTCCACTGTCTCCCTACTAAATCAGCTCCAGTGACTCCCTACTACTTTCCCCTCTTTGGGGCATGCAAAGCCCTTTGAAGTTTGACTCCCATCTGCCTCTGTAGCATTGCCCTTGATTCCTCCTTACTTGCCTTCCTGGGGCAGCTCCTTAGTATCTCCAGCTTCAGTAGCTTTGAAATGAATGTATATCCCTCCCAGCTCTGCCACTTGGAGCCTCTGCTGATCCCCCTCCCCCCAAAGGATTTTGTCATCATTCCAAGTACACTTGGTATATACATACATACATTAACATGTGTGGTCTCCTCCCTTGGAATGGAAGCTCTGCTGAGGTCAAGGATTCTTTCACATATTTTGGGGCCCTCTTTCTTAGCACAGAGCCGAGCGCACAATAAGTTCTATAATGATCAAGACCATCTGGTATAAACTAAGCAGGCACAGATCAATGGAACAAACTAGACAAGGGAGATTCAGAAACAATAGAACTCAATAACCTGGCGTTTTGATAAAGTGAAATACAAATGAGGGGGAAAAATTCCTTATTCAATAAAAACTGCTGGGAAAATTGGAAAGCAGTCTGGCAGAAATTAGGCTTACACTAACAACTTAACCAGTGTATTCCACAATACACTCTAAATAGATGTGACCTTAATATTAAAGAGTATACCATTAAAAAAATTAGAAAACAAATCATAGACCTTTCACAGCTATGGGTAAGAGATGTATTTTGGGGGGGGGGCAATGAGGGTTAAGTGACTTACCCTTGGTCACATAGCTAGTAAGTGAAGAGATGTAGTCTTAACCAAGAGATAAAGGAAATTACAAAAGATAAAAAGGTAACTGATTACTCGAAACTGAAAAGCTTCTGCATAGACAATATTAATGCATCCAGGAAGTGGCCAAATGGCAAAAATTCTTTGTCTCAAATTCCTCTGATAAAGGTTTAGTATCCAAGTTATACAAAAAACTAATAAATAAAAATAAATGTGTAATGTATATATAAAATTAATAACCGTTTCCAAATAGACAAATGGCCAAAGAATAAAAACAGTTCTCAAAAGAATTACAAAGTATTCACAACCATATGGGAAAATGCTCCAAATCATTAATAAGAGAAATGCAAATCAAATAAAAACAACCTACAGACCCTGTAAATTGGCAAAAATGACAAAAAATGGCAACAAAGTCATTGTTGGAGGGGTTGTTTCCAACCATACATGGTTGGAAAGCAATTTAGAGAAATACAACTAAGTGGCTAAAATATCCATACTCTTTGAACCAGAGATTCTGTTACTCCCCAAGGAAGACATGATTAGGGAGAAAAGTCCTCATATACTCCAAAATATTTATAGTACTTTCCATAATAGCCAAGAATTAGAAAGAGTAAAGGCCCATCAATTGAAGAATGGCTAATCATAGTGTGGTATGTGAATGTAATAGAATCTTACTGTGCTGTAAGAAATGTATGATGACTAAAGAGAAGCAAGAAAAGATCTACATGAAGTGATGGGCCAAGAAAAACCACATACTCAGTGACCACAACAATGTAAATGCAAAGAACCTCACATTGAAAAACCAAAAGTAAATGTGACAAAATTATAAAGATCAAGAAGGACATGAATGAGGACACTGCCCTCCACCAATTCCCTTCCACCCCCTTTCTGAAGGCAGAAGTCTACAAGTGGCACACATTTTTTTTTAACTTTTTCAATGTATTGATCAGTTGTATCGATATCTTTCTTCTCTAAAAAATATTCTGCCTCCTGGAGGGGAAGGGGTTAAGGTAATTATGGTGATGTAAGAAATGTCAATAAAAAATAAAAATAAAAAGCAGATGAAAAACTTAGTGTTTGACTATTGATTACCAGTTCAATTAAATGATCAGTAAAATTCCATTATATCAAATACTAATACAAACACATTATATCAAATTACTATTAAAGGAGGACACATCTATAATGAACCCATTTCCAAGGCATGGGAGCAACATTTTGTTGACCCTAGACCCTAGTTTCACCAATCGTCCTTTAGCAAGTAGTATAGATCACTTTTTCAGGGGCCCTTTCATTTTCAAACAGTCATTCTTTTAAGCTGCCCCCACAGCTCTATCTCCCCCTTCACAGGCAGCCATTAGTTCCTTACTGATTGTAATCACAATTCCGGGATTTACAAACCCCAATTACTCAAAAGTCCAACTCCCACAGGAGAAAAGTCCACCCACAGGAGAAAAGGGCATATGGATGGATTGGTCATCTGCTTTCATTGGTTCCCCACACCCCAAGTAGGTTCATACCTTCCTTTTTTAATTCCCCAATTTATGTTTCCTGCTTTTGAATTAGAAATGTAACACATTAAACAAGCTATTCTAGCTTCAAAGTGAAAATTGTCGTAATGGAATCTTCTCTCTAATCAGAATCAACATAAGTCTGAAAAAAAAAGATTAATTTGATCAAATGATGTCCTTTTAAACTCCTGCTTTTAAACACCTACAACCTTGGATAGAAACACGGTAATTGCCAATTTCATTCTACTATGTAGAATTGCAGGTTTTTTTTTTAAAGTACTCATCTTTCTAGGTGAAATACCTTTGCCATTATTTCCTATTGTAATTAAACTATGGGAATAGCCACCGTTGTGCCGGGGACATTTGTTGTGGTCAATAGGAACCACATTTTATTTTTCAAGAAAAATTTACAAAAGCTATCCCATGCCCAGAAAGTCACAAGACACGGGAAAAAAAAATCATAATTCTATTTCGAATGAGAAATAACAAGATTGAGCTCAGCACTTCCCTTTTGAACTAACACTAATTTGAAAACTGAAACAGAAAAACCAGCTCTATATTAACCTCTTGCGTATATTACGAGAGGAATGAATTCAACAGGTTTTAAAGGTTCTTGTCTTATTTCCCCCTCAATGAGAAACACGTACTAGTTGATCTACCTTCCTCTGCCACATTTAACAGATACATCATGCATATTTATATTTAACACCTTTTGGTGACAACACAAAAAATTTGCTCTTACGGTGGTTTCTCCAAACCTGGTTTTAATTGTCAGTCGTTTTGAAACGGAGCAGAATACCGTAAAAGGCTATTAAGACAAAGGATATTCCATTTCCTAAAAAGTATCATCCTATAATTTAAAATTATCCCTATTTCTACTTAGGGTACATTGTGCCGCCCCAGTCAAGCTTCCTTTTCCTGTACATAAAGCACTTCCCCGTGTCCTTTTTAAGATAAAGCCTTGGTGAAAGGAAGGAGAAAGAAACCTAAAATTTTAAGAATTTTGTTTACAAAACGTTCAGGAGAAGTGGAAAGGGCAGGTTCACATTAACTGGCACTTTGCTCCAGGTCAAAATAAAAGCAATAAATACCTCATCCATTCAACTCTAAATTACACAAGAAGGTATAAATACCGGCGGGGAATCACCTACGAAAGTCCGGTCCCGGGAGAGAGTGCCCCTCCCTGCCCAGCCTCGCACCCAGAGCCAGAAGGGCGGTCCACTTTCCCACCCTAGGGGGTCGTGCGGTAAAGACTGGAGCATGACGGGGGTCGTTCCCTGGCCCGCTCCCGCCCCCATTTCCAGGTCCAGTCCACGAGCATTGTCCGGCAACGTCTCCGATCTCCTGGCACGTGACATTGGGAGGAAAGCTGCCAAAGTTCCGAGGGCAGGAAGCGTCGGGGGGCGAGCTCTGGGCAGCCGGCCCTGAGTCACAAAGCCGCCCCCGCCGGGCGCGGGGGGCGGGAGGGGGTCAAGGCCAAGGGCGCGCGGGGCGGGGGAGCGGACTTACCTCCGAACATGTGCGGGGAGAGGTGCGCTGGCAGCGAGCCGATCACCAGGCGGGGCCCGCCGGCGGCCGAGCGGCCCTCGTCGGGGGTGCTGTTCACCGAGTCCTGCGAGCCGTACGGGCCGCTGCTGCTGCTGCTGCTGGGGATGTGGAAGGCGGACTGAGCCGCCCGGGCCCCTCCGCCGCCGCCGCCGCCGCCCAGGGAGCGGGCGCCCCCCCGGGGCCCCGCGGCCGAGCCCGAGGCGGCCGGGGCCGGGGCCGGGGCGGGGGCGGCGGCCGAGCCCGAGGCGGCCGGGGCCGGGGGTGCGGGCGCGCGGGCCCGCGCCGCGCCGCCGGCCGAGGGCAGGTCAGAGCCCGAGTAGGCGCGGGCGCGGCCGTTGGCGGCGGCGGGGGCGCTCTGCTTGGCGCCCATGGCCGGGCCGGGCCGGGGCCGGAGCCTCAGGTGGGCCGGAGCCGCCGAGCCCAGGAGCCGCCGGGGCTGCCGCTAGGTGAGGCCGCTGTCCCCTCCCCGGGCCTCGGCACCGCCTCCTCCTCGGCTGGGACTGGGACCAAGAGCTCCGCTGCTGCTGCCACCGTCGTCGTCGTCGCCGCCGCCGCCGCCGCTGCTGCTGCCTCCGCCACCAGCACCGTCGCCGCCGCCATTCTCCGCGGCCGCCGCCTCCTCCTTCTGTAGCCTCCGCCGCCCCAGGCCTGGGGGGAGGCGCCCGCCCGCCCGCCGCCGCCGCTGCCGCCGCCGGGCCGCCTGCCCCCCGCCCCCGGCTCCGCCCCCTCCGGAGCGACGCCCCGCCCCCGACGGCCGCCTACCCGCAACTCCCGGCAACCGCCGCCACGCCCCAAGTAACGTGCCGCCGCCGGGGCCAAGCGCGAGGGCGGAGGGGGGGGCGCCGCTAACCGCGGGGGCGCTGGGGAGCCCCAGGCGGGAGAAAAACAAAGCCGTCCTGGCCGTCTTCGGCTGTTCACGTTCTTCCTCTTTGGGGGTCGCAGTTAAGCACCCCCTGTACCCCTTCCTCCCACACACTGATCTCTGCCCCCCCCCCTCAGGCTTCCTCCCCCGTTGCCGAGCGAAGGTATGGTCCGGTCAGGAGGAGCTACTGCTGGCTGAGCGGATGATGGACACGCTGATGCCCCGCCCACTTCCCCAACCAGTCCTCCCCTGGGCTGGGCCAAGTGTAGGTACAATCCGCCCCCGAGGACACGCGGGGGAAGGGGGGGGTGGGGGTGGGGGCAGGGTGGATGATGGACAGGCCTATGGGACCGCCCCCTGCCCTTCAAGGTGAGCGGTCCTCGGGCACAGCTCCCGCCCCTTCCGCGGGCCGAACGCTGATTGGCCGGGGGTCTGTGGCCCGCCCCCAACTGGAAGCGCCCTCCCTTTGGGCCCCCAATGGCGAGCACGTGGTGCCCGGTTGGGGAGGCCACTTCTGGGAATTGCTTTGTGTGTTCGGTGCTGAGTGTCGGGGGATTGCAGTTGGGCCATCCGGAATCCCCCTGCCCGTGGGGGCAACGCCGTGGAAACGCTGGACCTAGAAACTCACAGCCCCGCTTGGAGGTGGCCGCGTGACCTTGGCCGGGCCTGCCCTCCAGTACAGTCTGTCCGCAGCTTGTCGGTCTCGTCTCCCGCATTAGACTTGGAGCTCCCGGAGGGCAGGCACAGCCCTTTGCCTTCCTCGTTCTCACCTTGGTCAGTGTCTCAAGAAGGATTACTGACTGACCGAGTCGCCGAATCGCACTAATAAAACAAGACGTCTGGGCTAAATGAGCCCTAAGATTTGCTGTAGCCAGAGTCTGGCTTCAAAGCCGGCAGGCCGGGCCGGTCCAGCTTGGGCCCGCCCGAGGCGCGAATCCATAAAACAGGGACGTTCTGGGAAGCACGCGGACCCTCGTAGGGCCCTTTCCGTTCTGCTTAGCTCCATATGCATTTATTAAGTGTCTGGCACTGCGCATAAGCCCTGGGCTATTTGACAGGATTTCAGAAACTGGAATCCAGAGGACTGACCAGCCTACCAGACTCTACATCTTCCCCTGGACAGCTTCCCTCCCAGCTCGGCCCTTTGGGGCCCAGGAAGACAAATCGAATCTCTTCCCAAAGAAAGCCTTCCAAGTACTCGAAACAAGCTATTTCTTCTCTTCTAAATGTTCTCTTCCCCAGGCCGCTTCCTTCTACCTGCCCTTTTAGGGTCTTATCTCCAGCTCCCCCCATTCTGCTCTCTGACAATGCTCTTTTTTTTTTTTGTGGTGGTGGGGGGTGGGGAGGGTGTTGAAGGTCAAGTGACTTGCCCAAGGTCACACAGCTAGTAAGTGTTAAGTGTCTGATCGAATTTGAACTCAGGTCCTCCTGAATCCAGGGCCGGTGCTTTATCCACTGCACCACCTAGCTGCTCCCTGACAATTCTCTTCTAAAAATCCGGGCCCAGAGCTGAACACAGCCCTCCAGTCTGGCCTGGGCAGATCTTTAAGATGTTTGTTCCTCTATTGCCACCTGCCTTGGGTGTTACTCTAGGTATTTCCTTTAAATGCTAATAAAAAGTTCACCAGCACAAATAAACAGCAAACTCACTGACTGCAGATGCTGGAGCCAAACAGCTCTCTTCAGAGAGGCTGAGGGTCAGATAAGGACCTAGGTTGACACAGCCAGAAAGAGGTAACCTCTAGTGATCCTGGGATTACCCCTGGGAGAAGCATGATAAATTTTTAAAAGGGGAGGTTGGAGTTGGACCAGAGGGCACAGTAGCAAGAACAGGCACAGGGACACCAGGTTCTAACTTCAGAGTGCCCCTTTAAATTGCTTTGTGACCTTGGGTAAGTCATTTTAGTTTGAAGACTTTAGATTCCTCATCTATAAAATGAGAAGGCTAGAATAGACTAGGAAAGCTCTGATATCACACTCAGCTCTAAAATTCTACTGGCATAGTTCTTGGGACATAATTGGCACTCAGTAAATGCATGGTCTTGTTTGCCTATGATTTCTAAAGCAATTCAATGCAATAAACATTAACTAAGTACAAGTCCCTGCATCCAGTGGCTCAGAAGACAACAAAATGGAAGCAGTCCTCCTCCCAAGAAGCTTATACTCTGCTAATTTGGCAAATGCAAGGCAGTTTAGGTAGGGAGAGAACACAAACCACTAGGAAATAGCAGCAGAAGCTCCCCTGAGGGCCGGAATCTTAATCTGAGGTCTGTAAACTAGGGTGAAGGAAAATTGATACCTATTTTCACTGACCTTTAACTGGGAGTTAGCATTTACTTCAATTACTTAAAAATCCGATTCTGAGAAGGGCTCTATAGGCTTTACCACACGGCCCCAGGGGTCTGTAATAGGCACATAAATGTGATGAGCATCTGCTGTAGGAGATGACAAGTGAGTGGAACGATGAAGGAAGTTATGGTCAAAGTACATTCAAGACATAAAGGCAAAGGTGGGAGATAGGATGCTGAGTTAACTGGGGTGGAGTGCAGCTAGGAGTTTGGCAGGACTAGAGTGAGGAACAAGGAAATTCATCTGGAAAGGAAGGCTACCTTTGCAGTCTCACTTCCTGGTTCTCTGCTTTCTCACATTCTCCTCTAGTGATTCTGTTAACTGGCTTCCCCCTACCCCATAACTCTGCCTCCATGTCTTTACCCAGGTGGTGCCCCACACCTGCAGTGTACCACTTCCTCTTCTCACCCTGGTGGGATCATTCTTTGAAGCACAGCTCAGGTCCCTGATTCCTGGCTGGGTGGTGCTTTCTCTCTCAGACTGAATTGAAGTGCATGTAAGTTTGTATTGACTTCTCTGGGTAGATGCCCTGTTCCCCACATGAATGTATTCGAGGGCTGTTCCATTTCCATATGTGTCATGTTATGCCTTGGCCTTGGGAGGCTTGTTGAATAGAATTGGAATGATCAGGAGGCTTATAGAGTTAATTCATTTAGTGTACATGCAGGATTATATATGTGCGATATGTGGAGATTCGCTAGGCCAATTTCACAGCATGGTTGCCAAAAACTAGTCGTGATTCAACAAATTTTGCTTTGAGGAATATGACTGAAGCAGTTGGCTAAGCCTGTTCTAAAGGAAGCACGAATATGAATCCTGCAGTCAGGATTGGTGAGCAGGAGAATGTAACCTTGCCCAGCCCACCGGATCTAGCTGTCCGAAGGCCATGCTATCATATCCCAGTCAGCTAGCCAGCCACCTCTGTTATCCATCCCTGGTTCTGGGGACAGTAATCTAATCAAGGACTTAGCGCTTAGTCTAGCCCTGAAAGGGCTGCTTAAAATATGCTGAGGGTCTGACTGAGGAGACTACCTTTGCTTCAGGACAGAGGTGACAACTCCTATTTAGGTCTACTCGTCCCTGTGATTCACCAGACTACAGCTTTCTTCCCCACCTACCACTCCCTAATAAAATAATTGTGTGTGTGTGTGTGGGGGGGGGGGTATTGGAATATAAAGTACTGGAGGGCAATCAACTTTTCTCACTTGATTATGTCCCCAATGCTTGATAACTTGATTGATTAATGAACAGGTGATTGATTTAAATGAACATTTTAAAACATTCATTAAAAAGATTGAGTTCCAAATTCTCTCCCTCCCCCACCATTGAGAAGGCAAGCACTATGATAACAATTACACACATGAAAACATGCTTCCATGTCAGCCATGTTGCACACACAAAAGAGCAAGAAACAAAGTGAAAACAAGTATGCTTCAATCTACACTCAGTTTATCAGTTTTCTCTGGTGGTGGAGAGTATTTTTCATCACTGGTCCTTTGGAATTGTCTTGGATTATTGTCTTGATCAGAGTGGCCAAGTCTTTCCTAGTTCATCATTACAATGTTACTGTTACTGTGTACAATATCCTGGTTTTGCTTACTTCACTTTGCATCAGTTCATGTCAGTCTTTCCAGGTTTCTCTGAAATCTGCCTGCTCATCATTTCTTTCTTTTTTTTTTTTTTTGCAGGGCAATGAGGGTTAAGTGACTTGCTCAAGGTCACACAGCTAGTAAGTGTGAAGTGTCTGAGGCCGGATTTGAACTCAGGTCCTCCTGAATCCAGGGCCGGTGCTTTATCCACTGCGCAACCTATTTGCCCCTATCATTTCTTATAGCGCAATAGTATTCCATTCTATTCATATGCCACAACTTCAGCCATTCCTCAATTCATTGGCATCCCCTCAAGTTTCAATTCCCTGCCACCACAAAAAAAAAGCAGCCATAAATATTTTTGCACAAATAGGTCCTTTTGCCTGTTTTTTGTTTTAATGTCTTTGGGATATATATTTAGCAGTGGTTTGTTGTTTGTCCATGTTTTTGAAGACCATGACATCAGGGTGATGTCATGACTTGCAGTGAATTGGATTTAAGTGAGCCAGGGCTGTGCAAAACCACCAGCCTCACTCTCTCCTCCAGAGCCATGTAGGTGCAGTGGCAAGATAGAAATCAGGATGACTAGAGATGGCCCTGGATGTTTTAGGGCAATTGGTATTAAGTGATTTGACCAGTGTCACACAGCTAGTATCTGAGGTGAGATTTGAACTCAGGTCCTCCCAACTTTAGAACTAGCACTCTATCCACTTCACCACCTAGCTGCCCCTCTAGTAGTGGTTATTGCAGAATCAAAGGGTAGGCATAGTTTCATAGCCCTTTAGTCATAGTTCCAAATTGTTCTCCAAAATGGTTGGACCAGTGCTGAACATTTATTAAGCACTTACTCTTTGCCTAGTTCTTTGCTAAAATGTTCCATGCATTCCAATTCAATTCAATTTAAAGGTAATATGATGGTGTACATTCAGTAGGTGATGGAAGGAAGGAAGGAAGGAAGAAAGAAGGAAGATGTAATAAGGACTAGGAAGAGGCAAGATTTAATTTGGTTGTTTTCCCATAGATCAGACCATAACTCTTCTAAATGAAAAAATAGGAGGAGCCTGGTCAATTTCTCTTGGTGGAGTCAGGAAGACCTGAGTGAGAATACTGGCTCAGACACATCTGTGTGACCTCTGAGACTCAGGTTCCTCATCTTTAAAATGGGGATGATAGGGGCAGCTAGGTGGCGCAGTGGATAGAGCACCGGCCCTGGAGTCAGGAGTACTTGAGTTCCAATCCGACCTCAGACACTTAACACTTACTAGCTGTGTGACCCTGGGCAAGTGACTTGACCCCAATTGCCTCACTAAAAAAACAAAAACAAAAAATAAAATGGGGATGATAGCCCCTACCTCACAGGGTAGTTGTAGGGAATCCAATGAGATAGAAATGCTAGTTACCATTATTATTACAAGGCAAAACCTTTGTTCTAGCTTCAAAGAGGCTTAGAGTTGACATCCCCAGTGAAACACAAGGAGGACTTTTATCAAAGTCCTCAGCACACAGAGGGCAAGGAACTTCTTCATGCAATAATTTGGAGATGTGATCCAAATCACTAGGTAGCAAAGAGATATCTTTAAAGCTAGAACAAAGGACTTCTGTTTGACTTCGTAAACTTGAACTGGTTCCTTTTGTTCACACCCTTTACATAGTATTTATGAGGTATGGGTTGCATTGCATGCAGCCTTCCACAGAGCAGGGCTGGCCTGAAGATGTGAATAGCCAGATCTCTACTAAGACCCCTTTCCCTCAGCTAACCTAGGCAGGAATCACAGTAACACCAAGATGAAAGCTGAGAAGAGCAGAGGCAGCAGGAAAGAGATGTCAGAGAATTTTACATCTCAGTTCTAGTCAGTCAGCAAACATTTATTAAGGTCTTATTGGTGCTAGACTCTGCTAAAATAAAAAGGGTAAGGGAAGAAGCATTTATATAGTGCACCTACTATGTACCAGGGACTGTGCTAAGTGGTTTTTTTTGTTCGTTTTTTTTTAGTGAGGCAATTGTGGTTAAGTGACTTGCCCAGGGTCACACAGCTAGTAAGTGTTAAGTGTCTGAGGCCACATTTGAACTCAGGTACTCCTGACTCCAGGGCTGGTACACTATCCACTGTGCTACCTAGCTGCCCTGCTAAGTGTTGTATAAATATTGTCTCATTGGATTTGAAGTGCTAAGTACTAGAGATACAAAGAAAAGCAAACATAAAACCCCCCAAAATGATTCCCTGCCCTCTGAGAGCTCACATTCTTCTAGTCTGCATTGCTGTTATGTATGGACTTGCGAGACTGCAGGCTTTCTGATGATGGGGACTGTCAGATTTATCCTTGCATCCTAAGTGCTTTGCTCATTGTGACTTAGCACCTTGGAGAGAGAACAGTACTTCACTACAGCTTTATCACTTCTTCAACTGTATGTCCCTTAACCTAACCTCCCTGTATCTCTATTAAACAGTGGGCTTGTACCAGATGGCTTGTGTGGCCCCTTAATGCTCTAAATCTCCTATCCTTAGATCCAAACATTAACAATCACTTTAAAACATAAGACAGGAATCAGGGTATCTGACATTTCAGGGCAGTTAGAAATAGGTCTCTTATTGAAACTCTAAATATAATCATACTAGCTAGTAATTACACAGTGCTTTAAGGTTTGCAAAATGTTTTACAAATATTCAACTCATTTGATCTTCACAACTACCCTGGGAGGTAAGTACTATTATCATCTCCATTTTACAGTTGAGGAAAATGAGGCAGACAGAGGTTAAGTTACTTGCCCAGGGTTATCCTGTAGTAAGTATCTGAGGCCAGATTTGAACTCAAATCTTCTTAACTCCAGGCCTAGCGCTCTATCCATGTGTTACCTAGGTGCCTAGTTTGAAAGGATATACATTTCTGAGGAGTTCAGGTATGCCCCATTCCCCTGCCTTCTTTGTTCCAAGTAGAGGGTACTTGTTTTTTTGTTTTTTGTTTTTTTGCCAAGTTGAGAGTACTTCTTAAGGAGCCCTTCAGCCACTGGTCATTTTTTCAGGTGCCCAAGGGCTAAATTTGGCCTAAAGTATTGTGGGATGCAGGCACTTTCAGGAATGAAAAGAGCCCAATCATAGTAGAGAACACCACACTGTTAAAGCTTAAACACTGACTAAAATCCCCTGTTGCTTCCCTGCCAATTCTTTTTACAAACTGGCTTCACAGTGAAAATAACTTACCCTTTTCTTATGATTTAAAAAGTCTAAAAAGGGCCTTCTTCACAACAACCCAGTGGAATAGATGAGTGTGGGTATTGTCCCCATCTAACAGATGAGAAAAAGTGAGGTTCAGAAAGGCACTTGGCCATGGTCACACAACTAGTTTCTGAGGTGAAATGCTAGCTCATTTTTCCCTGACTTCAAGCTCACCACTCTAAAGACTTGTGTTCAAATCTTGCCCTTTGCACTAACTGAGATACAGGCAAGTCACAAGCTTTCTAAAGCTCAGTTTCCTCATCTATAATATATGGAGAATCTACTGCACACAGTTGTGAATCTCAAATTAGGTTATACAGTCTAATGGGAAGCGCTTTGCAGCAAACTTGAATATATTATATGGATTGGATCCAAGATTTCACCAGCATAGGGAACTCCCCTGGAGAAAACACTCTTCACTAATGTAGATCATGCCTGCTTTTCAACTAAGAGTCAGAGAGTATCCTGGGACATTGAGAGGCTAAGTGACTGGCCAAGGGGAACACAGGCAATAGAAGTCATCCTGGTACCTCAGCTGATGCATCCTGTAATAGAAGCATCCTTTATTAATTTTAGCAGATTTTAAACTAGTATCTTTTCTTTTTAAATCACCAAATTTCCCACAGCATCTTTCTCTTTCTCATCCCCCTCGCAGGGAGCCATCTTTTATATATCACTTGTTATTATTAGGGTCACATGACTAGTCAGTGTCAGAGCCAGGATGAAAATCTAAGTGTCTCTGGACCTCAAGTCCAGATCTCTCTACATTGTGCTAAGCCTTGGCAATACAAATTCAAACAAAGACAGGCCCTGCCTTATGGAGCTTACACTCTAATGGGGAAGGAAGGAAACAATCATTTATTTGGCACCTACTGTGTACCAGACACTGTCAGTGCTTTTTACAAATATCTCATTTGGTCTTCACAACAACCCTGGGAAGTAGGTGCTATATTATACCCATTTTATAGTTGAGGAACCTGAGGTGGACAGAAGTTAAGTGACTTATATGCATCTAGTAGTGTCTGAGGCTGGATCTGAACTCAGGTCTTCCTGACAGCCCCTCCTCCTGCAGGACTTATTCCATTGTAAAACTTTCTTTCACATCAGTTTCAGTCCTTCTAAATAGGATACTTAACTGAGAACTTTTTGACCTAAGGCTTCTCTGTCCCAAAGGGACCAGAGTGCACCCAAAGGTATCTTATGTTAACCTGGTTATTTTAATAGACTTTTTCTGGTCTATTAAAGAAAAATATCACTATAAATGAAGAACCACAACCTATTTCACATCCTTCTCAGAATAATCTCCCACTCCCAAATGTTTAGAGAAACCATGTCAGCACCTACTAATAAAAATAGCTACATTCTTTCTTGTCAGCAGCTGTGATTCGGTATTAGTAAAAGCTAAAATGTTCTTATTGTATTCCCTCAATTAAATCCACTCTGGTTGGCAAACTCTTCTCATTTTCTAAATCTTCAGAAGTCCATGGAATATGCCCCAAATAGAACTTCAAATAGCACTTTTTGTACCAGGGGCCAGTACTGGGAAAGATAACCACAAATCAACTTTTCCATACAAACTTAGGGGTTTGGGAGTAAGGAAGAAATGGATCTCAAGGAGACACTGTGAACCTTGGAACACAAGTGTATTTTATTGGTTTTTGTTTTTGTTTTTTGCAGGGCAATGAGGGTTGAGTGACTTGCCCAGGGTCACACAGCTAGTAAGTGTCAAGTGTCTGAGGCTGGCTTTGAACTCAGGTCCTCCTGAATCCAGGGCCAGTGCTTTATCCACCGAGCCACCTAGCTTCCCCTCACAAGTGTATTTTAAATGTTTTTTTTTTTGGGGGGGGAGGGCAGTGTGGGTTAAGGACTTGCCCAGGGTCACACAGCTAGTAAGCGTCAAGTGTCTGAGGTCAAATTTGAACTCAGGTCCTTCTGAATCCAGGTTCTGTGCTCTATCAACTGCGCCACCTAGTTGCCCCAACACAAGTGTATTTTAAAGAAAGAAACCCCTTAGTTTTTTCCTCTGTGGAGGAAGACATTGAACCCTAGACCATTGTTGGATTATAACTGCTGAACCCTCTGGGAGAGGGAGCAGGGTGAGGCTCAGATTAGGGAGGAGCTTACCTGGTTGTGTGTGTGTGTGTGTGTGTGTGTGTGTGTGTGTGTGTACACATACATACATGTACTACTTAAGTAATTATTCTAAACAAGTAGATGCAAAGCTCAATTGTTTTTCTATTGAAAAACAGTACAAGTGATATTACTGTCCTAAATGCCAGTGGCTGGTGGCAAATCCCTGATTGCCTTACCTTAGTTTTAGATCTGGCCTAAAATCTAAAACCATTCATACCCACATCATTTTTTCTTCATAAACAAAGATGTTTCTTAGGCACATTAATCCCCATAAGGAATTGTGGAAAGCATTCCATCTTCTTTTTTTTTTTTTTTTTTTTTTTGCGGGGCAATGGGGGTTAAGTGACTTGCCCAGGGTCACACAGCTATAGTAAGTGTCTGAGGCTGGATTTGAACTCAGGTCCTCCTGAATCCAGGGCCGGTGCTTTATCCACTGCGCCACCTAGCCGCCCCCTCAATCTTCTTTTAATGACATATTTCTGGAAAGATTTCATTGGTGTGAGTGCATCACAGGTTGGCACCATTACTGAAAATAGGAGACTTTGCAGAAAAATGAGCCCTGGGACAGCTAGGTGGCACCACAGTGGATTGAGACTGGGGATAGAGGCAGGAAGACACTTACTGGCTGTGTGACCCTGGGCAAGTCTCTTAACCTTTGTCTTAGTTTGTTCATCTACAAAATGGAGGAAACAAGAGCACCTACCTTATAGGGTTGTTATTCTGCAGATCAAATGAGATAATATATGTAAAAGTGCATGTTCCTTTTCTAATAGGCCAATCATGAAAGGGTTTTCCCCAGGCCACAGAACAGTTAGGGGTGAAAGAAGAACACCCCAGTGTCTGATGCATTGGTTCCTAGATGTGCTTCTCCTTAACCACGGCCAATTACTTAAATTGCTAGTCCTGCAAATAAATGATAACCAAGAATAAAAACCGTTTTGCTTGTTACTCCCAAATTCAGGATGAGTATCATTTCTTTCAGACCACCAGAGTGCCACAGACGGTCAACTCCTTCATATTAGTGGGTACGTAGTATAGCCCTCAAAAGGACCTATGTGGCAATTGTGGAAATAACAAGAATGCAAATGTGGCTCCTCCTAGCCCCAATCCTTGGAAATCGAGGATGACAAATGACAGAAATATGAGCAGCTGTCCCACAGGCTCTTAACCCACCACAGCCCAGCTGTCTTGGTTCAAGTCTGGGTCTGGACTAGATTCCGTTCCAGAATGTAGGCCTGGGTCATCTATGGTGCATGAGGGCACTAAAGGAACTTGGGGATATATAAGGGAGATGTTTATTAATAATGCCTGACTTTATATAGAGCTTATTTTCTTGCTGAGCAAAATGAGGCCCCAGGGGAGTTAGGTAACTTGACCAACATCACACAAGCAGCAAATATTAGAGGCAGCTTTGAGCCCAGGTCAAAGGATCATAAACTCAGAGGTGTAGACTTAATTGGGCCTCAGCATTTTATATAAAGTGAAACTAAGGTGCTTGTTCAACATCACGCAGGTTTTGAATATGAGAGGGAGGATTTGTATCAGGTCCTCTGACTCTGAAGCCAGTGTTGAGATGCCCCAATAACTCTTTGAAGTAGGTCACTTCATACCCATTTTATGGATGAGAAAATGGAGAGTTTCTGACTTACCCAAGTTCTCATAGGCAGTCAGTGTCTGAAGTCGGATTTGAACCTAGGTCTGCCTAACTCCAAGTCCAGTTCTTTATTAATTAAATTGTGTCTTCTCATCATCCCCATCAAGAGCCTCTCTGAATTTAGTGACTGGTCCTCCCATGAGAAGCAGAGACTCCAAGAAGGGACCCAAGAGAGTTTCCTGCCTGATAGAACCAGCCAGGGCTTGTGCTCCCTGGGGCCAGCCTTTGAGGACCAGAGTCCACTCCACCCCAAGGTGGACACCAATGACTTTAGTGTATGGTTGGATTATCTGTTACCAGATAAGTGCTGAGACTTAAGGGGACCATGATAGCTGCTTTCAGTTATCTGAAGGGCCCTGAAGAAGGAGAAGGAGAAGAAGGAGAAGAAAGAGGAAAGAGAAAGAAAGAAAGAATTTAGGGGGATGGATGCAGGGAGAGGAAGATTTTGGCTTGATGTCAGGGAAAACCAATTACGATTCCACATCTACAGCTATAAGAAACCTCAGAGGTCACTTAGTGCAATCCCTTTATTTTACAGAGAAGGAAACTGAGGCCCAGGGAGTTCAAGAGACTTGTCCAAGGTCACACAGGTGGTAAGTGAGAAAAAGTGGAATTTGAACCCAGGGCCTCTGACTCCAGAGCCATGTTCTTTCTATACTTTCCATTTCCAAAAGTGGAAGAGATTGTTTAGGGAGGTAGAAGGTTATCACCTCATTTGAGGTCTTTAAGTAAATGCTAGAGGATCATTTGTTGTGAACAACATGGGGGAATTCTTGTTCAATCAATTAATCAGTCAATAGGCATTATTTTTTCATATATTAAAGAAGTTTTTTACTTCAAATTTTATTTTATTTTCAGGTCCACATTGTTTCCTTTCCTCCTTCTCCCTCTCTCCTCCATTAAAGAGATTTCCAAAAATATGTAAAACATTGTCACTTTTCTATTTTTTTGTTGTTTTAAAATTTTTTTAATTGAAAACACATTATGTTAACAGGTCAATGGGTTTATTATTTTGTCATAAAATGAATTATTTAAAAAATTTATGTTTTAATGTCTAATTTGGTAAATATCAACAGATATAACTCACAAATATAAAAAGTTCTTTGGAGTTATTTTTTTTACCCCAGGTCAAATAATTATTTTATTATTCCTTTTTTAAAATTAATTTTATTTTATTATTTTTAGAGTAATACCTATTTTTATTTGTAGTTTTGGGTTTCAATTTTTATTCCTCCTTCCCTCTTTCCTCTTCCCCCTCCCTGAGGTGGTAAGCAATCAGATATGGGTTATATATGTATGATTATGCAAACCATTACCATATTAGTTATTTTATATAAGAAAACTTGAATAAAAGAAAAAAATGAAAGAAAGTGAAAAATAGCCTGCTTCAGTCTGTGTTCCATCAATATCAGTTCTTTCTTTGGAGATGGATAGTATGTTTCATCAATAGTCCTTTGGAATTGTCTTGGATCATTGTATTGCTGAGAATAGTTAAGTCATTCACAGTTCTTCATCAAATAATATTGCTTTCTCTGTGCACAATGTTCTCTTGGTTCTGCTCTCTTCACTATACATCAGTTCATACATGTCTTTCCAGGCCTTTCTGAATTCATCCTGCTTGTGTCATTTCTTAAAGCACCATAATATTCCATCACCATCATACACCACAGTTTGTTTAGACATTCCTCAATGGATGGGCATTCCTTTGATTTCTAGTTCTTAGCCACCACAAAAAGAGCTGCTAGGAATATTTTTGTACAAATAGGTCTTTTTCTCTTTTTGAGGGATGTCTTTGGAATAGAAACCTAGCAGTAGTATTGCTGGATCAAAGGGTGTGCTCAAAAGATGATGGAGAAAAGACATTAAATGCACAGAGCTCCTGATACAATCACTCCCAAACAGCAATAAAAGAACCCCTGGAGCAGAAAAACACACAAAAATATGGACTGAGATTATTCTCCAGTTATAGATAGATTACAGGGGGCTGTGAGTAAAGTCCAACCCTGTGATCCAGCTGACAGAGACCCCATCCACTCCACTGGAGGAATTTACCCCAGAGCCTCTGAATCAGCTACAGCACCAGCATCTTCTAGAAGAGTGTGCGGTTGGGTGAGAGGGCTGAACGGCTGGCTGCGGGGGAAGTTCAGGGGCACCAGTGGGACCCAGGGGGGAATTTGGCTGTCCCACCCCAGCAGGGAACCGGGAAGAAATCCTGAGTGTCAGGAGGCCCAGGTCGGGGAGGGGTGCAGGCTCATGGAAGCTAAGAACCACACCATAGAAAGCTTTTCTGGTTGGCTGTTTAATAAGTAGACTTGAGGTTATCTTTGGACCAGAGAACAGGCCAGACAAGAGTAAAACCTGCCCTCCCTCAAACCAAAACACCTGGGATCCTCTGAAGCTGGGAACAGTAGTAGAACCAAAAAACAGGGTACCCCAGTGGAGAGTTTAAAGTCAAGTAAAAGATGAGTAGGCAAAGAAAGTTCAGAATTATAGAAAGCTTCTTCAGTGACAAGGAAGATCAAGGGGCACCATCAGATGAGGAAATCAACCACAGGCTCCCTACATCCAAAGCTTCCAAGAAAAATATGAACTGGTTTCAAGCCATGGAAGCTCTCAAAAGGGACTTCGAAAAGAAAGTAGGAGAGATAGAAGGAAGATTTAGAGAGAGGGAGGAAAGAATGGAAAGAGAAATGAGAGCAATGCAGCAGAGTCATGAGAAAAAAGTCAACAGCTTGAAAAGCCAAATGGAAAAGGAGATTAAAAAACTGTCTGATGAAAATTATTGCCTAAGAATTAGGATCGAACAAATGGAAGCTAGTGACCTTATGAGAAACCAAGACATAGTAAAGCAAATCCAATTGAATGAAAAAAGAGGGCAATGTGAAATATCTCCTTGGAAAAACAGCTGACCTGGAAAATAAATCCAGGAGAGACAATTTGGAAATCATTGGACTACCTGAAAATCATGACCAAAATAAGAGCTTAGACACCATCCTCCAAGAGATTGTGAGGGAAAATTGCCCTGATATTCTAGAAGCAGAAGCTAAAACAGAAATTGAAAGAACCCACTGATCACCTCCTAAAAGAAATCCCAAAAGGAAAACCTCCAGAAATATTATAGCCAAATTCCAGAACTCCCAGGTCAAGGAGAAAATATTGCAAGCAGCTAGAAAAAAGGAATTCAAATACTGTGGAGCTCCAATAAGGATAAAGCAATATCTAGCAGCTTCTACATTAAAGGACTGGAGGGCATGGAATGTGATATTCCAGAGGGCAAAAGAACTGGGACTATAGCCAAAAATCACGTACCCAGCAAAACTGTGTATAATCTTTCAGAGGAAAAAATGGGACTTCAATGAAAAGGGGGACTTTCAGGCATTTGTGATGAAAAAACCTGAACTGAATAGAAAATTTGACTTTCAAATAGAAGACCCTGGAGAATCATAAAAAGGTAAACAGGGAAAAGAAATCACAAGGGACATTAAAAGGTTAAACTGTTTACAGTCATACATGAGAAAATAATACTTCCAATTCATAAGAACTTTTTCAGTAAGGAATACACAGAGGACACAGGTCTGAACTGAATATGAAGGGATGGTATTTGTAAAGCATTTATTTTTTGTGTATCCTTGTCCTTTGTGGAGCAAACAGGGTGGGTTGTCTGGTGTCTGGGGCCGGATTGGGGCTCTGGACCTCCTGGGCCCAGGGCTGGTGCTTTGTACACTGTGCCACCTAGCTAACCCATGATGACATCTTTAAAATAGGGGTTAGGGGTAGGAGGAATAGACTGGGAGAGGGGGGAGGGGAGAGGTGGAATGGGGAGAGGTAGCTCACATGAAGGAAACAAAAAAGCCTATGGAGGGGAAAGGAAGAGGGGGAAAGGAGAGGGGGAGGGAGTGAACCTCACTATCATCAGAATTGGCTCAAAGAGGGAATAACGAACATACTCAAGTGGGTATAGTAATATATTTTTTCCCTGAGCAAAAGTGGGAGGAGAAGGAGATTGGGGGGGGGGGAAGAAGAGGGGAAGGAGGTAAGGGAAGTTTCGGGGAGGGAGCTGTAAAAAGCAAAACACTTTTGAGGAAGGTAAAGATGTTCTGCATAACACCACATGTATGACATGTATTGAATTGCTTGATTTCATAGGGAGAGTTGAGGAGGGAGGAAGGAAGAAAAATTTAGAAAACAGAATTAGCTCAAAGGCCTTAACCTCATCAGAGTGGGCTCAAGGAGGGAATAACACACACACACCCAAGTGGGAAGAGTAATCTATTTAACCCTACAGGAAAGTAGGAGGGTGTGAAGGCCAATTTTTTTTTTTTTGCAGGGCAATGGGGGTTAAGTGACTTGCCCAGGGTCACACAGCTAGTAAGTGTCAAGTGTCTGAGGCCAGATTTGAACTCAGGTACTCCTGAATCCAGGGCTGGTGCTTTATCCACTGTGTCATCTAGCTGCCCCCCGAGAGCCAAAATTTGATATACGGAGCATTAATTGGGTGACTCGCCTAAATATTGGGGTCCCAGAAATATGAGGGACCTTTAAGTTCACCCTCCCCTCTGGACTGCCCTTTTAGATATTTTTCCCAGGCCAATAAGAAAAGAGCCTTACAGCTTTAGTTCACAGAAGGATCAGATTTTATTGCTTGGGAATTAATTAAACAATGAAGATGAAACTAATAAAAATCAAAGATAAGGAAATAGGAAAAAAGAAATACAGATAAATACTCTTAACTCTAAACTTAGCCTATGTAATCCCCAGATCATTTCCAATTAAGCTAATTCAAAGGAATTTAGGGTTCTCTGTGTTCACTCACCAAAACCTGGAAAATCTACAGTTGCTCACGCCACCGGAAGGGCAGAAGCCAGAGAGAGAGAGAGAGAGCTTGAGTTCCGGAAGTGCCTCCACTTCCCTTTAGGGATCGTTCAATCTTTCCTCCCCCAAAAGGGGAGGTCCTTCAAAAACTGCCTATGGAGAGTTCTCCTTCTGACCTCAGTAGCATATGTAACTTCAGGGTGGGACAGGTGTGGTCCCTCCCAAATGAGTCAGCTAAAACTCCAATAATTTTTACCACAAGGGGAAGAGAATAAGGAGGGAAGGGTGAATGAAGGGAGGGTAGAGTGGGGGAGGGGCAGTCAGTAGCAAAACACTTTTGAGGAGGATTAGGGCAAAATAAGATAGACAACAGAGTAAATATCATTGGAAGGGAATGGGATGGAGGGAAATAGTTATGATGATTGACTACAATGTCAAAACATATGGTATCTACTCTGCTGGGCTATTGTGAAGAAAATTCTCTGTCAAGTTTAAGGTACTATATAAAAATTATGATGAACAGTATGCTATCAGAAAAACCTGGAAAGACCCACATGAAGTGGAAGCAGAAAGAAATGTACTGTATACAACAAAATAACAGCATTAGTGTAAGATGATGTGCTGGGAAGCATGTGGTTATCTTCAACAAGGCAATGATCCAATATAGCTCTGAAGAACTTATGAAAATTGCAGTCTATCTACAGAGAAAGAACTGATGGCATCTGAAATCAGACTGAAACACATTTTTTTCTTTTGACAATTCCTTAATCTGAATTTTTGTTTTTATCTTTGTTTTCTCTGTTTTCTCTCACAACCTAGATAATGTAGAATTGTTTTCCATGACTACTCATGTATAATTTATGTTGAATTTTTTGAGTTCTTGGAGTGGGGTTGGAAGGGGAGGGAGGAAGAGAAGTTGGAACACAAAGTTTTTTTAAAAAATTGATGTCAAAATTTGCTTTTACATATAATTTGGAAAATAAAAGTTAAAATTAGGGGGGAAAAAAGCATATCCTTAGTTCTATAGCCCTTTGAGCATAGTTCAAAATTGCTCTCCAGAATGGTTGGATCTTTTCACAACTCCACCAATAGTGGATTAGTGTTCCAGCTTTCCCACATCCCCTCCGACATCCAATATTTTCCATTTCTGTTATATTTTAATAGGCATTTATTATGACAGGTGGCATAGTAGATACAGTGTTGGACTTGAAATCACAAAGACCTGAGTTCAAATCCCACCTCAAGTACTTACTAGCTGTGGGATCCCAGGCAAGTGATTCAATCTCTGAGCCTCGGTTTGATAATCTGTAAAGTGGAGGTAATAGCTTAACCTCATAGGGTTCTTGTAAGGATCAAATGAGAGAATATATGTCAAGTACACAGCAAACTTTAGAGCTAGCCATTATTATATATTTCTAGCTGGGTGTCCTGTAGGCATCTCAAACCTTAAAGTGCTTCAGAAACATTAGCAGTTAAAACCCACTCCTGGCCAAGCACCATACTGGGCCCTAGGGCCAGAAAGACAAAGAATGGAATAATCCCTTTTCTCAAAGAGCTTCCAATGGGTTTGTGGGAATGACCACACAAAGGCTGTGATTCTGGTGTATAGTAGATGCTTAATGAATGCGTCTGAATTGGTGTTGATTGGTGCCACTTCAGTGAAACAGAGACAACTTTCCAACAGCAGGTAATCTTCCCTCCTAGCACTGTACATTAGGCTTGGATCGACAATCTTCAGGAGATTGAGCTCCATGGGAGAGCCATGGTTGGGCTAACATGCTCCAGGGCCCAAGGAGGGAATCTGTACACTCCTCCATCTGCAAATGTTCTACAAGGTTGTGAAGGATGGGCACAGAGAAACACTAAACCCCTCCCTGCCTGGCCAAATACTAAGGCTGGGTGGGGCAGATATTTTCCTTTCCAACCAAGACAAGCATCATAGAGTGTTAGACCTGAAATGTTAGAGATTAATCTGGCCAAGCCTCTCCTCTGGCCCAGGAGGGGCTCAAATCCTGCTCTTTGTGTGGCCTGGGCTAATCCTCTCTCTGCCTCACTTTCCCCATCTGTGACCAAGTGGTGGTGGTGCTGAACTTAATAATCTATGAAATTTCCTTCCATTTAGCTCTAAATCCTATGATTGTTCATGGGAAACCTCGGTCCAGAGAAGGTGGCATTTGTGCAAAATCACACAGTTGATCAACAATCGCTGGTGTCCTCTTAGTCAATCTATCAACAAGCACCTACTATGTGCTAGGTGGTGGGGATATAGACAAAAATGAAACAGTCCCTGCCCTCCAAGAATGTCTACTAGGGGAGACAACATACAAGAACATCAAGTATGTGTGTGTTTATCTATCAATCATTTAATTTGTTATTTCTATATTAATAATATATAAATAAATCCAAGGCAGTTTCAGGGCAGGAAGAGAGAGCAACAAAGGTTTCATGGAGAAGATGGTTCTTGACCCGAGGAAAGAAACCGGGATTCTAAGAGACAGAGCTAAGAAGGAAGGTGCACCCGGAGGTCTGGCAAATGTTTGGAGATGGGAGTGTCATGGGTAAGAAGTGTGGGAAGGGAGTAAAGTATCACCGGCTTGAAAAGGTGGGTTGGGGCCAAGCCGTGCAGGGCTTTCTCCTCAATCCTCCCGGCAATAGGGAGGCAACAGAGCAGATATTAAGGCAGTGGCATGACCAGACATGCACTTTATTTGGGGAGAGTCGCATCGGCAGCTGCATGGTTAGATCTGGTCTGATAGAGGCTTGAGCAAGGCTCTAGAGGGAGTCAGAATAGGGTACAGAGAAAGACAGAAGACAGTCCCTGCCCTCAGGGAGCTCTCTGTCTAAAGGGGGAGACAACAAGCAAACAAGATAAATTGGAGATAATCACTGAGGAGAAGCCCTAGCATTAAGAGGGATCAGGAAAAGCTTCCTCTAGAGAGGGAGGGGTTTTAGCTGGGAAGCCAGGAGGAGATGAGCAGGGAGGCCAGACAGGGAAAATGCCTGCAGTGGGGAGGTGGAAGGCCATGGATCGGAACTTTGTCTTTCAATCTCCAACACTTGATACAGTGTCTGGCACATAGTAGGTGCTTACTGACTGATTGAATAAGGCAGACAAAGACTAGAAAGGTGAGAGGGGGGCAGCTTAGAAAGAGCCTTTATGCCAAACAGAGGATTTGATATTTGATTCCGGAGCTGACAGGGAGTTATTGGAGTTTATTGGAGGAGGTGGGGGTGATATGGTCAGACCTGTGCTTTAAAAAGATCTCTTTGGCAGCAGAGTGGAGGCTGGATTGTGGTAGGGAGAGACGCCAGGCAGGGAAAGCTGCCAGTAGGCCACTGAAATAGTCCCTAAAGGTGGGATGAAGGCCTGAATCAGGCTGGTGGCAGTGTCAGAAGAGAAGGGAGGTCTATATGAGAGATGCTGATTGACAGGACTTGGTGAAGAGTGGAGAGAAAGTGAAGTGGGCAGCCTGGGAGACAGACAGGAGGAGGAGGAGGAGGGAAGAAGGAGTCAGGAGTCAGGAAGGAAGAAGAGGAGGAAAAGATAATGAGTTCAATGAGTTCTGTTTCAGACATTCGACGTGTAAGATTTCCACAGGACCACCAGCTTGAGATTTCCTTTTATTTGTTTATTCATTCATTCATTTATCTATTTATTTTTGGTGAGGCAATTGGGATTAAGTGACTTGCCCAGGGTCACACAACTAGTAAGTGTCAAGTATCTGAGGCCCGGTTTGAACTCAGGTCCTCCTGACTCCAGGACCAGTGCTCTATCTACTGCTCCACCTAGCTGCCCCTCAGCTTGAGATTTCCAATAGGAAATGAGATCAGTGGCCAGGGGGAGGTTAGGACTGGATAAATAGATTTGAGAATTATTGCATAGAGATGACCACGGAATTCAGAAGGTGAAGTGAGTTTCCCGGGTCCCAAAGCTAGTGTCAGAGACAGAATCTGAACCCAGGTCCATTTTTCTATGTACTACACCACACTGCCTCTCATCTCCTCCAGACATTATACCGAAAGTTCTTTGAATACAAGGACCTGGTTTAGAAGCTGCCCACTTAGGAGCTGCCATAATGGGATTAGCCACCAGAGGAGTTCAGCTCCTGTGCCATGTACCCCTAGCTCTCCCTTGACACCCTGTGCCCCTCCTTGGTACTCTGCTGGAACATGTTGTCATAGTTTCCTCCTGCTTTTAAAAGGCAGTAAACAGCATCGTCAATGTCCTTCCATTATCTGCATGACAACATTGCTGCCGTCTTCATGTTACTGATTTATAGTTGGCTTTGAAGGTTGCAGGAGGATAAGGCATTGTAAGTCATAATCCTCATCTCTGGTAAAAGCAGAGCAAAATGAGGAGGTCACAGTATGAAAGATAGTCCTCCACTCACCAGGTGTTAAGCGGTGAGACCCGTAGGCCACATGGCAGAACTGGGTTGATTTGGATAGAGACTTAGGTTCACAAGGGTCTCTTTGTTTTGCTTCCTTTGTGACCAAGGGCAAGTCTCTCTTCTTCTCTGGGTCTCAGTTTCCTCCCCTCTAAGATTTGGAGGTTGGATTTCATGACTTGTAGAGATGCAGCCTTGTGGCAAATCCAGCAGGAGATAGGTAGCTGTTGAGAAAGGCCACACTGACATCTAGTGATGATAAATTGCACTGCTTTAAAGAAAAAACAAAAAACCCCCAAAACCCCCACAACCAACAAAACCAAATCCCAAATCTGAAACAATCAGCTGTCCCCTAATTCCTAACTCCCTTATCACCATAGGCTCAAAGATCTGCCAGCATCTTCTCAGAGCTCGCAGAGCCCTGTAAGGAACCTCAGAGGTCATTGAGTTCCACCCTCTCATTTTACAGGTTGTAAGACAGGCCCAGGGAGGGCCTTAAGTGACCAGCCCAAATCACCCCAGAAGCATCAGAGTTGGGGATGGAAGCTGGATCCTCTGCACTGCACCAGGTCCAGTGAGATAGCAAGGTTAATTGACTTACCCAAGGTCATAATAGGCTTTAGAGTTTGAAGAGACCATCTAATCCAACCCCTTCCTTTTACAGTTGGCCCAGGGAGGGGGGGTCACACCTCTAACAAATAGAAGAGTTAGAAACTGAAGCTCAGGACCACGATTACACCCAAAACAAACAAACAAAGAGAAGTTTTTTTTTTTTAAAGATACAGCTAAATATTTTAGGGTACTAAAGTGTGACTTGGGGAAGTCACTCAAGAAGCATTCACACCACGACTGGTGCTGGGATCAATGGAGTCCCAACCCTACTTAAGTCAACTTGCCACTGAAGGTTTGCTTTTCAGTAGCCACATTGTGCTTGTAATGATCAACTAAAGGTGATATTTTCTCTTTTTTTGAGTATTTTTATTTTTAAAAAAAGTAATAAACATTTTTATTTATAGTTTTAGGTTTCAATTTTTATCCCTCCTTCCCTCCCCCCTTCCTGAGGTGGTAAGCAATCAAATAGAGATTATACATGTACGATTATGTAAACATTACCATATTAGTCATTTTGTATAAGAAAACTTGAAGGAAAAAAATGAAAGTGAAAAATAGTTTGCTTCAGTCTGTGTTCCATCAATATCAGTTCTTTCTTTGGAGGTGGATCATATGTTTCATCAATAGTCCTTTGGGGTTGTCTTGGATCATTGTATTGCTGAGAATAGTTAAGTCTTTTACAGTTCTTCATCAAACAATATTGCTGTCTCTGGGCACAATGTTCTCTTGATTCTGCTCTCTTTACTATGCATCAGTTCATACAGGTCTTTCCAGGCCTTTCTGAAATCATCCTGCTTATCATTTTTTATAGCACGGTAATATTCCATAAAGGTGATATTTTCAGTCTTTTTGGTTTACTCAAGACCTCAGAAAGATTCCTTTGGCACTCTACTTGCTGAGCAAGGATTACTTTTTTTTTTTTAGTGAGGCAATTGGGGTTAAGTGACTTGCCCAGGTCACACAGCTAGTAAGTGTTAAGTGTCTGAGGCGGGAGTTGAACTCAGGTCCTCCTGACTCCAGGGCCGGTGCTTTAACCACTGCGCCATCTAGCTGCCCCCCAAGCATTACTTTTCAGCTGCCCCAGAAATATCTGTAGGGAGTGTCTTGCCTTGTGAACTAAAGTGTGATATAACTAGGCTCTTATTATTAATAATTCTATTTATGCCTTAAGGACCTTCCTTGGATCAAATGTCAATAAAACAAATTAAAATATTTGAAAAAAAATGAACCATTTTAAATTCAGAGCATTTCTATTTTTTCCTTTTAATTGGGAGGGTCTTTGGAGGTCATCTAGTCTAACTATACATTGAGGAAAATGAGGCTCAAATAACTTAAATGATTTCTACAACAGGAATAATGAATCTGTGTGCTTCCTTATTTCCATTGCCATTTTTTTCATATCCTTCTGTGATTCTGAGTCATAGACTGACTAGCCCAAACTTCTCTTTCATGGACACAGTTCCTTTTTCCCTCATGCTATTCCATGTTAGCCCTCTTTCCACTGGATTCTCTATCCAACTGTCCCTCATGCCTGGAATAGTCTTCTTTTTCATCTCTGATGGTTGAAATTTCCCTTCTCCTTCAAAGTGTTTTTGCTGATTCCCCCACTTCTAGTTCTTCCTCCTCATTTTTGTGTTTTTTTTGTTACCTATTCTATATTTACATATCTGTGAACAAATCTTAGGGCTGGGACTAGCCACTACTGATTTGCACTACCTGTGTGGCCTTAGGCAAGTCAACCAACTTCCTTTAGTCTCAGCTTCCTCTTCTGTAAATTGCGTGAGTTGCAAGAGAAAGCTTCTGAGTTTTTGTTTGAGCTCCAGCTCAAGGATCACTTTTATATTTGTAAATGTCTGGCACATAGCCAGAGCTGAATAAATGCTTGTTAAAGGATTGATTGGTTGGTTGATTGATTGCAAGAGACCAAATGCATAGGGACAACTCCTTCTAGGATCCAAAATTTAAAAAAAAAATCACTTCCCAGGAGGGTGAAATAGAGCAAACTTGAGAATTTAAAAGGAAATTAATCAGTTGACAATAAAGTATATTTGTCATCACATCCTGAACCTTCCTTTTTAAGCTGTGTCAATAAAGAGCTTTAAAAAAATCATGCAGATCCATCTTAGACTAGACAGATGGGGAATAAAAAGTGCTAATTAAATACTGGTAGAGTTGTTAAAGAAAGCTCCATCGTGAAGCCACACTGACTGTCAGATATTCATTCCAGAAAGGTAAAAACATTTCCAGAGAAGGTCAAAGTATCTCACTTGCTGTGAGGATGTGAGCCAAGAAAGAAAGAAAGAAAGGAGGGAGGGAGGGAGGGAGGGAGGAAGGAAAGAAAGAAAGAAAGAAAGAAAGAAAGAAAGAAAGAAAGAAAGAAAGAAAGAAAGAAAGAAAGAAAGAAAGAAAGAGAAAAAGAAAACCCCCAAAAGAAAAGACTAATTTTGGATGGAAAACAGCCATGAGCCAGACACCAACTGCAGATCTATAGGCTTGGGAATGATCTCTGGTTACCTCTTAGAGCTCAAGGAAGGGAATATGTTGGAATAAACAGTTTCCTGAAATGCCAGGCAGAGCTGATGAAGGATTTGAAATTGTTTTAGTCAAATTGAACAGCTCAGTAAAACTTTTAGAGGTCTATTTCTCTGGTGTTTCCAACATATCGCTTAGCAGATGGCAGACTAATAATAAATCTCATTCTTTTCTCTCTCTGGCCCTAATACTTCGGCAAAGAGGCCCGAGATCCTGTCAAAGCAAGAATGAATGAGAAGATATATAACCTAGATCAGATTGCTTTCTGTCTTGGGGAGGGGGGAGGGAAGGGAGGGAGAAAAATTTGGAACTCAAAATCTTATGAAAACAAACGTTGAAAACTATCTTTACACATAACTGGAAAATGATAAAATACTTTTATGATTTAAAAAAAAAAAAAGCGCAGTGGATAAAGCACCAGCCCTGGATTCAGGAGGACCTGAGTTCAAATCTGGCCTCAGACACTTGACACTAGTTGTGTGACCCTGGGCAAATCACTTAACCCCAACTGCCTCACCCAAAAAAAAAAATGAATGAATGAGAAGAAGGGCAGCAGCAGTGAGGACTTCACAGATGCAGAGGCAGACAGCGTGGGATGAGGAAAAGAAAGTGCTGGCCTTGGAGAAGAGGAAGGTCTGGGTGAGAATCCTGCCTCAAACACTGGCTGCCTGGGGAATCCTGGGGAATCCTTTGGTTCTGGAGGGACAGGGCAGCAGCTCCCGTGCAGACCGTTCAGCTGACTGACCAAGAAATGGTCATTACCCCTTAAGCAAGGCTGGCCCAGGAAACATTTTGGCCAAGTCACTCAATCATAGCTCTGTTTCATCAGGCTTACAGAGAGATCTTAGACGAGCATCAGAGAATGTGAGCCCATGTATCAGTAGAGACATTCCTGGAATCTAAATCTGCAAATGAAAACAACAAAGTTTAGTCTTGTGTCCTAAAAGAGGATGTGGGAAAAGAGTATATGGGGGAAAGTAGGGGGAGAAAAAGAACTACAGATCAGAAATCGAGGAAATGAAAGTTTCCATCTCTAACTCAGAGGACTAAAATCAAATGAGTACTACCATTCCTGGTAAAGACAGCCAATCAATTATCCTATGATTCCAATAATAATTAATAATAATAGTAGCCAGCATTTAAATAGTGCTTTAAGGTTGACAAAGCACTTTACAAATATTGTCTCATTGGATTTTCACAAGAACCTTGGGAGATAGGCAGTTATTATCCTCAATTTACAGAAAACAGAAACAGTCAGCAGTTAAATGATTGGGAGTTAAAAATTCAGATTCTTCCTCATTCCAGGACCAGGGCCATATCTACTGTCCCACCTAGTTGCCTCTCCAGTCACAATTTATTCTAATTTTCCTGTCCAAAACACTCCTTCCTGGCCACCAGGCCTCACTATGTGTTGTTTTTCCTTATTAGAATGTAAGTTCCTTGAGGGACTGAGAGTGAGAATGTCTTCCTCAGGACTGCTTCCCCTAGTAAATGAAGTCAACCTAGATAGTTAACATGCTCTGCCTAAAGTAAGTGTCAAGATGGCACCAGATACAGTTATTTATCTGGTGAGAACACTAGCCCATTGTTGGCTAGCTATGAATAAGGTGTCCTTTCTTTGGAGGGATTCATTCCAGTTGGCTGAGCCACTTGGCCATACCCTCTGGGGCCTGTATCAATTACTTGGAAAACAAAAATCCAAAGTGAAATGCCTTCAGGGAGATAAAAATAAAGCAACTGTCTCTCTGATTGAATAGTCTCATTAGATCCCCAAGACAACCCTGTGAGATACATCCCTCTTCTTGAACAAGGTGGGATCAGCCTTTGAGAGCTGAGAGGGACCTTTGAGGTCATTTACCCCAACCTACTCATTTTACAAAGGAGGAGACTGAGCTAAGAGAGGTTGTGACTTGTCTAGGTTAACCCTAGACAATATGGGGGGCAGGATTTGAATTCCAATCTTAACTAAAGCAGGAATCTTCGAGGTTTTCCTAAGGACCAGCTAATTTGAATTCCACCACACTAAATATGTAACATTACAGGATTTCTTTTTTTTTTCAGTGAGGCAATTGGGGTTAAGTGACTTGCCCAGGGTCACACAGCTAGTAAGTGTTAAGTGTCTGAGGTAGGATTTGAACTCAGGTATTCCTGATTCCAGGGCCGGTACTCTATCCACTGCACCACCTAACTGCCCCTCATCACAGGATTTCAATGATGGAAGGGGACTCAGAGTCCATGTAGGTCTGACCGCTATCTAAAGAACATCTTCATTACATAGAACAAGTGATCATCTGGCCTTACCTTGAGGCTTTCCAGTGAAGGGGAGCTCACTACCTCTGGGGTCATCTATTTCTGAAAGGGTTATGCTTCATTAGAATGAAAATGATTTGTAGTCATCCTTAAATTCAATGATTGATTTCTGAGAGAGCATGGGAGTGCTGAGAATACAGGTCTAGGGTTGGAGGAAGGTGAGGGAAGGAGACATGGTAGGGACTGCTGACTACACTGCCCTCTCAGACAGAAGTTGTTAGGGGCCACAAACAGGAAGGCATGACACCTCCTTACTGCATTCTCCCCTTCCCACTGGGAATCTACATTTTGTTATTGAGTCATTTCAGGCCTGTCTGACTCTTTGTGGCCCTGTTTAGGGTTTCCTTGGTAAAGATACTGTAGTGGTTTGCCATTTTCTTCTCCAGCTCATTTTACAGATGAGGAAACTGAGTCAAACAGTGTTAAATGACTTGTCTAAGGTCACACAGTGTCTCAGGCCAGGACTTGAACTCAGGTCCTTCTGATGCCAAACACTGTGCCACCTTGGGTACTAAACTACAACAAGGAAGATTTAGGTTTAATGTAATGTGAAGAAATGGGGAATGGTCTCCTTTCAACAAGAATATAATAGTTACCATTCAAATTATGCTACTCCAGACCTGTTTGAGGAAAAAGTTCCCCTTCCCCTCCTTCTCCCCCAGCAAACAAGATCACATGGTTCAAGGGACCCTGAGCTGGTCTCAGTTGGGTCCACTCCTGGGTTGTGTCCACATAAGGGAAGATTGAAAAAATGCCCCTGTCACCTCCCCTATTGGCCAAGAACCCAAAGAATAATCATGGAAATTAGGGTTAGGGATACTGTGTTCTGGTTAGCTAGTTTTGAGGCATAGATTGTAACCCTTGAGTAATCAGACCAGTGATGAAAATGGGGAGGGTCCATTCACGTTAGGGACTAGGGTTTAAAACGGGGCCTTCAAACCCCCATTCTTGGCACCCATACTGGGTTGCCTGTTCTCTCTCTCTCTCTCTCTCTCTCTCTCTCTCTCTCTCTCTCTCTCTCTCTCTCTCTCTTTTTGGTGAGGCAACAAGGGTAAAGTGACTTGCCCAGGGTCACAGAGCTAGTAAGTGTCAAGTGTCTGAGGCCGGATTGGAACTCAGGTCCTCCTGAATCCAAGGCCAGTGCTCTATCCACTGCACCACCTAGCTGCCCCCTTGGGTTGCCTATTCTCACGAGAATGACAACAAATGAGCCTTTGACACATCACTGCCACTGAGTTCCAGAGAGTTATTGAGCAGGAGTCATTTTCCCCACATGGAATTATTATGAAGATGAAGGGGAGAACTCCTTGATCTATGGGACTTGGGCACCTCCCATAGAGCTGGGTAGACACACTGATTCCTTTCTGTGGGTTGTCCTC
The DNA here is from genome assembly GCF_019393635.1 of Dromiciops gliroides. NCBI lineage: Eukaryota > Metazoa > Chordata > Mammalia > Microbiotheria > Microbiotheriidae > Dromiciops > Dromiciops gliroides. Next base: position 20,231,907 of record NC_057865.1, on the reverse strand, counting down.
TGGCCCCTTACAGAAAGGTATGAACCTTGTTGAGATGATACAGTGATTCCCTATTGGGTCAATAGCTACATCAAAGCCGAGTGGCCTCAAAGTCATGGGGAACTAAAGAAAGTGCAAGGCAGGGCAATGCACACTTCTACTTGTAGGCTACAGACCTGTGAATGGATGTGCTTATATAGTTCCTGCTGATGCTGATTTCACAGCACCTGCTGAACCCTGCGAGATGCTTCTCCAATGGGTGCTGCTTCATGGCTTGGCTCATGGAGGCTCTCCAACCACCTCCAGCTCTGGGCTCTGTCACTGTCCTAACCTGGCTATATTGCTATGCACTTTCAGAAAGAGCTGGACACCCTACTCGAGCACCCACAGGAGCCTACACTTTGGGGTCTGCCATCTTCCAAGCAGGACACCAGAGCCAGGCACTGGACTCCTTTTACCAACTCATCTCCACAGCTGGACTCAAGTCAGGTTGGTTCCTTTGCAATTAAAATTCTTGGTCTCTCTAGTTACTCCCAGTCAGGGAATAGGTTAAGGCTGGCCTGGAAGCACCACCTGATGAGTTCTGACCTTTCCGAATGCAAATAGACCACTCCAAGTTTTCTACTCTACGGTTTTTGAAAGTGTCACCAGAGCTCTGAAAAGGGCAAATTAAAAGAGGAATCCCTCCCAATGTTATGTCAGGAAAAACTTTCTAACGATTGAAATTCTGATAAAATATGAGCTTCTTAAAGGTAGGAAAAGTTTCATTTGGGGGTCTTTGTATCTATAGTGTTGGGCACACAGCAGGTGCTAAATAAATGCTTCTTCATTAATAACAATGAGAGCTGTCCCTAAAAGTGGAATGAGAAAGGAGTGAGTTTCCCATCCGTGGAGATCTTTGGTCCAGGGCTGGAATGACCACTTGCTATCCATGTTGTGAAAGGGATTCTTGTTCGGGTGAGGGTTGGATTAGGTGATCTGTGAGGTCCCTTCTAGTTTAGAGAATTTGCACCAGCTTTGCCTTAGCTTAGAGGCAGGTCTGGCAGCAGCAGTCCTAACACACTTAGACAATAAGGAAAGAGGACACCAAGATTGGCAGCAGATCATGACCTGTTTCTGGTAGTCAATCACTCCAGTTCTGACTGTCTAGATATTTGATGTGGTAGCAAAAATGCTTCTAGGAAGTCTGTCATCATGAATCTCTCCTACTTTGAGAGGTTTTAAAAAAGCACATTTTTTCTAAATCTCAGGAAAGGAACCTAAAATTCCTTTATTTGAAAGAAGAAAAGTGATGAAAGGAAAGGAGTCAAGTAACTGAAGAGCAAAATTGGATGGTTTCCAGGACCCCCCACCCTTTCATCCAAATCTACGCAGGTGAGAATGTCTAAGGATCTAATGGATCTGTGATCTCACAATGGGGGTATTCCCTCCAGTGACTCATCCATGCCTATGTCACCTGGACAACTCTTATCTTCCATGAAGGTCACCACAGTTCTAAGGGCTTACATTTCTCTTGATATTAAGAATATCATTAACCATAATATAGTACAACTTTTTTTTTAAAAAAGAACAAACCCTTTTAGTATTTTTTTCATCATTGACATTTCCCATACCCTATATGTAATTGAACCTTATTTTGTAACAAAGGACAGCTAAGTAAAACAAACTGACACAATGACCACATTTGACAGCGTATGCTTCATTCTGTACCTATAGGTCACCACTTCTCTACAAAGAAGAGGAAGGTAGGTTCCATTAATCTGCTTTTCAGAATCAAAAATAGTCATGTGCAGCTTTTACCCCCAGAAAATTTAGTAACTACTGAAAATATGGTAATGACACATTATTAATACATATCAGTCTACCCTGTTGGCTGCATTAATTTCCATGACAGGTGTCATAAATCCTGCCAAAGCAATATCCCACTCCAGAAGATCTGAGGATGACAATTGATTACAAGTCACTTGTTGTGCATCTGTCACAGAAATCACATTTGGGAGACTTCCCTTGTTTGGATTTTTCTGCTCCGTGACACTGATTTTGTTGTTGTTGTTGTGGTGGTGGTTGTTCACTTAAAAAGCACAGTCATTTGAGAAGCTCATTCTGAGTTTTCTCCCAAAGTACTACCAGATCTTTCAGGGAAGATTTGCTTCTGACAGCCCCAAAAGGTAGGATTAGAAACAGCCAAATCTCTGAACACATAGTAATGGGGATGGGGCAGCTATGTGGTACAGTGGATAGAGCACTGACCCTGAAGTTAGGAGGACCTGAGTTCAAATATATATGTTTCCCTTAGATCCAGAGGAGAGAGTGAGGCTGGTGACCTTGCACAGTCCTCCCTCACTTAAATCCAATTCACTGAAAGTCAATGACATCACCTATGTAAGGAGGACAAACAACGGCAACAACAGCAGCAGCAGCAACAACCACAACTATGGTACTGGGGATACAAAGATAAAGGTGAAGATAATTCCTGCCCTCAAGGAGCTTATGTTCAAATAGGATAGACAACATTTAATGGGTAGTGGTGGCCAGAGGGTCATTTTAGTCTGGATTGTGAGTTGGGAGGATGAACTGAGCCAGAGAGCAGATTGTCCTTATCCTTTCTAGAAACAATGGCAGAGTTGGTTCAGTTATTGTTCCTAGAGCAAGAGTAGAAGGTGAACTTGAGTGGGATGGTCTACACCTAGTAGCCAGGCAGATGACATGGAGGTTATGCTGGGTAGGCTCTGATGTGTCCTGGTGGATGGTTGGATGGTATGGAAGCATGATTTAGGATTGGCTAGATAGAGCAGTCTAGGTGACCATGAATCAGGATGGCTCAGCCCCAGAGTGGAGCCTAAAGGTTCATGGTTTAACTCAACTACCCTAAGAGTAGAAGCTGCAAGGAGTTATTGTGAGAACCAAATGAGATATTTGTAAAGCACTTGGCATATAGCAAGTTCTTAAACGAACCTATATCTATATCTATATCTATATCTATATCTATATCTATATCTATATCTATCTATCTATCTATCTATCTATCTATCTATCTATCTATCTATCTATCTATCTATCTATCTATCTATCTATCTATCTATCTATCTATCTATCTATCTTGTTGTTTGTCTTTTGTTCTCAAAGAGGACCATGACAGATGTCATGACTTGCAATGGAGTGGATTTAAATGAGGAAGGGCTGTGCAAGGTCACCAACCTTACTTACTTTCTCCTCTGGAGCCATCTGGGTCCAGTGGCAAGATATATCATCAGGACAATTGGAGATGCCCTGGGATATTTTTTTAAAAAGACAATTGGGGTGGGGGGCGGCTAGGTGGCGCAGTGGATAAAGCACCGGCCCTGGATTCAGGAGGACCTGAGTTCAAATCCGGCCTCAGACACTTGACACTTACTAGCTGTGTGACCCTGGGCAAGTCACTTAAACCCCATTGCCCTGCAAAAAACAAAACAAAAACAATTGGGGTTAAGTGAATTGCCCAGGGTCACATAGCTAGTAAGTGTCAGAGGTGAGATTTGAACTCAGGTTCTCCCAACTTCAGGCTCAGTGCTCTATCCATCTAACAGTTGGACTAGATGGATTCTAAAGATTCTTCCATCTCTGATATTCTGTGATTCTTTGAATCTCCCACAGTTTTCCCCAAAAGGCATCTGACTTAATGGTCCTAAATGGACCTAATGGTCCATGTGACCCTAAGAAGCATATGATCAAACGATTGGAGGATGAGATGGGCAGCTAACCATGGGACTTTTCTTCAACACAACCACACTTACCCTTTGCTAGTTACAAACCCCCACTCTTCTCCTCCACCCTTTTCCAACCTCACCCTCAAGCTCCCAACATTCCTTCTTCTGAACTAGACACTGACTGATCAGGGTAGTTATATCTTAGTTATAACACAAACTAGACTATAGCACCTGTACAGGTAGGTGCCATTGGAAAAATCTTCCCTGCTCTCAGTATATCCACCAGGATTTTTTTCTCCTATTTTTACTGATAGGGGTGTGTCTCACACACACACACACACACACACACAAGGTTTGGAGAACTTTTGTGTAATAGAGGGCTGAACTTGGTGTCACAAGGGACCTGGGATTAAATCTCAGAGCCTCTAACACTTAGCAGCTATGTGAAATTGAGAAAATCCCTTTACTTCTCTAAGTCTCCTAATCTATGAAATGAGGGTTTCTATAGTCCCTCCTTCACAGGGTTGTTGTGAGGCTCCACTGAGCTGGTGTAGGTTAAGCCCTGCAAGCCTTCAAAGCTCATCATTATTACAACCTCATCAGAACAATTGAAGAATCTCTAATTATGTGTATCTGTCTGAAGAATGGAAAAGATGGTAGATGTGTCTGGCACAGAAATAGCAACCCATGGTCACACTGGAGCTGTAGAACTCCAAACAACATCCTCCTAGAATGACAACCCATCCTGCTTTCCTCAATTAGATCAGGGATTCTAAGAATTCCCATCTCCTATTCCCCAGCCTTCCTCTCCCACCACCTGGTCCCACAGGCATACCCAGACTGGACATCCTCAGAGTAAGCACAGCTGCCTTCCCATCTTATCTCTGTCTCTGACTCTCCCAGATCTCTTCAAGACAAGGCTTGCCCAAGAAGCACACTACATGCTAGCCTCAGGACACCTGGCAACTTGCCAACTCAGGCATTTGTAAGAGTAATCACAGAGCTATGCTGCCTCCTGTACCTGATAAAAATGGAACAGTCAGGAATGTTTGGTGGACCTTTGACTTTCAGCATCCAGCTCAGATGGATGGCCTCCTGACACGAAGGGGCCCCCAAATACCTTACAGACCAATAACCCAGCAGTCGACATTCTCTACCCTAAATGAAGAGTTTGAGCTTGGGCCATATCTTGGGAATCATTAGGATTCTTTGGTGATTCCTCCATGCCACCACCCTTCCCATTCTCTCCACAGAGAACTGTCATAATTCCAAGTGTTGGCCCATCCTGAATAGTTACCACATACCTAGAAAACCAACCATTTTATCTGGAGACCTAGATATCTGAGACCTGTCCATTGGATTCAGACAGTGGTTTTTTTGTTTGTTTGTTTGTTTGTTTGTTTTTTGGTGAGGCAATTGGGGTTAAGTGACTTCACAGCTAGTAAGTATTAAGTGTCTGAGGCCGGATTTGAACTCAGGTACTCCTGAATCCAGGGCCGGTGCTTTAGGATTCAGACAGTGTTAACCCAGACTTTGATCCTTTGAAAAAGGAAATGGCAAAGGAGAAAGCCCCTGACTAGGAGGTGAGCCATTAAGTTATCCTTCCGTGAAAAATGAATAACTGAGAGACTTGAAATCACATCCCTCTGAAGAGTTCATTTTCTTCTGGATGATTTCTTTTTATACAAATAGTCTACAAATTCACAATGTAACCCTTATTAGTCATTTAGAAAGACGGAACCTAATGACAGTTGGGAAAGAGTGAGAAATGGAGGGAAATCCAATGGTTTGATTTTGTCTGAAAGCAAACACTGACCTATGTGTCGCTGGAGAAAATTCCAACTGCTATTTATAAAATGTGAGCTTAAGTGACCTGGTGCTTTATGCAGAATTCAGTGGGGTCAGTGCAAGGTAGAAGGAGGAGGTGAATGAGCAATCCCCAAGGAGGAGTCATGCAAACAGCTGCCAAGTCCCCTCAAGCCTACCCCCATGGCTTCATCCTTTTCCTTCTCTCTACTTAGGGGGCCACTGTTTTAGATCAACCCTCCATCACCTTCTGATTAGGCTATTGGAATAGCCTGCTACATGTATTCCTCCCACCCCATATCTGGGATTCACTCTCTCCTCCTTTTTGCCTTTCAGTCTCTTCTTTCTTAAAGGTTGAACTCTAGTGCCATCTCCTTCAAGAAGCCTGTGCTTCCTCCCAGTTTTTAGTTTACCACCCCCCCAAACTGCCCAAGACCACTGTCATCACATCTTCTCCTTGCCCTGTGGATTATACTTGTTTTTGTATGCATCATGCCCTTCTCTCTTCTTCCTCCACAGTAGAATATAATCTCTTTGAGGTTGGGACTGTTTCATTTTTGTCTCTGTATCCTCAAACCTTGCATGTTATCTAGCACATAGCAGACATAATACATATTTGTTGAATTCAAATGAATGAAACATTAGTATTTGGCATCAGAATACATCTTCTTTGATACCATGTCACCTGCCTCTATAATAATAACAGCTAGTATTTGTATAATGCTTTCAAATTTGCAAAGTGCTTCACATATATGTCGTTTGATCCTTACAACAACCCTGGGAAGCAGGGACTGTTATTATCCCCATTTTGCAGATGATTAAGCTGAGGCTGAAGGAAATTAAGTGATTTGCCTAGGATGTCCTAGCTAGTAAGTGAGTGAGACAGGAATTGAACTAAGGTCTTCCTGATTGTAGGCCAAATCCTCTATCTACCTCGCTCCTTCCTTTTGACTAAGCAAAACTAGGAGAACAATTTCTGTCATGAAAACATTGTAAGGACAATTTGGAAAGACTTATGAATTCCAATCAACATAATGACCAGCTATGATTACAGATCCATGCCACATGACAGAGAAGTGTTAGACTCACAATACAGATAGAGATAATTGGGGGGGGTTGCTTTTAAAACCCAAAAGGGTCCTTCTCTCTAGTCAACAAGCAATGAGGCTACAGTCTTCTGGATTTGGCTACATGGGTTAGAGGGAGCATCTTTTATCTTCTTATATGTCCTTTGGAACAAACCATCAGCTTCCAGTTGGCCCCAATGCCCACCTATGACCCAGCCCAAGCCGAAACCAAGTTTTTCTTTCTTTTCTTTGTTAAGGGAACTAGGTAAAATTCCAAAGCATACTATTGCTCCTAAGAGCCAAGGTAGGTAAATCATTGACTAACTAAACCAGGCCACAGAGAATGGAGGGCACAACAACAAGGTTGTCTGTCTTCCTGGGCCAACATCAACTCTGTCTGAGGCTCTCAGACAGCCTTTGTTGCATTCCTGGGACACATGAATGTAGAGGACAGGACTTCAAACTTCCTTCAAAACATTCTCTCTAGCTCGGTATAGGACTAATTGCAATTCCCTGGGATGACCATATTCATTCTACAGTGGTATTAAAGTGGTCCAGAAATGCCAATTACCTGGGGCATGAAGCAAATGGACACTCAATTCATAAGGGGAGACAAATGAAAAGAAGGCAAATGTCTTGACCTGTGACTATGTTGCATCAGTGTTGAAGCCATGAAAAGAATTCTTGATTTTCCCTTATTCACTTTCTGACTCCTTCCCTTCTACTGGAGATTTCCTTGGGCTCTGACTCTCAAAGCCTCTCAGCCTCCTCCCATGCTGGGCAATTCACAGTTCACCTGTCTAGGTCTCTGCTCCAAATAACTTTTGGGTGGTGAGAACTGGCCCCATCTAGATGCTATGTTCTTTCCTTCAGTCTTAGTGGAGTATTTTTCAGCACTACTCCCCCCCCACCCCACTCCCCTGCCCCAGTGTCTTGTTTTGGTGACCTGTCCTACTCCCTCTGTTGTTCCTTAGTTCTCTGACTCGACACTGGCAGTTCAGAGCTTTGCAGCATTGGTGCTATGGGGTTGTCTGCTGTGGCACTAGCTGTCTCTGGTGGCCTGAAAAAACTTCTACAGCTTGGAGCCAGGGTCTCTACAGCACCGGGAAGAGGAAGGGGGAACCTGGGTGGGGGGGTTTAGTTGTGAGCCCAAATCTGTATATTAGGTCCTTGTATCTGCTACTGCATCCTCACTACTGGCAGCATGAGAGGTAGGGTCAAGTGAGCTCAGGGTCAGTGAGCATCAGTTCATGGGTTTTTATTTGTTTTTCTTTTTCATCCTTCTTTGAGGTTCTGGTTGTCCTAAACCATGGAGTCAGCGGAAGTTGCTTTATTTCTGGCATATAATTTCTGTTTTGGAGAGGTTTGAGAGGTTATGGGGAATCAGAAAAAAAAAATTCTAGTCCTCTATCTTCACCAGGATAATAATTCAATTCAACAAGCATTTAAATGAAAATAAGTTATTGATATATTTTGCTTTTATATCACTTTCCTTTCAGAATATAGCCCTTTCTTCTTCCTTTCTCATTCTGCCATATGTGCTCCAAGGTTGAGCTCACCTTTTCCTGGATCTTGTATGTATTGCTGAGAGGATGTGTCACATACTTTTGGGAGGATGTTTTATATCCCTTTCTAAAAGCTATTTAAGTTTGCTTGACTAATTGTTATCAACTGATATTCACTGGGTAGGGGGGACACAAGTGGGGGTTCAAGGGCTAAACCATTGGAAGTATACTCCAACCCTTTAGGACTACCTGAAAAACCCTAAGAGGAGATGCAATAGCAGTCTTCTGGGGAGCTGACTTCCTAGTGTTAATGTGTATTGGAATAGTAGCTCTGGACTATGTGCTACCTGATGAAAAAAGCTACACAGTAGTTTCTGCTCTAAAGGAGTTTGCATTATAAAGAAGGAAGGTCAGGGATACAGCAGTTCCATACACAGGGATTAGGGGAGAAGAACTGGATCTGTAATTTCATTTCTATACGGAATTCCTACACAAGGAAACTCTACTTATGTGAGTCAGCACCTTTTCTTTAGATAATTAAAAAAAAATAATTATCAAAAATCTATTTTCTCTTTCTCTCACTTGGAACTCCTCCCCTTGGAGGAAACAAAATTCATACAAAAATATGCAGAGTCAAAGAAAATAAAATCCTAAATTGTCCATGTCCCCAAACCCCCCCAATTATCTCTATGTGTATCGTGAGTCTAACACCTCTCTGTCATGTGGCATGGATCTGTAATCCTAGCCGGTCATTATGTTGATTGGAATTCATAAGTCTTTCCAAATTGTCCTTTCAATGTTTTCATGACAGAAATTGTTCTCCTAGTTTTGCTTAGTTCAGTCTGCATCAGTTTGTATGAAACTTCCCAGGTTTCTCTGAAACTGTTGCTTCATCATTTCTTGCAGCACATTCCCTAATAAGCTCTAGCCTTAAAAAGACATCCCCCTCTACCAATGGGAGTTAGAATCTTTTCTGTAACTTCCAGTCTTTGAGAATTGCCTAGGGTACTGAGACCAGTTAATACAGAATACTTTCCTTTTCTTTTTTTTCTTCTTTTTTTCTTTTTGTGGGGCAATGAGGGTTAAATGACTTGTCCAGGGTCACACAGCTGGTGTCAAGTGTCTGAGGCCAGATTTGAACTCAGATCCTCCTGAATCCAGGACTGGTGCTTTATCCACTGTGCCACCTAGCTGTCCTGACAGAATACTTTCAGAAGGGAGAGACCATAGGATGTCAGGGTCAGAAAAGGACTTTGGTGACCCTCTAGAGCATCTTATAGCTGAAGAATCCCCTCTGCCACATTCCTGACAACTGCTCAGTCGGTTCGTGACTGAAGAACTCCAATGATGGGAAACTTCCCAAAGCAGCTGGTTTTGGTTTTGGAAGGCTCTAATTGTTAAGAAGTTTCCCCAGATATCTAACCTTAATTTCCCTCTCTGCAACTCCAACCTAATTCTAATTTGCAGGCCAAGCAAAACAAATTTAACCCATCTCCCATAGGGCAACCCTTCAAAAACATGAAGAGAGCCATCATGCCTTGCCCTCCCCACTGCGTCTTCTCTTCTCCAAGCTATATTCCAAGTCCCTTCAACTGATCTTCCTGTGGCACAGTTGGGAGGATCCCTCCCCATTCTGGTTGCCTGCCTCTGGATGCTTTCCAGCTTATCAATGTGCTTACCAAAGCAGGATGGCCAAACTGAAGGCAAAGCCATCAGGGAGAGCAGAATAGGATTTGGGTGGCAGGTGGCCCCTGAGCTAGGGCATAAGGGAAGTTAAAGATTATGAGAGGAGAGGGAAGAGGAGAGAGCAATCCAGGCAGGAAGGAAAGCCTGTGTGAAGGCAGAGAGGAGAGAGGAGGCACGCCAAGGTTGGGAACTGTCTAGCAGGCCAGTTTGACTAGAATGTTGAGTGCCTGAAGGGGAGTAACATGATATGAGGGTGGAAAGCAGATGCTCAATAAAGGCTTGTTGATTGACTGATTGATTGATTATGTGGGAGTCAGGTTGTAGATGCAATAGGGAGTTGCTGAAGATTTCTGAGCAAGGTCATGACATGGTCAAACCTGAAATCTAGGAATATTAATTTGGCAGCTATGTGGAGAATGGATTGGAGAGTGAAGAGCCTTGAAACAGGGAGACCAATAAAGAACATAAGTCAGAACTAAGGTAGTAGATGTAACAGTGGAGACAAAGGGATGAGTTTGAGTTATGGTGAGGAAGTAGAATTGACAAGAGTTGGCAAGTGATTGCCTATGGGGGTTGAGGGAGAAGGAAGAGCTGAGGACAGTTTCCAGTCTGCAAACCTGGGTGACTAAATGGGCAGTGCTGTCCAGCATTTGAAAGCTTACCAGGTTCTTCTTGGCCTCACAGGGCAGAATGAGGAAAGACAGATTTCTGTTCAATGTCAGAAAAAACTTCGCAATGGTTAAAGTTCTAAAATTGAGCTAGTGAACTCCCCATTCCTGAATTTTTCTTTAAATGGGAGGTCAAATCCTACTAAATAAAATAGGGAGGGATTCCTATTTTTAAATGTATTAGATTATCTGACCCAGAAGCAGTTAGGTAGCTCAGCAGAGAGAGCTCTGGGCCCTAAAGCCAGGAAGATTAAATTCAAATCCAGCTCAGATGCTATTTCACCTCAGGCAAGTCATTTAACCTCTGTCTGCCTCGGTTTCTTCAACTGTGGATTTTTTTTTTGGTGGGGTAATGAGTGTTAAGTGACTTGCCCAGGGTCACACAGCCAGTAAGTATCAAGTGTCTGGGTCTGGATTTGAACTCAGGTCCTCCTGAATCCAGGGCTGGTGCTTTATCCACTGTGCCACCTAACTGTCCCTAAGGAATGGGGGTCTTAATAGCATTTCCCTTCTAGGGTTATTGTGAGGATCAAATGAAATAATATTTGTAAAGTACTTAGTATAGTGCCTCATTACATAATAGGTGCTCAATAAATGCTTGTTTGCTTCCCACATTGGAGATCTCTTCTTGTTCTGAGATCCTATGATTCATACATTTATCACATCACATCAGTGAATGTAAATCTGCTGCCACTGGGAGGGAGAGGTTGGAAAAGTAGGAGAAGAGAGCCCCTTTTGACTCTCTCTTTTGCTCTCTCTCTCTATACATATACATACATGTATATATAGATGTGTCTATTATATATTATATTTTATCGTATTATTATGTTATGTTAATTTTGTTATATTTATTATATTTTAAAAATCTGACTTTGAGGTTTTCATCCTAAGCAGCATCTTATATACATGAAATTCCAAGCAGGAAAAGCACGATATTTGCACAGACAATACAGAACAGCATCTAACCACGCTATGTCACGATATCCTAGAGAGGTGGATGAAGGGCATGACACAACCTGACTGTGTGACTCTGGGCATGTCTCAATGTCCAATCCAGGGCTTAGAACAGTCCCTGACACATAGTAGGAGCTTAATATTTATTGATTATTGATTGATTGACCTGTAGAGAGAGTATCTATACCAGGAATTCCCCATTCCAGTGAAATCACAGGTCCAGAGCCTCTTCTCAACAAATATGCACCATAGACTTCTATTGTATCCTCTCCAGGGCATGGCACACAGTAGGTGCTGGGTAAATCCTGATTGGACTGAACTGGTTTCCCCCCTTTAGCCTTTCCTTTTTGGTCCCTCTCCAAGCCTCCTATTTTCCATTTCTATTCCTTCTCTGAAGCTTTTCTGTCTTTCCTGCTCTTGTGGAAAACCCCAATAGAGTAAAAATCTGCCAATTTTCTTTCCAGGATTTGAGCTGGGTCAAGCTTTGGAATCCCAGGGGTCTGTGCAAATATGATTGAGAGAGATGGTAGAAAAAGACCCCATCATTCTCACCGACTATAGAAAGAAATCTCCAGAATCTAGAACAATGGATGCCATTCCCTCCCCACCACCTCCAATAAGTGAATATCTTGAAGGTTGATGAGCCCCAGACTAATTGAAAATCAAGTCTGTCTCCAGAGGTGGGGGAGAGGCGGGTAGAAGAAAGGAACAGAAAAGGTTAACAGTTTATTCTTTTACTCAAGTAGAAATTGCTCTTTTAAAAAAATCCCCACAACCTCTCCTTTTTTTAAAAAAATGTCCAAATAAAGAAGCATGTGACCAGAGGACAATTCTTTGGGCACAGAGAGTCAGTTTTTTATTTGACATCTGCCCTCCTCTTTAGAAGTTGTGAGGGAACAAGGGAGGGGAATATACATAGGGTGAAAAAAGATAAGAAGCATTTCACTGGGAATATATTACGTTCAGCATCCCTTTGTGTGCATCCATGACACATGATCAGAATACTGTTTCCATGGCAACAGGAAAAACTGTGCCTTGCCATAGCCCCCTTCTTGGATTCAAAGACACTTATTGGACTGAAGATAGCAAGGAGGGGTCATGTTGAAAGCCAAAGGAAAGCTGCATTTGTGGGTTCTTGAGAGAGGTTTCCCAAAGGACACACCTGTTTGTCATGTCTACTCTTGTCCTCTGTAGAGGCCAGACAGAAACGATCACTCATGAAGTGTTCATGAAGGAGCTCCGCCATGCCAGGCATTGTGTTGGGCCCGGGGGATACCAAGGCTAAAATGAAACAGCCTCTGCCCTCAAGAAGCTTCCAATCCATTGGGAGAGATGATGTGCATGGAAGAGACACACAGAAGACAGAGATAGACATGCAGATCCAGCAGTAGGAACAATGAAGCAATGGGTTGAATGTTGTCCCTCCTGCTACTTTCAGGTTGCTTCTCCCCTACCATCTCTACTCTTTTCAAGATCACTCCTTCCTGTCCAAATCCGTGTTGCATGGGGAACAGCCAGTTGGGCTATCTCTTAGCTCAGATTCACAGATTGACATCTATGCCAGGTTTAAGATGTTCTGTGGGTCCTCACTCCTAAAATCATTGCTGTGAGCCCCCATCAACATGTTTATCTTTTGACAGTCAGCCAGAAGACACAGGTAGCTCAAAACAAAGGCATTTATTGAGGTGGCAGAGTTAGTAAAATAACAACAAAACATCTCCCCTATAAACCTGGCATTTACTCCCTCCCCCCCCTCCATATACATGCAAGATTAGAATCCACACAGTTTCCAAGGAGAGAATATATTTGGCCAAGGCAACTTCTACCTTTATGGAAAAAAAACAACACCAGATACATTTACATTACTGGACAAAATCTCACCCAAAAAAGACTTCCCTATAATGAGTCCAATTCTATCTTGGTCTGTGGCCCACATCAAGAAAACTGAACTTTATTTAGCTCATTACAATAAATTCTCTAAACTGGTTGTGAAGAGGATAGAGTATCAGGCCTGGAGTCAGGAAGACTCATCTTCCTGAGTTCAAATATGGTCTCAGACACTTACCAACTGTGTGACCCTGGGCAACTGAGAACAACTGAACAACCACCACAAAGTAACAACTCCTTTTTCTGAAGCTGACCCACAAAACCATGTTCATTCTCTATCATAAGATTGTGCCCTTTTGTAGATGAATTCTAGTGATGGCTATCATTCTTCATGGTTCTTTGGGAGAATGACAATTAACCATGACCCCTACTCTGCACACCTCCCCCTAAGCCACCACCAAGATAAACCAGTAACCTGAGGAGAAGGAAGCTTGGGAAAAGAATAGAATGCCTAGGGAAGCAACCTAATGGAGTAGTTAGCATGCTAGATTTGGAGTTAAGGACCCTTAAGTTAACATCCTGCTTCTGACCCTAGCTGTGTGATCTTGGGCACTCACTTCACCACTGTCTGCCTCAGTTTCTTTTTATGTAAAATGGGAATAATAATGGCACCTATCTCAGAGGCTTATTGTGAGGATCATGTGAGATAACATATATAACTTGCTTTGTAAACCTAAAAAGCTGTATATATTTTTTCTTCTTTCTTTCTTTCTTTCTTTCTTTCTTTCTTTCTTTCTTTCTTTCTTTCTTTCTTTCTTTCTTTCTTTCTTTCTTTCTTTCTTTCTTTCTTTCTTTTTTTCAGGGCAATGGGGGTTAAGTGACTTGCCCAGGGTCACTCAGCTAGTAAGTGTCAAGTGTCTGAGGCTGGATTTGAACTCAGGTCCTCCTGAATGCAGAGCCAGTGCTTTATCTACTGTGCCACCTAGCTGTCCCCTAAAAAGCTGTATAAAGGCTAGCTATTATTACTATCTGAAGTCTCAGGACCTGGGTTTAAATTCTGATCTGCCAACTCACACTGCTGTGATTGATTATCTCACTTATCTGGGTCTCAGTTTCTTCATTTGCAAAAATGAAGGGTGTTAGACTCAATGACAGGTCTCTTCCAGATCAAAATCTGTGTTCCTGGCATATTTTTTCTTTTACCTTTCTTGATGCATTCAAAAATATGCTTAAAAGTCCCACATTTATCAAGAACCAAATGAAGAACCCCTTGTTTCTCAAATATTAGCAATATTACTAAGTACCACTCATGTCATAGCTATGGGGGCAGAGTGATGAATGATGTAATTTTTCTACTGGGGACTCACTACATTTCTATAATACATTTCCAGAATACTTTCCATTTCATAAGCTAAAGAATAAAGACAGGGAATTTATTCCCTCGATTTAAAAATTCTCAAGCTTGCAGTTGAATCATAGTTATAAATATGGTTAATTAGATAATATTTATAAAATGCTTGGCACAGTGCCTGGCACATTGTAGGTACTATATAAATGATTGTTCCCTTTCTTTCCCCTTTCTCCTTATTTCCTAGAAAACACTCTTTCTTAGTGGTACAAATTAGCATTCATGAATTTTAATTTTAATTCAATTTAATGAAAATTTATGACGCATCTGATATGTGCCAAGCATAGTGGTAGGTTTCAGAAGTACAAAGACAAAAACTCCCAACATTCCCCAAACTTTACATTCAAGGGGAGGAGAGATATACCGTTATTCTATGATGGAAGCAACTTAGTAGTAAATTAAGCTGAATACTTAGAGTGAAATGGTTAAGAATCAGTCTAGAATGTCACATGAAGTAGCAGTGTGGTGCAGTGGACAGTGCCCGAGGAACTTAACTCTCCTGCTTTGCTTCTTCCTGTCCTGTGACTTTGGACAAGTGAGTTAATCCCTTGGGTTTCTCATATGTAAAATGAGTCAAACAGGATGACCTCCCAGGACCTTTCTAGCCCTAGATCTAGGATCCCACATAATTAGCAGCATGTTAACTACCAAGGGATCTTTATGAACTTGAAGCCCCCACTCAGGACACTGCCACACCCTGCAGTTAACCATTTGAGCCCAGGGACATTTGTCCTCCTTTCTTGAAACTGAAAACACTGAACTTGGGAATGCTGTTAACAGCTGTCCACAAGTGGTTTTTAGTACATTCTTGGCTCCACTGTATCTAGTGACTGCTTTGTGCTGGCAGAGATCCACCAAGGAACTTGGAATGTTTAGCCTGGAGAAAAGGAGACAAGACTTGGGAGGTGGCGGGGGCAGATAATAGCTGTCTTCAGATAGTCCAAGGGTTGACATGTGGAACAGATGATGTCTTTGCTCTGTTCCACCTCAAGGGAAGGAACTGATGACGATAATAATAATTTAAAAATATTTTTATATATCACTTTATCCTTACAAAGCCATATATATATAAACACACAGTATATGCACATATGTATATGACACATAGGTATGTGGATGTGGATATTGTTGAATATTAAAGCATCGTTTTTGTATCTGCCTGTCTCCTACAAACAGATCAGAGAAACAATGTTTAATTTCTCCTACAAAATTAATAAACAGATCAGAGAAATTATAATATCTTATAATATCTCCTACTAACCAGATCAGAGAACAGGATATCTATACCTATCCTCCTATGAAACAGATCAGAGTCAGACAGAAAACACATAATATCAATTTAATGTTTTGTCCCAAGAATAGACATATAACACATGATCTTATGGAGACTCTCCTCCTAGGAAGAGAGCTCAGGGGGCTCCCCATTTCTGGGGATATATATGCTTTTTGTCAACTGATTACAGGGTGTTGTCAGTTTCAATAGCATGATACAGAAATCAACCCAGAAGCAAAAAGCAGTTTAACAATTTCAGTTATAACAAGTATGGAAGAAATACAGAAGCATCGTGATAAGATTACAGGATTCTAAATAAGGGTTTGGCAAGGATGAGGATGCCCAGATGTTACCATAAGATAGGGACTTACTATCCTGAGGGAAAAGAAGTCACTAGGTAGGGTCTTTTATCTGCTAGCTATCTGGGTTCAGTTTGGAGTGCAGCTGAAGGACACTTTGCTCCTATTAATCCTATTAATCCAGGGTTTCATAAAAATACTTTTGGATAATAAAGTACCTCCATTAAATCCAGGTGATCCAAAAATATTCATATTAACAATATTAATGCATGTATATACATATATGGTTATGTATATGTGCATGTATATGTAGATACAATCATATAATATAAAATTTATGGGTATATGTGTATATATACATATATGTAATATATACGTGTATATATCTATATCTATACAATAATATACTGCTCCCTACCTAACAAGGTGGTTATTAGAATCAAGGGAGAATATATATTATTATAGAATATATAGAATATATCTAATTATATATTGTATACATATGTATATGTATACACACAATATATCTAATTATATATTATGTATAATATACATATGTGTGTTTATGTATATACGTGTGTGTGTGTGTGTGTGTGTGTGTGTGTGTGTCTCTCTCTCTCTCTCTCTCTCTCTCTCTCTCTCTCTCTCTCTCTGAGAGAGATGGAAAAGAAGACCTTCTGATTAGCAATCAAAGACAAGGACCAGGGGTGCGATTCAATCCATTCCCGGGGAGAGGAAGTGAGGGTTAGGGTTTCCAGGGGGGGTGAACTTTGATCCACAAATCAGATGAGCCATCCATACTTCAAGGCTTGATAAGGCAATGTCTCCAAAACCAGGATAATTCTGAGAGCTCCACAACCAAAGTGAGGGAAGTCTCTGGAGATAAGGTTGTCCCCCAAACCCTTGAAAGTCCATAAACCACCAGATAGTTCAGGGTCTGCTTCAAAGCTTGTATGAGCTTAATTGGCTTCAGAGTTGTTGGTTTTCTGCACATCCAGCTGGGTTCACTCTCTCACCACAAAGGATTGTTGGTATGTCAAGCCAAAATAACCAGTCTTCATACAGTTCTTCCGGTTCCCTGGATAATGGGGGGTGGGGTTGGGGGCTACAGCAAATCAAGATATCCATTTTTACAACTCTTTGAGGGTGCCTCTAGAATCCTGGGAGTTTGGAGGGAGAGAGATAACCTTTTGAGGAACTCTTTTTTTTTTTTTTGAGTGAGAGTTGGGATAAAAACTAAGCCTATACAGGCTACATTTGCCTATCTTCTACGTGCTTCCTCTTTCTCCCTAAAATGTAAGCTTCTTGAGGACAGGGGCTACTTCATTTTTGTCTTCGAACCCAAAGCACCTAGCAGAGTTCCTGACACTTGGCAGGCAGAAAAAGAAATGCTTATTGAGTAAATGACTGAACTGTCCAAATTGGAATGGGTTGCTTTGCAAGGTTGTTAATGATGTGGAGAGAGTTGGAGAAAAAAATCCCTGACTGGCAGCCTACACTCTAGCCCTGCCATCTTAGAGATTCATTCAGCATCAGATTGATTGGAATTCAAGGCCATGGTGTGCAGGCCACTGAGAGCTCAGCCAGTGCAGAATTGGATTTTTTCAGTTTCCTGGAGGCCATTGGAATTCTTAATTATTCTGCATAAAGTGTGCAGTTTGTTCATTGGGTTTACAGGTCACCCTGGTGGTACATCCTTTTTTTTTAAGTGAGGCAATTGGGGTTAAATGACTTGCCCAGGGTCACACAGCTAGTAAGTATTAAGTATCTGAGGCTGGATTTGAACTCAGGTCCTCCTGAATCCAGGGCTGGTGCTCTATCCACTGCGCCACCTAGCTGCCCCTGGTACATCCTTTTTAGCACAATCCCTGGTTAGCTGACTGAACTCCCTGTGGGTCAGCCCTGACCAGTGATTTGGCAGCAAGGGGGTGGAGGGAACAGTGAATACCTGGGTAGAACATAGCCATTGGCCAAATTGAATGTATCAGGAGCTTCTTACACTGGTAAAGTCACAAGGTGGCACCCAGAAAATGCCCCATGTATCTGTAGCCTCTGACCCTGGGCTTTTTCAGGAAAGTTTTCTTTGTGTTCATTGACAATCTTATTTTAAGTGATTTAACAATTACAGAAATGAGACAATTGGAAAGACTTAAGATTTCTACAAATGTAATAACTGGTCATGACTCCAGAAGACTGATGAAAGAGAGACAGAGACAGAGAGACAGAAAGAGGGACAGAGACAGAGATACACAGAGAGGATCTACCAGAAATACAGAATGAGACATACTCTCTTAGATGCTGCCAATGTGTCAATTAAAGAAAAAAACACAAATATACTCACTTGTAAAAGAGAAGGCTTTGGGAGGCAGCTAGCTGACTCACAAAAAAAAATAATAAAAAGGGAGGGCTTTTATTTATTTGATTATTTTGAGGGGCAAATGATGGTTAGTGATAATGATGAAAAAGAAAAAGTATCATTGAAACATTTAAAACACAAAGAACAAAACAGAAGGATATTTAGAAGGAGACAGACAAAAGAGGGCAAGGCTGGTGTTACTGTGTGGAATTTAACACATCCTTTAACAACTGTGTATAACGTAGACTCAGTTTCATATACAAGATTCTTTTACTGTTCTTTGTATATAGGACCGATAATGTTTTTCAGTGTTTGTTAAGTTCATGAAAAAAGAAAATAGGTGATTCAAAATCAAAGAAGATTTGAATGTTCATTGGGAGAAATTGCTTACTCTATTCTAAAGCAGCATGATAGCTTGCTTCTGTCTTAATTGCTGCAAAAAATCCACCTTTTCCAACCACAAGTAGCACATGCAAATTCCTTTTTAAAAAAAAGAGGAGCATTCATTGCCAGCAGCAAAGCATTTTGAGAAATATGGGCATCATATGTCAGTGCCTGATTTGGAGGCTGTAAAGAAGTCCCAGGCTTCCTTAGGAAAAGTGCAAAGAAAATTTCAGCCAGGGTGAATACCTTTGGCAGGTTGGGGTTGGTTTTTTGTTGTTGTTATGTTTTGTTTTTGATACCATAGGAATGTGGGATGGAAGTACATTTGGTACCAAAAGACATGGGCTCTGCCACTGATCATCCTGGTAACCTTGGGGGAGTCACCAAACCTCAGCTGCTTCATTTAGAGAATGGAGATATTATCTCTACAAGTAATAAATCTACCTTCCAGTGTTATTGTGAGGATTGTTAACCTGGAAATTAAGGAAACAATCAGTATAGGAGAAATAAGGTCTTTAATTGGGGCAGAGGAACTATAGCTTGTGGTATTGCAAAGCAAGAAGTTAGGAATACCCAAAGATGGGAACCAAGGACTGGGTTTTTATGGGGTAACAGAACAAAAGGGAACCAAAAAACTGCTCCAGAGGCAGGTATAACTACTTAATGTAAATGAACCTTTGACAAAAGACACTATAGAACTGCTCCTGAGTTAAGTATAGAAACTACTTAATGTAGATGGATGGACTCTTTTACATAATAACAAAGTCCGAGGAGTAAGGTGGAGAATCATTAGGAGGGGATAGTTTTCTTGTGGAGATCCATAAGTCAATCAAGAGTCTGGAATTGACAAAGATTGGTTAGCTCCAGGCAATTCATTGGCCTGGGAATGGAGAGTAGGTGGGGATCAGTCAGGATCTAATGCAATATGAAGTGCTACACTGGTCATTATCCGGACCATATCATTTGACTTTCATGAATTAGTTCTAGTCCTTTGTCAATTTCATTTGACATTTATCAAATACCTACTATATGCAAAGCCCTGGGGATTAAAAAACAAACCAAAAAAGCCAGTGTGGTACAGTGGGAAGTATGCTGCATCTGAAGTCAGAGGAGCTGGGTTCAAATTCTGACTCTGCCATTTCTACTCTTTGACCAGGCAAATCTGAACCATTCTGCCCTCAGTTTCTTCATCTGTTCAATGACAGCTCCTGGACTAGAGGACGTCTCTGGGCCTTTCCAACATGAAATCTATGATACTATGAAACAGTGCCTGCCCTCTGGGAGCTTGCATTCTTTGGGAGGTGTGCAACATGGCCATAGATTAGGAAGTAAAAAGCAAGGTGAATAGGGCAAGGGCATGAAAAACTTAGCACAGTGCCTGGCACAGAATAGGTGCTTAATCAATATTTCTTGGGTGACTGACTTTGATCATATTAATAGAAGTATAATGTGTTGAGTAAGGGATATGATGGTCTTGCTGTCCTTGGCCCTGGGTTGTCAACATGGAGTGTGTTACAGATGCCACATTGGAGAAAGGACATTAAGAGGCTAGAGCGTGTCTGCTTCAATAGAACCAACACTCGAGGCTATGCCATCTAAAGATGAGTTGAAGAAACCAGGTGGTGTTTATCTTGGAGACAAGAAGATTCAGGGGAAACGTAGTGGCTGAGTATTTGTGAAGATTGGAAATTGGGAATTTGACAAGGTCTCCATCTAGTTAATCAATTTCTATTCTATAGTATAAGTGGAATTTCCCTCTTTGATTTATTGCAAATTTTGCTGTCTTGAGATTTGAAAAACTAGGACCATCTCCCAGCCCAAATGGGGAAGTAGCACTCTCTCCTAGTTGAAGTTCCTCATTTTGGAGGCTCCTTATTCTCTTGTGCTTGTCAATGTGAAATAATAGGATCAGTCACTAAAGGTCAGAAATGCTCCCAAGGCAAATCTTACAAATCAACTGACTTCCGGATTCCTGCCCTACTTATTCCTGTAAATTATATGAATATGTATTAACCTCATGAATATGGGTTTTGATTAGTTCCTCTTTTTGGACTATAAGAATGCTCTGTATTCTGCCATGGAGGTCTTTGGTTTCTGTGAGTCCACAGACCCCATTTACTGGCAATTACTAGCCCTGCTAATAAATTGGAAGACTCTCCTTAGAAGAAAAGCTATAGGGGACAGCTAGGTAGCACAGTGGATAAAGCACCCACCCTGGATTCAGGAGGACCCGAGTTCAAATCCAGCCTCAGACACTTGACATTTAACTAGCTGTGTGACCCTAGGCAAGTCACTTAACCCTCATTGGCAAGAAGAAGGAGGAGGAAAGGTATGGCAAATCTATTTGGACAGCATAATAATTTGGACAGATATCACCTTGTCAACAAAGGTTTGTATAGTCAAAGCTATGGTTCTCCAGTAGCAATGCATGGCTGTGAGAATTGAACTATAAGGAAAGCTGAGTGCCACAGAATCGATGTTTTTGAATTGTGCTGGAGAAGACTTCTCAGAGTCCCTCAGACAGCACAGAGACCAAAGCAGTCAATTCTTTTTTTTTTTTTCAGTAAATACTCCTTTATTTAAAGTTTTGAGTTCCAAATTTTATCCCTCCTTCCCTCCCTCCCCTTTCTACTCCCTGAGGTGGTAAGCAATCAGATATAGATTATACATGTGCGATTATATAAAACATGACCATATGTAATTTTGTATAAGAAAACTTGAATAAAAGAAAAAATGAAAGAAAGTGAAAAACAGCCTGCTTCAGTCTGTGTTTAATCAATATCAATTCTTTCCTTGGAGGCGGATAGTATGCTTCATCATTAGTCCTTTGGGATTGTCTTGGATCCTTGTATTGCTGAGAATAGTTAAGTCATTCACAGTTCCTCATCAAACAATATTGCTGTTACTTGGTTATGCTCACTTCACTATACATCAGTTCATATAAGTCTTTCCAGGACTTTCTGAAATCATCCAGCTTGTCATTTCTGTTTTGTTTTTTGTTTTTTTGTGGGTTTTTTTGCTGGGCTATGAGGGTTAAGTGACTTGCCCAGGGTCACACAGCTAGTAAGTGTCAAGTGGCTGAAGCCGGATTTGAACTCAGGTCCTCCTGAATCCAGGGCCGGTGCTTTATCCACTGTGCCACCTAGCTGCCCCCCACTTGTCATTTCTTACAGCACAATAATATTCCATTACCATCATATACCACAGCTTCTCTAGCCATTCCCCAATTGATGGGCATCCCTTTGATTTCCAATTCTTAGCCACAAAGCAGTCAGTTCTTAAAGAAATGAATTCAGGCTCTTCACTGGAAGGTCAAATACTGAAGCTGAAATACTTTAGCCACATCATGAGAAAACAGGACTCATTGGAAACAAGCCTGATGTTGGGAAAGATTGAAGGCAAAAAGAAAAGGGGCTGGCAGAGAATGAGATGGATAGAACATCATGGAAGCAATTGACATAGTTAGACAGACTTTGGGAGACAGTGGAGGATAGAAGGGCCTGGCATGCCGTTGTCTACAGGGTCATAAAGAGTAGGACACGATGAATAACTAAAACACGACTTGGCCCTGAGGAGTTGTAGCTAGGTAACTCAATGGATAGGGCACCAAACCTGGAGTCAGAAAGACCCGAGTGAAAATCTGGTCTCAGACACTTTCTAGCTGTGTGACCCTGGGCAAATCACTTCACCTCTTGCTTGCCTTAATCCACTGGAGAAGGCAACGGCAAACCACTCCAGTATCTTTGACAAGAAAAGCCCATGGACATCATGGTCCATGGGGTCATGAAGAGTCGGGTAGGACTGAACAACATCAACAATGACAACGTGGCCCCAGAGAGCGGGACTAGGAGGAGTAGGCAGAAGCTTCAGAGAAGGAAATTTCAGTTGTCTATAAGGACAAGTTTGTGACAATCAGAACCCAGAAGGTAGTGGGATCTCCATCTCTGGAAGTCTTCAAGAAGAGTTTGGAAGAGCATGGTCATGGAGGGAGTCAGAGGAAATGCTGGCTCAGGGCTGGGTGGGACCAGATGCCTTTTGAGTCTCCAACTCTCAGGCCTCTAATTGGATTAGTCATCTGGCTCCGATTCCAATCTTAGCCCATATGGAGTTATTGGATATCTTAGTAAAATAGCAACCTTAGCTAGAACCAGTGGGAGTTCCACAAATGGGGAAATTTTGCCTGAAGTTAATTTACTTGGAAGGCAAAGTAATATTTACCCATGGAGCCTCTAATGGGCTCCTTTTTTTTTTTTTAACATTCTGAGAAAGATTTTTCTTTGTGGAGAATTTCCCTGAGATCCAAATCAATAATCAACTATTAAGCCCTTTTTGTGGTTGTCATTTTTCAGTCATGTCCAACTCTGGGACCCCTTTTTTTTTTTTTTTTTTTTTTTGCGGGGCAATGGGGGTTAAGTGACTTGCCCAGGGTCACACAGCCAGTAAGTGTCAAGTGTCTGAGGCCGGACCCGAACTCAGGTCCTCCTGAATCCAGGGCCAGTGCTCTATGCACTGCGCCACCTAGCCGCCCCTCTGGGACCCCTTTTAGGGTTTTCTTGGCAAAGATGATGGAATGGTTTGCCATTTCCTTCTCTGGCTTATTTTACAGATGAGGAAACTGAGGCAAACAGGGTAAAGTGACTTGTCCAGGGTCACACAGCTAATTAGTATCTGAGGTTGGATATGAACTCAGGTCTTCCTGACTCCAGGCCTGATGCTGTATCCCCTGTGCCACCTAGATGCCAGGTGCCATTATTGTGCTATGTCCTAGTTACACAGAGAAAGAAATGACAATTCTTTTCCTCAAAACCTTACATTTTATAGCAATGGGAGGAGAGATTGAGTACTTCCGGCCATGTTGAAAGTTATCTTCTCCCTCCACTATGCCCACCCCCCTGTTCAAGATGGAGAGATCCCTGGATTGGACTCCAAGGCTCTGGATTCAAATTCTGACTCTGCCATTTGTATCTGCTTGACCTTGAGAAAGTCCCTTAGCTTCTCTGGATCTCAGGTTCCTCATCTATAAAATGAGGACAGTTGGACTCAATCATTACTAAGCTCCTTTCTACTTCTAAATCTAGGATCCTATGATTTTCCTTCCCTGTAATCTCCCAATTCCTCTTCCCTACCTGCTTCAGGTTTATCATTTATTATACCAGTTTCTAACAATAGCTAGTACACGGTCATTACAGAATACTGAAATTTGTATTATAGTATAAAGAGACATAGACATGTAATCAGAAGACCTGGTTTCAAATCATGCCCCCAGCAGAGTGACCTTGGGCAAATCACATCATTCCTCTAATTTCCTTATCTTTAAAATGATGGGATTAAACTAGATGACTACAAAGGTCCCTTCTAGCTTTAAACCTGTGAGTCCTTGGCTTCTGAAATGCTAAGATACTTGTGCACAGCATCTTAACCACTAAGCAGCCTAGAGAAAGCTTTGTCTGGGGCAGCTAGGTGGTGCAGTGGGTTAGAGCACCGGCCCTGGATTCAGGAAGACCTGAGTTCAAATCCGGCCTCAGATACTTTACACACTTACTAGCTGTGTGACCCTGGGCAAGTCACTTAACCCCAGTTGCCTTACCAAAAAAAAAAGAAAAGAAAAGAAAAAGAGAAAGTTTTGTCTGCTTTCTAGAGCCTAGTTTATATCAACTCTGAGCATCTTTCATGCAGTAGAGGAAAGATCTGGTCTCCCTCCCTTCACTTCCATTGTTGTTGTTGTTGTTTTTGGTGAGTCAATTGGGGTTAAGTGACTTGTCTAGGGTCACATAGCTAGTAAGTGTTAAGTGTCTAAAGTCATATTTGAACTCAGGTCCTCCTGACTCCAGGGCTGGTGCTCTATCCATTGCGCCACCTAGCTGCCCCCACCTCCATTGTGGATTGTGGTCACAGATAGTAAAAAGTAGGTGAGATAATGAGATATTGCTGTTTTTCACAAGAGGTTAATATCTGGTGATTCCTTTATGAAATGTGAGCACATTTTTCTGAAGGGATTAAAGGAAGAGGGGGAAATGGATATATCTTTTTAGATCTCTAAATAGCTAAGACCTGGAGGATTTGATCGCTTGCAGCCAGAAGTGGAGGATGAGCCCAGCTTCAGAGAAAGGATCGCTTCATAAGGGGAATAGAAGGGGATTATTTTCTTCTCCATCTCCCCTGCCCCCATACTCCCCAATGGCCATGTTGTTTTAAAACAGAGCTACTAGACCCGAAGGAGACATTTTGGGTGGGGAGGGGGGAGGGTAACAACCTTTATTAAGTACCTACTAAGTGCTAGGCACTGTGTCAGGTGTTTTATAAATACAAATATAAATAAGTACTATTATTTATGATGCCCATTTTACAATTTAGGAAACTGAGGCAGAGAGGGGTTAAATAACTTGCCCAGGATCACACAGCTAGTAAGCTTTTGAGGCCAGATTTGAACTCAGGTCTTCCTGCCTCTAGGTCTAGTCCATAGCACCAGAGAGTGGAGACGTGCACTAGAGACAGACATTGCTAAGAGAGGCAGTCACCCAGTGGAAGAAGCAGCTTCTAGGAGCAGGACCTTTTGAAGTAGAAAAGGAAGCTAAATTTCAGACCTGAGAAAGTTGATCCTGACAATCAAGAGTCCTGCTTTCTAGGAGCTCAAATCCACCCCCCACCCAAGAAATGGTGCCGTGTTTCAGCTAGACTTTTGCAAGGATTCCACAAGGACAGAAAGGACTTTGAGGTCCCACGGGGCCACAGATGTGCATGGTTTTGGCCACATATAGGGAACTGCATGTGTCCTTCACTATTGTCACACATACATTTTGAGTCCAGTCTTCCAATGGACAGTGTGTGTACAAGTGGGTGAGAGTGGGGGGGGGGTGGCGGAGGAGGGAGGAAGACAATTTTTATAGCTATGTTTTGTTTTGTTTTGTTTTTGCACGGGACAATGGGGGTTAAGTGACTTGCCCAGGGTCACACAACTAGTAAGTGTCAAGTGTCTGAGGCTGGATTTGAACTTAGGCCCTCCTGAATTCAGGGCTGGTGCTTTATCCACTGCACCACCTAGCCGCTCCGTATAGCTATGGTTTTTACTAAGCTATTTTAACAAATGAGTTAATTTTACTTACTAGTTGATTGTATTATGGGCCTGGGGTAACTCAGAAGTTTTCTCCTTGAGAAGCTAAAACAAAGGACAGACACACCTAAGAAGTAAGGGGACATAAGTGATGCCTGAGACAGAAATAATTCCAGAAGTCAGGACCACCGCCCCTTATTCAAGCTTTCCCCATCCCCAAAAGGAACTCTCCATTGCCTGGTGGTCATCCCATCTATTCTCTATAAAAGCTTTGGCCTCCCTTCTGTCATGGGGAAAATAGGGTAAGGGGTTTGGGATAGGGGGAGGGGTCCTTAGGAATTCCTCTTTAAAGAATTACACCCTCTTGCACACAAAAGCAGTTAGAATAAGATAGTCATTTATTTAGAGGAAGGGGAAGGGAAGGGCAACCATGAAAAAAGTCCTTGGACTTCCCATGGGGAGAAAGGCACAGCACAGAGAGAGTGGCTCTGAGATACCAATCTCCTCAAGCAGGAGACAGGCAGGTACTTTTATAGAGGACTGATGGGGGTGACCATCTGACTGTGGAAAGTTTCCTTAGTGAGGGAGGACCATCCCCCACTGGTGGTGGCTGGGGGAATTGGGTGAGGGGTGACTCTCAAGCCACCTCTCTCCTCAGGACACAAAGGAAGCCACCACACCCAAACTTATCTCCCCAGGGTTGGAGGAGACTAGAATGAAGGGTGGGCTCAGTCCAATCTGGTTCCACTTATCTCTCTAGGCCTGTCTGTTCTCTGGTTTAGTTTCTCAAGGAGAAGGTTCTTTGATGTGCCCCAGAGAACTTCTGGGGTGCTATGGGCCCATAACACTTCCATTCAGAGAGGAGAATGTTTCTAAGCCATCTCTTTCCTTTGAGGCAAAGTCTTCAATTTCCCTCTTGGTCATTTTCTCTAGCACCCAAATAAAAGACCATTTTATTCTAATTGGACTCTACAGAGGAATACCTAAGGACCTTCACACCACCTATTCCCCCTGTGACAATCGTTAATGGGAAACACAGCAGTAGGTGTGTGAACTATCATTTTAGAAGTATCTTATGGGGTCTCCTAGGACCTATGGAAGTAACAGTCATGTCCTCTGAGGTACCCGGCCTGCCAGTGAGAGAGCAGGCTAAGGCTGTTTGATTTGTAGCTATGTTTATTTCTCTGAGTCCCACCCCTCTTTATACACTTGGAGAGTTTATTTTTGTTTCCAGTATTTGGCTCTGACCCACAGTCCACACCCCTGATGCCATTCATCCATCTATTCATCCATCCACCCACCCACCCTTCCATCCACCCTTCCTTCCCTCCTTCCTTCCATCCTGAAGCATTGGTTCCAGTGGCAAGCCAGGAATTAAAAGAGGATTTACTAACAGAGTCGGCAGATTTTCTGTCAGTGATATCACAGAAAGAAAACATGAATGCTCTTCTTCTCTCCTAAGTTTTTTAGGATGATGAGAAATCAATCTCTCTGGCAGGCCTTTGACCCTTGGGAGGTCCAAGGTAAGGTGATTGCTTTTCAGGATTTCAGCCTGAAAAACCAGCTTCTAATTGAGCAAGAGGGAAGAAGCCAGCAGTTGCTTTCAGGATTATTTAACTGCTCATCTACATTCAAAAAGACACCTTTGTTCAATTATAATAGAATTTTGATTGTAACAGACATCTTCCACTGGTCTCTCTGAGATGAAAATTGGGAAGAAGGGACAAAGAAACTGGCTGTGAAATGCTGAATGAAGGAGGGCCCTACACATGGTTTGCATAGAGGCTGCAGCAGCCTCAGTCTTAAGAGATGCTGGTAACAAGGGTCCTGCTGAAAACATGGGGTCTGCCTTCCATTGTCTTCACTGAAAAATATGATTTCTGCCTTTTGTCTGATGACAAGGAAGGTCTTGTCAGATTTTAATGTGACAGGGATTTAATAAGATGACACACACATTTTAAGTGATGGCACAAAATTTTAGCCCAAGACTTTCTAGGACATGGTGGCTGATTGCATGATCAGTGATCAATGCCAGCTGATATTTACATAGTGCTTTAAGGTTTGCAAAGCACTTTATTTGAATTACTTCATTTGGTCCACCACAGGTACTTATATCACAGGGTACTATTTTCCCATTTTATGGGTGAGAAACTGAGGTATAGATGATTTGTCCATGATCACACAGGTGGGATGCACTAGAGACAGGTTCAAAGTCCAGCTCTATCCTGGTCCCAAGTCCCCAATTCAAAAACATATATATGCATATAGTATATACATTTATATATGTGTATATATATATATATATACACACATGTATTGCCACTACAATTAATTTCAAACCTTTGTTAGCTTAAAAAACAGTTCCAGCTTTCCACCACAGAATGCATTATATGACTGAGGATGTAGCAGATTCCAGAGAGCCACAAGTTTGTGACTCAAATTTCCTCAAAACTCTAGCTGGAATAAATTGGGTCCCTTAAGAGGGCCATGGGGTGACATACTACGCACACACAAGACAAAAGCCAACATCAGAGCCCAGGTATCAGATCCTGCTCCTTTGTTTTTTCGTGTCTGTAATGGATGAGAGATTATTTTTGTGGTAACTTGGGAGACAACAAGGCAGACCAGTAAAGAGCCCCAGTTTCAAATACAGGAGATTAAGGATTCCATGCCATCTGGATCATTAATTGTGAGAGCTTGGCCAGGTCTGTTCAACTCTAAGTCTCTTTCCTCATCTGTCAGCTGGTGGGGGGGGGGGGTTTGAACCAATGCCCCCTAGCACCACTGTCTGTGGCCGGAACAGGTGAAGTCGTGTATTTCCGTTTTTCATCCATAACACTCCACATCCATTCTTTGTACTGGTTGTCTCTTCTGACTGGTCCTCACACTCCCTCTTCTTACCCCCATTCTATAGAGTTCCTCTTTTTGAGACTCGGCTCACACACCACCTTCCGTAGGAAGTCTTGACTGGTCCTCACCAACTTATTGCCTCCCCGCCCCCTTCCATAAATTAGTTTAGGTTTATTCTGTATAAGCAAATCTTCCTCCACAGAATATGAACTCTTGGGGCATGCCCCTTATGTAGCAATATCCCAACACCCCCTCCTTTCTCCCCATCCTGTTCTACCCCACATACCCCTTGATTTGAAGGGCCTCCTCAGCATACTGTAGCCAAATTCAGCATTTATTAAGTGCTTATTGTGTCCCAGGCACCGTACAGACAAAAAAAGGGTAAGGCAGCCCCAGGGCTCATGGAGGACAACACATATAGGGGAGCTAGAGATAGAAGGGGGGGAAGCTTGGGGGGAGGGGGGGAGGGGGGGAGGCAGCACAGCTTGGAGATGGCAAAAAAGTGGCCAGGAAAGACCAGGATTGAGCAAAATAAAGTGCAAGCTCACCATTCAGAGCTGAATGGAAGAGCCCTAAGGGGAAGTGACTCAGCTGTAGTCTGCAGGGAGCAGCTCCAGCGAGAGATGAGATCATGGGTAGCAGTGGAGCTCCTCAGAACAGTCTTTGAGTCCATTCCCCTGCTTAACAAGTAAGGAGCTAGATGTGGTCAGCATGATGTGGAGGTGATCCCTGCCCATCATGGGACACCAGGCTGAAAAGGCATCAGCCTCAGCCACTGGCAAGACCTAGAGAACCCAGAGAGGAGACAAGACAGGGAAGGAATCAACGACTGAACCAACAGTGCTGGGAACTGCCTTAGGAAGGTTTGGACATTCTTGTATGGGAATATTTGCATCTCTAGAGCAGGCAGCTCATTCCACACACCATTAACTGCATCCTGGAACACACAGGTTATGAGTGTATCCAGGAGAAAATGGGATTGCTCAAGAATGAGACACATTTTAGACAATTAAGCACATCAGTTTGTTGGGTGGTCCACTCTAAACCTAAAGTCCTTTCTGTCTTCTGAAATTGAGGGAGGCTATATGTGAGAGAAGTCATGCTAGTTTGGAACCTATGAACACCCTCATGAGCATTTTGCCCAGGGTCTCAGAGCTGGGAGGGATCCATTCCTGAGGGTGTAGAAGATCACTCTAGACCTGAACTTTCTAAAAAGCCAAAAGTTAAGGTTAAGTATTGTATTCATTTCTGCTAGACTCAATTTTTTAAAAAGGGAACTCAGTAGATGGCCAAGTTCATCATCCTACTGAAATCAAGGAAAGTGACAATCTGAAAGGTAGAGGTGTTTTTATTGAATCATTGAAAAAATAAAAATAAAAGATTATGAAACATTAAGGCTTAATCCATGAGGAAAAGTTTACACTAAGGATAGAATTATGGCTAATTGTCACCAACATGCTGACCTCTCTACGAGAGAGTGGGGGAGCTTTTTAAACAAAGTGCCCTTACAGATTCATATTCAGGGGTCCTTAGACCTCTTAGTGAGCCCAAGGACAACTTCATACTTTGAGCTTTGTGGATTTATACTTTTAGCACCTCAAATCCAATATTGGTCATGACTAATAAAGTGATAAATCACATGTGACTAGATAGACCCAGACCCATTGACAGTGTCTACATATGACTTTTCTTGAGTATAAGGTCACTAGTCCCCTCCCCCGCCCCCTGCCGCCACCCCCAGAACACATCAACCCAAACTTCACTTTGCTCTTCTTGCCATGTGTCATGCAATGCCTGCCTTCATTCTCCTCCTGGGTGTCATTCCCAGTCTATTAATAGGTTCATAGACCTTTGAGTTAGAAAGACCTTAGCAGTTTTACAGTCTTGAGTAAGTTTAAGTACATAGATGAGAAGAATTCATAGAGTACATAGACAGGTGAGCTTCCAAGGTGAGGGAGAGGAAGAGAAATGGGTACTTGGGATAAGTCTTGGCAAACTCATGACCAGCAACTGGATCCAATTCTGCTGTATGTGGGAGGCATAACTAAAGACACTTTGAGATGATTCTAGTTTGCTGATGCCATTGGTCTGGGTATGGTGGAATACAGGAGGTAACGATTGAACTTGTAAGGGTTTCTGAAGCTTTATAAATTGATATGGTTCAGACACCCTATGTTGGAAAGATCATCCAGAAAAGCTGCCTCCTTCAGAGGAGGACCAAAGTCTTGACCAGTTGAAAACATCAGAACAAAAGATCAAGGAGCATTCTCAGGCATGCATCTAATGGCCAGGAAGCTGTTGGTTCTCTCCTGCAGGTGCAGAGTAAGTAATACGACTAAGTGCTATCATGAAAGATGGCCCTTCTGTTGGCACATTTTTCCACAGTGGCACAGGCTGTAGTCTGTCATAGCAGGCATCCCATGCTCTAGTCAGGCCCCCCGAGAGGTCAGAAAGATTGATTTATTGATTCTCACCTTCTATGGGTGTCCAGTTAGCAGGCCACACATACATAATACCTTTTGGTTTTGATCATATGACCTTTGCAAAGGTCATACCTCATCTGTCTCTATGAATCCCTATCTTCCTTCAAAGTTCAGAGCATCCGTTGTCTACAGGAGGGCTTTCCTGATTGCCCAACAGGTTTTCCCCTAATAAAACAAACTTCCAGAAGTTAGAGACTGACTGGTATCCTAGGGAAGCCATGAAAATAATCTGCCCTGAGCATAATGTCCAGACTACATAAAGGGCCCAGATCATGCTTGTGGACCATTGAAACTATTGTCACTGGTTGCTTAGATTCTTTCAAGTAGCTCTGCCCTGAGAGACTTCCAGTCCAATTTTTCTGCCAAGGTCAACAGTGTGAAAGAAAAAAAATTCTAAAAATGAGATAAGAAATAGATAAATTAGAAAACAAAGACCTTATAGTTGATTCTATCTCCTTCAAAGTTAAAAGGAGTCAGTTTCCCACTTTAGTGCCAAGAGACCAAAACAAATCATTCTGACCTTTTGTGACAACAAAAATGATTTTGAATATCTAAATTAATAGAAAAAAATAGCAGATTTCAGAAAAAGAAATCCAACTAGCTATAAAGGAAATACTTAAGTGATATGTGCTCATTAATTATTCTCAAAGAATAATGAACCCTGCCAAACTCCTTCTTAGGACAAACATCTCCAATATTTAAACCAGGGAAGGATACAGCCAAGAAAGTACTATAGAACCACATAACTAAAGAATCCAGATCAACACACAAACAAAATGCTAGCAAAAAAGGAATGCCAATGTTAGAGTTTTTCCTTAAAAGTTCAGCTTCTGATTGCTGAAAATGGGCCAGTAGTGAGGGATTTATCAAGATGCTCTTAAGCAAATGAGAAAGAACAACTCAACAGGATGAATTATCTGAGTCAGTTTTTAAGAGTCAGTCCAGGTTCAAATTTTACTAGAAGAAAAACTGTTCTTTAGGAAATGCTAGAAGGGTCATGGGAAACTATGGAGCTGGGACAACAAGACAGACAGGCTGCTGCCACGGAGAGGTTCATTGGAGAGGTTACTGGACCCATTGGGCAGGAAAAGCACTGGGACACACGCCATGTTCTCAAAGCCTTCCTACTCCAGCCCATAGCCATGCTCTTTCTTTTGGTGCTTCCTTGAAGAAGCTTGAAGCCTTTGCTTCAGGAAATGGAGAAGTCTTTTCTTTCTTTTTTTTTTTTAAGACTGTTTTAAGAAATGCTCCGTTTCTATTTAAAGAAACACTGTTCACCACAGCCCTCTTCTAGTTAACTTGTTAAGAAGGCAGTTGGGAGGAAATAATTGCAGAGGGACTGATAGATGTCATATTGAAGTGCTTTGCCAGGCTACCATCTCAGAAGATTTTAAATGAGAGATTCGTTTTTTTGATAACATCTGTCTCTAGGAAAAAAAAAAATGTCACGGGAAGGGTATAATCGCAAAGGCTCTCTTCAGTGCCAGGAAGAGCTCTGTGTTCCAGCCTCTTTCTTGACAATAAAGAGAATTTGTTGTCAGCTTTGGGACTCTGGAAAGACTTAGATTATATATAGTGGGGTCAGCTTCTGCTGGTGGAGCCCACCTCCACAGCGGCTCCATTTGTAACCCTTCTAGACCTGGCATGAGTCTTGGGAAGGTCGGCCTGGTCATGGCAGGGGCTCTCCTTTTCATGTTAACAAACTATGGCAGAACAACCTGATTGACACTTCTTATAGCAGCATGCTATTCTCTTTCTTGTGCCTGGGGAAAGTCAAAATATCATCCAAGTCAGCCATTATCTTTGATGGAGAAGACCTACCAAGATGCCGCTAATCAAGTGAAGATAGGTTGCAAGCTTCAGTCACATCTGACTCTTCATGAAGAGACCACACAGAGCAGAGCAGGTCCTCTGCCCTCCACCATATCCCCAGTAATGTGTTGGACACCTTTAGACCTGAGGAACACATGCAAGTGTATTAGTTAATTTTAAGGCATAATTAGGTATCAGCCTCTCCTACACATTAGACATGGCTGTCTTCTATTTGTCCTCAGCCTTCATTCTAAGGTCTTATGTCTCTTTCGAGCCCAGCTTGTCACAGATTTATGGTCCTTTGACTCAAGGCAGGAAGATTCCATTTCTACAGATGTGGGTAGCATTCATGGTGGAGGTCCTTCAGGCTTTAATTAGATATGGTTCACCTCCCTGCTTGGAAACAAGCAGAAAATGTTTCTGATAACAACCAGGAGAGTTGAATAAACTTCTTACATTCACTTGAAGGTTGAGTCAATAGCATGATATATAAAATATTGGATATGAAGTCTAGAAGACTAGGGTTCAAGTTTCAGCCCAGATATTTACTCACTATTCGACTCTGGGCAACTGAACCCTCACTAGTGCAAGGCAATCCTTTTATACCTCCCCAACTCACTAACCCATTCATCACATCAGCTTTATCTTTCTTTTTTTTGTTTTTTTTAGTGAGGCAATTGGGGTTAAGTGACTTGCCCAGGGTCACACAGCTAGTAAGTGTTAAGTGTCTGAGGCCGGATTTGAACTCAGGTACTCCTGACTCCAGGGCCGGTGCTCTATCCACTGCGCCACCTAGCTGCCCCAGCTTTATCTTTCTTTAACTTTCCCATGGCTCCCCTTCCTCCCACATTATCAGTTGAGAGCCTTGCCCCAGATTTCATTGAAAAAACTTGGCCATTCACCAAGAGCTCCCTCTTCTTCCCTCCTCAGGTCACATCACTCTTCTGTCACTACTTTGTCTTTACCTCTGTCCCATGTAAAGAGACAGTTCTTGTTGATGTAACCCTCTACACACATTGATCCCATTCCCTCTAGTAGATTTCCCCTATATCATCTCCATACATTTCTCTTCAATATCTACTGGCCATTTCTCTTGCCAACAAACACATCTGTGTCTTCTCCATGCTCAACCCCCATCCCCCCAACAAACCCTCACTTGATCCATTCATTTCCTCTAGCTACTATCCTCTCTCCCCTACTCTTCATAGCTAAGCTCCTTGAGGTCATCTATAATTAATGCCTCATTTCTTCTCTTAACTTTCTATATTCTGGTTTCTAACCTTCTAATCAGTAAACTCTCCCCAAAGTGACTATTCTCCCCAAATTAATTTTGAAACTTACTTAGACAAAACCTCCTTTCCATGTATGGAGCACAACATAAAAAGAAGATTCAATATAAATTTACATTTTCACTCTACTTTCTTTGAAAAACTATGTAATAAAATATTATACATTGCTTTCAAAGCTACTCTTTTCTATGCTGCTTTCCAAGTTTTTTTTAATTCTCTGCTGTTTACTTTATATTTTCTTCCTCCTTATCCCACCCTAGAGAAAGCTACCATTATACACACAAATACATATGTATAAGCCTTCTATATATTCTTCTATTTATCAGTTCTTTTTCTCGAGGCAGATAGCATCTTCCTTCAGAGGCCCTTTGTAGTCAATTTGAGAATTTATACTATTCAAAGTGACTTAGTAGTTCAAAGTTGCTTTTAGAACAATATTGCTGTCATTGCATACAATATTCTCTTGATTCTGCTCCTTTCACTCTTGTTTCATGCATACCTTTCCATGTTTTTATAAAACCAACAAGCTCAACATTTCTGGCAGCACAGTAGTATTCCATCATGATCATATACCACAATTTGTTTAGCCATTCCCCAATGGATGGGCATCCCCTCCATTCCAATTCTTTGCCACCACAAAGAGAGTTGCTAGAAATATTTTAGAACATATAAGTTCTTTTCCTTTTCCCCTAATCATCTTGGTAAACAGACCTAATAGTGGTGTTGCTGGATCAAAGGGAGTTTTATAATTCTTTGGGAATAATTACAGATTGTTTTCCAAAATGGTTAAATCAGTTCACAGTTCCACCAACATGTGTCCCAATTTTTCCACATCCCCTCCAACATTTGTAACTTCCCCCTCAATCATGTCAGTTAATCAGATAGGTGTAAAATGATCAAGGTTGTTTTAATTTGCATTTCTCTAATGAATAGTGATTTAGAGCATTTTAAAAATATGACAATAAAGCTTTGATTTCTTCATTGGAAAACTGCCTGTTCATATCCCTTGACCATTTATCAATTGGGGAATGACTCATTCTTATATATTTGACAAAGTTTTTTTATTATATATATTTGAGATATGAGATTTTATCTGAGAAACTGTCTATAAAAACACCTCCCCCCTCCAAGTTTTCTGCTTTCCTATTTGGCTAAATTGGTTTTATTTGTACAAAAACTTTTTAACTACATGCAACCAAAATTATGTGTTTTATTCCTCATAATGTTTTTCTCTCTTGTTTATTCATAAATTGTTCACCTATCCATAAATTTGATATGTTCCATGTTTTTTGTTTTTTTTTTGGTGAGGCAATTGGGGTTAAGTGACTTGCCCAGGGTCACACAGCTAGTAAGTGTCAAGTGTCTGAGGCTGGATTTGAACTCAGGTCCTCCTGAATCCAGGGCCAGTACTCTATCCACTGCGCCACTTAGCTGTCTGTCCACGTTCTTCTAATTTTCATATGATATCTCCCTTTATATTTAGGTCATGTATCCATTTTGACCTTATCTTGGTAAATGGTATAATATATTGGTTTATCCCTCATTTCTGCTTTCCCAACAACTTTTACCAAATAATGAATTCTTATCCCCAAAGTTTAAGTCTTTACATTTGTCAAACACCAGGTTTACTGTGAGAATTTGTCTGCTCTGTTCCACTGATCCATCTTCCTATGATGGTCACTACATATATAATTCCAGTGTGGTGTCCCAACACTTCTCAGGTAGTTGTACTTTCCCCAACAGGTGCTTGAGTCCCTTCTTTAATCTGGAGAATGGTCTGTTGAGAGCTAGCTCCTCCTCACCTTCCAAAGACAAAGCCTACCCAAGACCTTACCCATTGCAACATGGAGGCTATGCCTTTAAAGCACCTGTGCCAGGGTATCTGCTTTCTCTAGAAAATAGAGTCTCATCTATTAAATGAAAAGGGTACCTAAGACAACAGGGGCTGAGGCGGCTTTGGCTACAGCCACAGAAAGTCTCTCCTGTTCTGATGCCGTCCTCATAGTTCAGCTAGCCTTAGTCTTGACTAACTAGTCCCAGAGGATCCAAGGTATGAGGAGGAGGAAGACCTGGGGGCAGGCTGCTAGGGGACATAGTTTCACCTGAGGCTCTGAAACCTGCCCTAAGGAGGCTAGAATGGAGTCAAGCAATTACCAGAATTTCCCCCCCCAAGTTGTCCCAAGATGGGCTCACCATCAGAGACACCCCTCTACTGGGTAACTGATCTTAGTCCCTGATGAACCAGGGATAGCCATAACACAGCAGGTTCCTACAGGGAGGGATTAAAATACATGCTCACACATATACACATATGCTTTTAGTGGTCCAGGCAATACACCAAGAGATAAACACAGAAACTTACAGTCCAGGCAAGCTTCTTGAGGAGTCCAGCCAACATAGCTGCACCCTTCCCAAATCTTGATGACTGACCTTCATCCAAACCTCACTCATAGCACTGCCCAGGCAGCCTTTAAGTAGGCCCCTTCCAGCAATTAAGGTCAATCAAGCCTTCCCAGCATTAGCTGCTTCCCTCAAGAAAGAGAGCAAGCAGTGGAGGGAACTCTATCCTAAAT
This sequence comes from Dromiciops gliroides, assembly GCF_019393635.1. Classification (NCBI taxonomy): domain Eukaryota; kingdom Metazoa; phylum Chordata; class Mammalia; order Microbiotheria; family Microbiotheriidae; genus Dromiciops; species Dromiciops gliroides. Next base: position 20,194,951 of record NC_057865.1, on the reverse strand, counting down.
CTGCATTGGCAACATCTGTGCTCACTCTTTCTGTCCAAACCCTATCAGCATCTATTTTGTTAGGAGGATTTGATTTAAGCATTTTGTTAGTAGAAAAAAAGAGAGAGAGAAACTTGACATGGCCCCCTGAATGGTTTGTGAGGAGAAAAAAAAATTAGAATCTGGGATTCATGAATTGCCAAGATTCTCAAGATATTCATTTTTAATCTTTAGGAAAAACATGTAACTTAGTAAACAAAATCTGTTGTCATTTCATAGCTCAGATACCTTACAGGAGAAAGCCAGGCTCAGTCAATCATAGGATAATAGGGATCTAGGTCTTGAGCTGAAATAGATTTGGCAAAGAAGACTGAGGCCTGAGGGGGCAGTGATTTGTCCAAGGTCACAGAGGTGGAAAGCATCTCATTTGGCTTTGTTTTGTTTTGGGGGTCTTTTTTGGTGAGGCAATTGGGGTTAAATTACTTTCCCAGGGTCACACAGCTAGTAAGTGTCAAGTGCCTGAGGCTAGATTTGAACTCAGGTCCTCCTGAATCCAGGGCCAGTGTTCTATCCCCTGTGCCACCTACCTGCCCCAAGCATCTGATTTGGGATCAATCAATGAGCATTTATTTATTTATCCCCTGTTTTGTATCTGGCACTGTGTTCGGCACTGGAGAGTCAAAAACAAAAAATAAAGCAAGCTCCATCCTCAAAGAAATAATCTTTATCATCTAGTATTTATATAGTGCTTGGAGGCTTGTAAAGGACTTTAGATTTCTCATTTGATCTTTTAAACAACCCTGTGAAGTACTTGCTATTATTATTTCGCACTTCGTAGATGGGAAAACTATCAGAGAGGTTAAGTGACTTGCCCATGATCACACAGCAAATAAGTTTTTGAAGCAGGATTGAAAGCTGGACTCCAAGTCCAGTACTATTCACAATTGGATGCTAATAGCAGCATCAGTCATTGTAAGGTAATAGCTTTTAGATCTCTCTGTTCAATAAGTATTCAGTTCACAGTCCATGGGAGCATGGGGGCAGGGGGGAAGCATGAAAAATGTTTAATCCAATGTGCAGTACTATTAGGTGTTAGGGGTATAAAAATACCAGAAATAGTTTGTACCCACAAGTATACAACCTAGCTAGAGAGATGACATTTACAGGGAAACAACTATAAAATCTTTAGCACCATTCAAATCTTCACTCAGGTGCCATCCCTTCATTTGTCACAAGGTTATACCATGTCCAGACTTCTCCACCGTACTCCAGAAAACTCTTCCTTCAAATGATTTCAGCCCTGGAACTCATTTCTCCAAAGGACCTGTGGCCCCCTCTGAGTGGATAGCTCCTCTTAGACCTCCCATTTCAGGAGTGTGCCCAGGACAGCAGTCTCCTTGTTTCACACCAGGCTGCAGTCTGGATTTCCTCATCATGCCCCTCCTTCTAATGGCTGTCTCTGCTGATCTCTCCTGTTGGCTTTCCTCTTCTCTCCAGTTTTCATCTTCTTGTCTCATCTCCTGTCACTTCTCTCATGTACATCTCTTACCTTTGACCCTGAAAGGCTGGCCTTTTATAGTCCCAGTTGGCCAATCACTGTGTTTTCCTTCTTGCTTCCACCACATTAACCAATCCAAACTGACTAGTTAATTATGCACCTTAGGTATGGTTATACCGTTCTGTCCCTTACCCAGATGGCATGCCAACCCTGAGAAAGTAAATGCATGGAGAAAGGGACAGGGCCTATGATTTCATTGGTCCAGGGAACCAGGAACTCCCGTGTGAGGAAACTCCTTCTATTCAGAAGGTTGGTCCCTTCTCTGCAACTCATAGACCTAGGGAGTTATCTAGGCCCAGAGAGATAACTGACTTGTCCAAGGTCACAGAGGTGAAGCATGTGTCAGAAGAGTATTTCATATATCTTTCTCTGCCCCATAGCTTTGTGAACCAAAAGCGACATCCTCACTTGCTTTACAACTCTGCAACAATTTCCCCCTGTTCTTTAATATTTTAAAAATATTTATCTTTAACATTCATTTTTTTTTGCAAGGCAAGTGGGGTTAAGTAACTTGCCCTGGGTCACACAGCTTTCTTAACTTTCATTTAACAAAAAATTTGTGTTCCAAATTCTCTCCCTCCCTCCAGTTCCTCCCCTACCCCTTGAGAAGGTAAATAATATATCAATTGTACATGTGAAGTCATGTACAACATATATCTATATTAGCCATGTTGCAAAAGAAGCAAGAGAAATAACAAAAGTGAAGAAATTGTACTTTAACCTGCACTCAGAGGTCATCAGATGTCTTTCTGTAGGCGGGTAGCATCATGAGTCCTTTGGAATTGTCTGGGATCACTGCAACAAATTAAATCATATTGGGTATCCTTATAAGCACAGACTATTTGTGCTGGAAGGACACTTAGAGGTCATCTAGTACCACCCGCTCATTTTACAGATGAGGAAACTGAGGCTCAGAAATCAAGGTCTTGCATGAGGCAACTAAGTGGCAGAGCCAGCATTTGAACCCAGGTCTGCCATGTCCCGGGCCATTGCTCCTGTCTCTGAACCACAGTCTCTAGTGCACTGAGTTTCTAGGACCATAGTTTTAGAGCTGGAAGGGACCTCAGGGACCTTCTGGTCCAACCCTTTCCTTATAAAATGAAGGAAATTGTGTCCCAGAGGGGTTCAGAGTCCCGGAGGAAATGAAGCAGCTCCAGACTCACGGTTCTTTCCTCTCCATTGTGTTTATTTGTGCTCGGGCTACTTCTTCCCCAATGGCTGTAAGCACACATGAAGGGAGCCTCCTTGAGCCCAAGGTTAGCCATTGCCTCCATATCCACTAGGAACAGTTAATCAGAGTAGTAAGGAGAGCCACACAGAGGTTGAGGTTAGTTTTATTCCCTACACCTGCACCTATTTAACAGAGATGAGCAGGGATGCACAAGCAGCACACTAGGAGTGGTTCAGGTGCTGATAATTATGCCCCTGGGTGGTAATTATAGACATAGAGTGTACATTTAAAAGCTGCCTCAGAAGCTCACCAGGACTGGGGATTTTCCAGCAGGTGGACATGCCAGAGCAACAATAACATTCTTCAGCTGTGATGCAGAGGCAGGTTGAAACAAGGCTGAGATATCTAGTGGTAGCTTTCACACCCTTGCTAGTGAGGGGATATGGTTTCCTTTCTGCCTTAGGTCTCAGTTCTGTAGCTCAGCCTGAGGGTTCCTGATTTAGAAATGAACCCCAGACAGCATGTCCTGTTTGTGCCCTCTCTGGAAAAGCAAAGGATTCCAAGGAGCCCTCACTTGTGTGTCTGTCTGCAGGGTTAAAGGCTCATGGACTCGGTCTGTGCTGAATAAATCCCTGAAAATTCATCTCATGATTAAGGCCATCTTAGAAGTCACAGATGTAACCTGTGTTACATCATTTTTACTTGATGTTTAAGATTGGTTTGTATGTTCATAAGATTGTAAGAACAGCATTTTAAAAAGGAATTTCCCCGTAATCCAATGTGCCTTTATGGAGTGCCAGTTCTGTCTCTGGAATCATGGTGCCACATGCTGGGAATTCAAAACTGAAAGTGACACAATCCCTGCCCTCCAAGAGTTTATATTCTACATGGGAGTCAGAAGATATGACACATATAGAAATAAGTACTATACAAACTGGGGAAGGACGGGAGGGGGGAAAAACAAAAAACCTCAGGCCAAATTCTCTTAAAAGGAGGGGTAGAACAACATCAGGTGTGCGGAAGCCAGTCCAGGAAGCTGGGGGTGGCTGCCACATCCTAGCTTCTCATCATTACAATTTTAGGTATACAGATAAAATCGAGTATTCACTTGTGTGGAAAATAAACAGGGCCCCTTTGGGAGGGGGGGGGAATTGCTGATCCCAAATCAGATTCTTTTCTGAGACAGAGGCTCCAAACACAGGGCTGAGCAGAAAAACCTTAATCCTAGACTGGGGGCACACTGCCTGGTTTTTATGAGCTGAGTGAAGCCTAGTCCTATCAAGGTGAGGGATCTAGTCACTCCACCCTAACCCAGCATCTAAGAGGACTGGCTGGCAGCCCTGAAGAGATGAAGCCCAGAAGCTGAGAGCAGAGGGCACTGAGCAGCAGAGACCTATAGACTGCAGGAGTGATCATGGAACATATAAGTCCAAGAGGGAGCAAGAGTCTGGGAGCAGCTGAGACCCAACACCCAGTGAACAGCTGCAAAGATGTGGTGCAATGCCCAAGTGTAGGCTCAGCAAGATTAACATGATGTCATCACCACAGGCACTGACAACTCTGCAGTGTTAGAAGTGTGAGTTCCCCTTCCAAGAAAGTGACCTAGACAGACCTATTCCCTACATATATGCCCATCATGCATGATTCCTTTGCATGTCTATTCTTCCCAGTGACGGTGGGAAGAAGCAATTTTAGATTGTAAGCTCCTTGAGGGTAGGGGCTGTCTTCTACCTCTTTTTGTAGCCCTATTGCTTAGCATAGTGCCCAGCACTCAGTAGACATGCAATAAATGTTTATTTATTGATTAATGAGTGTATAGGAAAGTGTGCCCAAGGTTTCTATTATTGACTATAAAAGCTGCTCTATTCTTCTAAGGGATTCTTGTGTGCAGTGGTATATGTAGTGATCATCTGAATTAAATCTGCCAATTCCCATACATTTAAGTTCACCGACATCTAAGGTATTAATTAAGGTATCAATGGTTAATCTTCCCATCTCCTATTTGATCACACACAGCTGACCTCGGTTCATAGATCTTCCATTCCAGGTTCCTGTGCAATATTGATCTTCACAGGTTTGGACTTTCATCGCCAGATGCACCCGAAGCTGAGCTTCCTTCGGACTTTGGCCTCATCATTAATACTGGAGCTACTTGTGGCTGTCCTCTACTCTTTCCCAACAGTGTATTGGATACCTTTGGACCTGAGGGGCTCATCTTCTGATGTCAGATCTTTTATCATTTTAGTATTAGCCAGGGAGTTTTCTTGGCAAAGATACTGGAATGGTTTGCCATTTCCTTCTCCAGTGGATCACCTTTTGTCAGAACTCTCCACTGTGACCTCTCTATCTTAGGCAACCCTGCATGGCTGGCATAACTCAGTATCACTGAGCTATGCAAGCCTGGCCACCACAACAAGGTAGTGATCCACGAGGGGGATGCCTGATGAGGCTTTACAAAGAGCAGAGGAAAAGAGGAAAGCAGAAGGGAAAGGAGAAAGGGGAAGCTAGATCCAGCTGAATGCAGAATTCCAGAGAATGTCCCGGAGAGATAAGAAGGTTTTCTGAGCAATGCAAAGAGACAGAAGAAAACCAGAGAATGGGAAAGACCAGAGGTCTCTTCAAGAAGATTAGAGCTATCAAGGGAATGCCATGCAGAAATGGGCATGATAAAAGACCAAAATGGTAGGGACTTAACGGAAGCAGAAGAGATTGATTGACAAGAAGAGGTGACAAGAATACTCAGAACTATAAAAGAAAGATCTTAATATCACCATTAACCAGGACGGTGTGTTTCATTATCCAGAAGCAGACATCCATCAGAATGAAGTCAAGTGGGCCTTAAGAAGCATTGTTAAAAATAAGGCTTGTTGAGGTGACAGAATTCCAGCTGAGCTATTTAGAATCCTTGGAGATGATGCTGTTAAAGTGCTACATCCAATATGGCAACAAATTTGGAAAACACAACCATGGCCACTGGATTGGAAAAGATCAGCTTATGTTCTTAATCCTAAAGAAGGACAATACCAAGGAAAGTTCAATTTACTGAACAATTGGGCTCATTTCACACACCAGCAACATTATGCTTAAGTTTCTGCAAGCTAGGCTTCAGCAATATGTGAAGCAAGAATTACCAGAAGAGCAGGCTGGGTTTTGAAGAGGCAGAGAAACTAGAGATCAAATTGCCAACATTTGCTAGATTATGGAGAAAGCCAGGGAGTTCCAGAAAAATATCCATTTCTGCTTCACTGACTCCACTGAAGCCTTTGACTGTGTGGATCACAACAAAATGTGGCAAGCCCTCAAAGAGATGGGAGGACCAGATCATCTTCCTTGTCTTGTGGGTCAAGAAGCAATAGTTAGAACCACACATAGAACAACTGGCTGGTTTAAAACTGGAAAAGGAGTATGACAAGACTGTATATTATCACCTTATTTATTTAACTTCTATGCAGAGTACATATGTGAAATACCAGGCTAGATGAATCAAAAGTCAGCTAACCCCTGCCTCAGTTTCTTCGACTTTAAAAAGAGGTCGTAAAAGCACTGAGAGGGGCAGCTAGGTGGTGCAGTGGATAAAACACTGGCCTTGGATTCAGGAGGACCTGAGTTCAAACCCAGCTTCAGACACTTGACACTTACTAGCTGTGTGACCCTGGGCAAGTCACTTAACACCATTTGCCTCACCAAAAAAAAAAAAAAAGCTAGAATTAAGGTTGCTGAGAGAAATATTAAGTGTCAGACATGCAGATGATACCACTCTGATGGCAGAAAGTGAAGAGGAATTAAGAAGCCTCTTGCTGAAGATGAAAGAGGAGAGCGGAAAAGCTGGCTTGAAGATTAACATAAACAACTAAGATCATGGCAACTGGTCCCATCACTTCTTGGCAAATAGAGGAAGAAGAAATGGAAGCAGCGTCAGATTTTCTATTCTTGGGCTCAAAGACCACTGCAGACAGAGACTGCAGCCGTGATATTAAGACACTTGCTCCTTGGAAATAAAGCTATGGCAAATCTGGACAGCGTACTTCTCATTTAAAACTGTGGTTTTCTTTTCTCAAATATCACATCAAGGAGGGAGCGGGCTGTGACCTCACTGGCAGTAGCAGCCCCCTCTTCTTACTTTCTTCACACACACACACACACACACACACACACACACGCACACACACACTTCATCACACTTTTTGTAACCAAGGAGAAGGGAAAGAAATGTTCCATAATTCAGTGAAAAAGCTCTGGAATGCAGTTCTGCTGAATCCTGCTCTAAAAGAGCCCACCACACACAGGTGTTTTGTCTATAGAGTCACACACCAATACACACACACACACATATAATCCATCAACTATCATTTATTAAGCTCCTAATGAGTGCGATACAAAGGAAGGGGAAAATAGCCCCTGTTCTCTAGGAGCTTTCGATCTAATGGGGGAGACAATGTGCAAACACTGATGTACAAGTAACATGCACAGTTAAATTGGAGATGATCTCATAGAGCAGGCACTAAAATTAGGAGGACCAGGAAAGACTTCTCTCTCTCTCTCTCTCTCTCTCTCTCTCTCTCTCTCTCTCTCTCTCTATATATATATATATATATATATATATATATATATATATATTATATGTATGTATAGATATACATACATATAATATGTTACTTTCCCAAATTATATGTAAAATACACATTTTGACATCATTTTTTTTCCAACTTTGTGTTTCAAATTCTCTTTCTCACTCCCCCCCCTCCCCACCTCCCAGGAACGCAAGCAATTCAATATAAACTATACATAAGTAGTCATGCAAAACATTTCCACATTAGCCAGGTTGAGAAAGAAAACAGACAAAAACAAAACTTCAGATAAAGGAACTAACAAAAAATATTATGCTTCAATCTGTATTCAGATACCATCAGTTCTCTCTCTATAGATGCATTTTTTCATAAGACCTTCAGAGTTGTCTTGGATCATTGCATTGCTGAAAATAACCAAGTCATTCACAGCATAGGAAAGACTTCTTATAGAAGGTGGGATGTAAGCTGAAACTTGAAAGGACACAGGAAAGTCAGAAGGTAGAGATGCAGGAGAAAATTTCAGGCATGGACTGTTGTTTTGTCATTTCAGTCATGTCTGACTCTTCATGTTGCCATTTGGGGTTTTCTTAGGAGATATGCTAGAGGAGTTTGCCATTTCCTTTGCCAGCTCATTTTACAGATGAGGAAAATGGGGCAAACAGGGTGAAGTGATTTCCCCAGGGTCACATGGCTATTAAGTATCTGAGGCTGGATTTGAACTCAGGAAGATGAGGAAGATGCTATGCCATCTAGCTGTGGGGCCATAGAATATGCATGTATAAAAGTATTCATGGGGCAGCTAGGTGGTAAAGTGGATAAAGCACCAGCTCTGGATTCAGGAGGACCTATGATTCCATTGCTATCAGGAATTTCCAGGGACAACATTCCCTCTACCAGTACAGATTGGGCTGAACTGTTCTACAACATGTAGCCTTACAAAGTTTTCTGGGGCACTCACTAAGAAGTTACATGACTTGCCCAGGGTCACACAGCCAACATGACATAGGCATAGAAAAAAGTTAAGCTGAGTTAAATGGAATAAACGACCTGAGGCTCAGCCTCTAAGGGGATAGACTGTCTAGCCCAGAAGGCTGATGTGAGAAAAGTGTAGACCAAGTGGGAGAGATGTGAGCTCTTGTTATTTTCCCAGTCTTGACTTTGAACTTCCTCTCCCGATGAATATTTGGCTGACAGGCTTTGCAGTTAGGATTCTGACAGGCTCGGATGCCCAGCAGCCAAGGATTGACTTGGAAAGCCTTTCTCTTGCTAATTGCAAGATCCATTTAACTGTGAAATAGTGTCCCAGGGCTGGACTCGGAGCCAGAAAAGACCCAGAAAATAAAGTGTGGAAAATCTATTCTCTCAACCTGTGGGCAGGCACAGCCAGTAACCTGATCTCTCTTCTCCTGGCTGTGTTTAACCATCCTTCCCCTCTCCATGAATCTCCAATGCAACTGTTTATTCGGGAGGTGTTTCCCACATTAGAATATGAACTCTTGGAGGAAGGGGCTGTGTCTTTGTCTTTGTATCCCCACCGCTTAGTGCCTGGCACATAGTAGGCTCCTAATAAATGCTTGTTGATTGACTATTCTGAGTTTAGGCTTCACTGGGCTGTTTTTCTTTGGGGATTCAGTTCCAAACTGCATTTTAAACTCAAATGATTTTTATGACTTTTTAATTCTCTGGAGACAGAAGCCCAATCCACTGTATGGAGATGCTTCTGGAAGGTGACTAATAGGGTCTGGAAGTCCCACGTGGGGTTTGTTTCACCCAGGTCCAATCCAAGGAGCATTTATAAAGTGTTTACTCTGTTGCAGGCACCTTGCTGGGTGCTGATGGTACAAAGACATGAAGGAAAAACAATACTTATACATTATATCTATATAGATATACATATAGATATAGCTTTAAGATTTTCAAAGTGCTTTTAAGTTTGTTCTCTGATTCCCAAAACCTCTGTGAGGTAGCTGGTATTATTATCCTCATTTTACAGATGAGGAAACTGAGGCAAACAGGTTAAGTGACTTGCCCAGGGTCACACAGCTAGGAAGTGTCTGAGGCAGTATTTGACTTCAGGTCTTGCAGAGTCCAAGCTCAGCACTTATCACAGCCCCACCTAGTACTTTTAAGTGTGGAGAAATAACTCAGCATCTGGGGTCAAAGGGAACTTGAGAATCATCTAGTTCAACCACCTCATTATACAGATGGAGAAATTGAGATCCAGAGGCAGGAAAGGAATTAGCTGAGGTTGCAGAAATAGTCAACAGAAAAGCTGGGAATCAAATCTAGGTCAGGTCATCTGACTCTATATTCAACTTTCTTTTCCAGTAGGAGATAGGTAAGTTCCTGGAGAATTCATGTTTGCTGAGGGCAGGGACTGTTTCATTTCTTGGTTGGTTGTTGTCCTTGGTGCTTGCAGGGGACCAAAATGACATCACTATGTTATAGTCAAGTTACAGTGTGTCGGGCTGTGGTTGATCAGACCAATACACGCTCAAGATGCTCTACCACAGGTTGGGCACAAATAATCCATGAGAACATTTGGGGAGAATTCTCTAAATTTGCACCATCTCATGTTTCCTTTGAGCTACTTTAATTCTAGTTTGCTCATACAGCATAGCACCTACTCTGATGAGGGCACAGCATGCTGGGAGGTCCTGTGCCAGTGTTTCTCATGTCATACAATCAATTCCAAAGTTCTTCAGAGAGACCTTGAGAGTGTTCTTATATTGCCTTTTCGGACCACCATGTGAGCGCTTACTTTCTGTGAGTTCTCCACAAAATAGTTTTTTAGGCAAGCGTACATTTGGCATTTGAACACAATGTGGGTAGCCCATTGGAAGTTGCGCTCTCTGCAGTAGAATTTGAATGCTTGGCAGTTGAGCTCGAGAGAGGATGGATGTCAGTGTTTGGTATCTTATGCTGCCAAGTGATCTTCAGAATCTTTCTAAAACAATTTAGATGGAATAAATTCCGTTTCCTGGCACGGTGCTGGCAGACTGGCATACAACAATGAGGTCAGCACAATGGCTCTGTAGACCTTCAGTCTGGTAGTCAGTCTAATACCTCTTCTCTCCCACACTTTCCTTAGGAGCCTCCCAAATGCTGAGCTAGCACTTACCTTGGCAATATACTTCCCAGGGATGTACACATTAATAATGAAACTCCCCAGTCACGCACTCAATCAATCAACAACAAACCCTCATTCAAAGTGTTTACTATGCATAACAGACTCTGTGCCAAGCACTGGGGATGCAGAGAAAAACAAAAATACAGTGCCTCCTCTCAAGAAGATCCTATTCTAAATGGTGGAGACTACATGTAATTAAGTAGCTAGGTGCTTAGAATGTTTGTTGATTGAGTCAGAACAAGGGCCATTTTTCACTTTGTATTTGTATAGCTAGTCCTTGGTGCTCAGCAGGTGCTTAATAAATGCTTAGTGATTGACTGATTATGTTACTGAGTAGCAAAAATGTCACAGAACTAAAAGGGACTGTGAGAGGTTGTCTGGTTCATCTCTCTCCATCCAAGCAGGACCACAGGGAATTAGTGCTTAATGGGAATGCCAGTCTCTAAGCTACTTTAAATACTTCTACTTTATGGAAGAAGTTTCCATACCTTCATCCTTGTCCCTCATGTCAAGAAATCTTTTCAGTGTGTTTTTAAAAATTAATTGCTATTGCTATCAACACCAGTTTGGGGTAAGCATATATTAATTTGATCAATATTATACTAGTAAAGGATTGGCCACATGTCTCCCTAACTTCTCATGGCTCAGGCCATGTGGTAGAGGAAGCAGGGAGAGAGCTTTAGCATGCCAGTTAGCTTGAGCAGGAAAAAAGCCCCCCAAAACCCATGTGATCTCTCAAAGAGATTCAAGAGAGAGATTGAGACCATGTGGTCCTCAAGAGCCAAGAGACTCCCCAGAAGCCCTAGAAGCCCCAGAATGTGTAGAAGACCCTCCCTGGTGTGTTCCAAGGATCTTTTTTTATCCTCTTTTGGTAGAAGTGGGTCATTATGTATTATATATTAATCAAAACTAATTGGTTAGCATCATTCAATTCCATTGGTTGACATGACTCGAAGATGGTCTATATTAAAATGAATTCTAGAGTTGACATCAGGGAAAAGAATGCAAAAGAGCCTAACTCAAATTGCTTAAGGCCAAGTCCATTGTCTTGGTGTGGTTTAATCCCATCTGTCCTTCACTGATCCATTTCTTTTGCTCCCTTGGGTTTGTCCCAGATGAAATTTAATGAAGTTTCTCAACTGGACTTTTTGGAGTGGGGGGAGCAGGGGGAGAGAGAAAAAGAGAGGGGGGCAGAGGGAGAGAGAGAAAGGACTAAGAAAAGTGATCTCTGGGTCTGCTAAGAAACCCATTATTAAGAATTATGTTCTCACAGTTAGATAAGTTTCAATTGGCAGAGAGTTCTTAGTCTCACGGTTGAACCTTGGTCTCTCTGCACTAAAGTGGGAAACTGACTCCTTTTAACTTTGAAGGAGATAGAATTGTCTGGTCAATCTGATGTAGGAGGCAAAAAAAGGGGTTAACAGAAAAACTTAAGACCCAAGCTCTAATTCAGATATAAGCTCTAAGAGGGATACAGACCCCAGTTAATGGATAACTTAAAAGGCAGGATGCTAAGTTCTCTTACCCACATAAGTCAGTACCCATAACGGGACCAGAGGGAGGGAAGCCCTAAAGACCTGAGACTATAACAATGAAAAAATGACAGGCTATAGAAACTTAGGAGATATTTTGAAACTAGCCATGGGAAACAGAAATAGACATGCGCAGAAAAGGCCAAATTTGTCCCCAGATTCACCTTATGACGTGTAAACCCCCAAAACACACCTCTGCTGAAAAAGGTACCTGCCTCAGGGGTTGGCTTAGGACCCCAGGAACTCCAAATTAGGACAGGCCCTCCCCTGTACCTCCCTAAAGTGGAGATTATTATAATGAGTCTGATGATCTATTTATCCATACTATCAAAATAACTGTCTTTTCTTTCACTATTCAAGAGATACCTTTCTATATTTCTTTTGGTTCTCTCCCTGTGGTCAACAGTCTTTTTTTTTTTTTTTTGCTGGGCAATTGGGGTTAAGTGACTTGCCCAGGGTCACACAGCTAGTAAGTGTTAAGTGTCTGAGGCCAGATTTGAACTTAGATCTTCCTGACTCCAGGGCCACTGCTCTATCCACTGTGCCACCTAGCTGCCCCTAACAGTCTTTCAATAAAACTTGGCAAACTGAGTGACTGTGTCTTGTAATTCTTTTGGGACACCTCACGATCAATTTGATCACCCTAAATTCAGCCCACCTCAACTCTACTGACCTTGGCATGTGCTCAGATGGATATCTATTGATATCCCTTTCCAGTAAGAAGTCAAGAATTTGCTTACGTGTAGTTCACAAGAGACCTCAGCAGAGAACTCTAGAGGTGGAAGGGATCTCATGGCCATGCGGCCCACCCTTACAGAGAGGAATCCCCACTATGAACTACCAGACTGACAAAGGGTTCTCCAGACTTTGCTCGGAGACATCCAGGGGTGGGAACCCTCCAGCACTGCAAGAAGCCCACTGTCTTTCTGGGTAGCTCTGATGGTCAGGAAGCTTCTTCTAACATCAAGCCTAAACTGACCTCTTTGTAATTTTATAACAATAACGAGTTCAAGGCTGAGCTATCTTCACTGGCATTATGGGGAAATCGATGGGGTCTTGGGGTCGGGATCATTAGGAATTCCTCTTTAAAGAATGACACCCTCTTGCACACAAATCCAATTAGAATCAAATAATAGTTTATTTAGGGGCTAGGGAAAGGAAAACAAGAGAGAAATCCTTGGACTTCTCATGGGGAGAAGGCATGGCACAGAGGCATGGCTCTTTGAGATACTTTTCTCCTCAAGCAGGAGACAGGGAAATCCTTTTATAGAGGACTGATGGGGGTGATCATCTGACTGTGGAAAGTTCCCTTATTGAGGGAGGACCATCACCCACTGGTGGTGGCTGGGGGAAGTTGGGTGAGGGGCCACTGGATCTCTCGAGCCATCTCTGTCCTCCTCATGCCACAAAGCAGCAGCCACACCTAATCTTATCTCTGGGAGGGGTGGGGGAGACTGGAATAAAGGGTGGTGGTCCTGGAGCTAGCTCAGTCCTGATCCAGTGCCATTTATCTCTTTAGGTGTGTCTGTCCTTTGGTTTAGTTTCTTAAGGAGAAGGTTCTTTGATTTGCCCCATAACAACTGGAGACAAAATGAATGCAAAGTCGTGTGGCACTCAAACTAGACTATGCTTCATATCCCACCCACCCTCTAGCTAGGTTATGTTGGGTATCTAGGTGGCACCTTAGTGCACAGAGCTCCAGGCCTGGAGTCAAAAGGACTCATCTTCTTGAATTCAAATGTGACCTTGGATACTTACTAGTTGTGTGACCCTGGGCAAGTCACTTCACCCTGTCTGCCTCAGTTTCCTCATCTGTAAAATGAGCTGGAGAAGGAAATGGCAAAACCACTCCAGGATCTTTGCCAAGAAAACCCCAACTGGGAGTACAAAGAGTCAGACATGACTGAAATGACTGAACAACAGAATTATAAATATTATCTTATTTTATATTTACAGTAAGCCTGGAAGAGTGTTTTTTTTTATTATCTTTATTTTACAGATGATGAAATTGAGAAAGACAGAGGTTAAGTGACTTGTCCAAAGACATATAGCTAGTAAATGTATGAGGCTAGATTTGAACTCAAGTCACTCATGACTCCAAGCCTAATGCTCTAAATACTGTACCACCCAGCTGCCTCCTAGACGCTTAATAAATGTTTGTTCACCTGTGTTAAATCAAGTCATGGCACTCACATCTTTTTTTTTTTTAAATGTTATTTTATTTTCGCAGGGCAATGAGGGTTAAGTGACTTGCCCAGGGTCACACAGCTAGTAATTGTCAAGTGTTTGAGACCCGATTTGAACTCAGGTCCTCCTGAATCCAGGGCTGGTGCTCTATCCACTACACCACCCAGCTGCCCCCAGCATCACTTTCAGTTTTTTGTTGTTGTTGTTGGGCAATGGGGGTTAAGTGACTTGCCCAAGGTCACACAGCTAGTAAGTGTCAAGTGTCTGAGGCCAGATTTGAACTCAGGAACTCCTGAATCCAGGGCTGGTGCTTTATCCACTGCGCCACCTAGCCGCCCCATATAATTGTATTTTTAAAAAAGATGTGAGGGGCAGCTAGGTGGTGCAGTGGATAAAGCACCAGCCCTGGATTCAGGAGTTCCTGAGTTCAAATCTGGCCTCAGACACTTGACACTTACTAGCTGTGTGACCTTGGGCAAGTCACTTAACCCCCATTGCCCCGCAAAAAAAAAAATACAATTTTATTTTAAATTCTGAATTCCCTCCCTCTCATCCCCTTCTCTGCCTCTTCCCTCCCCAGAAAGCAAGAAGGTCAAAACCCATTACAAACATGTACAGTCAAGCAAAACAAATTCCCTTATTAGTCATGTCCAAAAAAAAGAAAATGTTCCTCAATCTGCCCTCTGAGTCCATCACCTCCCTATCTAGGTTATTAACATCTTTGTTTTTTTTTTTTTTCCAGTTACATGTAGAAATAGTTTTCAAGATTTGTTTACATAAGATTTCAAATTTGGTTATTAACATCTAATGTTTGTAAAAGGAAGCTTGGGGAAAAGAATGATAGAATGGAGCAGGAATAATAATGGTGTGATGGATTCCAAACTTTGGAATATAGGCACTGACAGAGCTCTTCTAGATGGGCTACTCCACGCAGTTGGGTAGAGTGGGAAGGGACTCTCCTCAGAAATTGAAGACCTGGGTTCACATCCCAGCTTCGCTCCTTACTCCCTATGTGACACTGGCCAAGTCACTTCCCCTCCATGGGCCTCAGTTTCTTCATGTGTAAAATGAAAGGATTGGACTCGATGACTTTTGGAGTCCCTTCCAACCCTAAACCTATGGTCCTGTGGGCCCATTTACTTGCCAGGTTTGTAGATCCAAAGCTGGATGGCACCTCAGAGGTTACCCATGAGCAAATCTGAGTAATGACCCAGATCCTCATCTCTATAATGAAGGAGCTGGACTCCACCTCTAGGGTCCTCTCTGCTAACAGACTGTGCTTCTGGCTCATTCTACCATTAAGGAAACTGAGGTAGGAGCTGTTAAGTGACCTGCTTAATAGACTATTTACACATGGAGTCTCTTCAAGAATTCAGAGCTTGTCAAAGACCTCTCCTTTATCTTGACAATGCTCCTCCAGTGAGGAATGCTAAAAGGCAAATATTATCACCATCAATATTTAAAGAAGAGGACTGAATTCATCCTCGTCCTTCTGGGTTGGTTTTTTGTTTTTTTGTGACTGGTTTTTTGTTTTGGCATTTAAATGATAGATTCCTTGGCAAAGCATTGAAGCCACACAGCCAGGCCAAACTGAAGTGTCGGAGTAAATGGTGATTTAATTTGAACAGGAAGGTTTTCATTTTGGCTTTCTAACCCAAAGGAACCCTTCTCCATGAGGTTAATCATGTGGTGCTGACTGAGAGATGGAGATGAGGAGACAGCAGTCCTCAAGGCCCAGCAGAGCTTTCAAACAGGGCTGGGCAGCTTTGCAAGGGAAGAGGCTGCACTTAATCTGGGAGACTGGCTCATTCACCAGGCTCATTCCTGATCACTGGAGGCTGAGCTGTTGGCTGGCCTTGTCCTGTAAGTACAATGGCAAGTGCTAAGCCTTCAAGTATATCTTCCTGCTTCTTGCACTAAGGAGAGATACCTAATGTTTCTGGACTTCAGGCTCCTCATCTGTCCAGTGAGGTGATCTAAAGGACCTTTTGGGTTCTAAAGGTCTCTGAGTCTCACTGCTATGCTAATATACAGTATAAGTATGTAAGTGTATCTGACATCAGAAATCTACATCTCTATCTAAGCCTGCCTCTCTATCTAAATGGGGGAGGCAGCATGGCCTCAGGGGTAGAGAGCCAGTCCAACAGTCAGGAAGACCTGGCGTCGAGTCCTGTCTCTGACACACACCAGTCCTTAGCCTGGCACAGAGTGGTTGCTTAATAAAGTAAATGCATCTTGACTTGGTTGGCTATAGGACCTCAGGCAAGTCACTTAACCCCCAGGCAACTAAGACTATATATAAACTGACAGGATGAATCAGTGGAGGGAGTTTCCACAATGGAACTAACAAACTACAATGAAATCAGTGAGTATGTGTATGTGTACATGCACACATGTATGTGTATATATGTGTATGTGAAAGTGTATATGTACATGTATATGCATATGTCTGTATGTGTATTGTATGTGTGTATATGCATTGTGCATGTACACACATACATATAAATCCATATATACTTACACAATACACACACATATATATATACATTTATAAACACACATATATACTCAATTTAACTCAATGAATATTTATTAAAAATCTACTGTATGCTAGGCACTATGCCATAGGTGGTTCTCTTGGGGAGATATAACACATGCAGAGATAATAAAAATAATCATAAAAATTTATGATAATTAGCATATGTATACATACAGATATAATATACCTTAAGGTTTGCAAAACACTTTACAAATATTTCATTTTATTCTCACAATAATCCTGGAAAGTAGGTGCTCTTATATTATTCCCGTTTTGCAGATGAGAAAATTGAGGCAGAGAGGGGTTTAAGTGACTTACCCAGTGTCACACAGCTAGTAAATATCCAAGGCTGGATTTGAACTCTCAGGTCTTCCTGACTCCAGGTCTAGCATTCTATTCACTGTGCTACCTAAGTTACCCAAATATGAATTCCAGATCAACAAAGACCTCTTGAAGCTGGCACCTTTGAATGAAGCTCAGGCTTCTGTTAGGTGAGAAGAGTAGATGGGGCATCGTTTATGCAAAGGATGGAAGCTCTGATGTAATTTTCCCTCCTATTTCCACTCTTGACTTTGATACTTGGTTACACTGGGGTGATAGGACAGGCTACAAAGTGTCATCCCTGCTCTGCAGAGTTCAAATTGTAATAGCAGAGTGATTACAAGATTATTCTGACCGAGGTATTCAAGACAGTTGGGAGATGGGAAAATCTGTTAGGAAGCTATTGTATTGGTTCAGGCAAGTGATAATGAGAACCTAGATTAAAGTGAGAGCGGCAGGGGCAATAGAGAGAAGGGGACAGATGCAGGTGATATTTCAGAGGGAGAATCCAGAGGACTTTGGGAAGTAGAGGGGAAAGTCCCAGATTAACTCCAAGGTCTCAATCATGCCAGACAGAGGTGCTGCTGGGAAGAACAAGCTGGGCTGAGCAAGCTTTCTTCTCTTTGGTTTCAAACAGCTGTTCTTTATGAGGGTTAAAGCTCTGAAATTATACACATATCCCTTTATCCATTCTCTGTCTCCCAAACCCTCAGAAGTAGATTTCATCTGTGAAAACTGTAGCTCTGCAGGGAAAACCATATGTCTATTTTGTCTGCCTCTCTCCACTGAAGGCATTTTGTCTAGAACATAGGATCTAGGCAGAACTAAGGATGTAGAAGCCACTTACTGGCTGTGTGACCCAGAACAAGTCACTTTACTTCTTGGAACCTTAGTTTCCTCATCTGTAACCAGAACCATATTTTCTCTACCCCACCCCCACTCTTGAAATGTGAATTAGTAGCCACATGGCATAGGGGAGAGAGGGCTTCCTTAGACTTAGAAAGATCTGGATTCAAGTTCTGTCTTGAATATATTCTAGCTTTCTGACTCTGGACAAGTCATGTAAACTCTAGAAGCCCCCAGTAACTCTAGAGGAGAAAATCTTCACCAGATATGGGAGATATATCATCCAGGTTGTATATAGGGTGGGTCAAAAGTCATGAAGATGAAATAAAGCAAAATAGCTCATAGACAGTATGTGACAGAAGAGTTGCTGGTCAGCATTGGTGGAGGAGATTAAGTTCCCTAGATGTATGAAATCACAGGTCTGCACCCATCACAATGTGAGTTATTCTTGTTCCAATTTAGTGAACCAGTTATCCTATTTTTGAGTCCTTGAAACCTTCGAGAAGAAAAGTTATCCCCAATTTAAAAAAAAAGAGCCAACCATGCAAACCAGATTACCATTGATTCTAGGTCCTTGACAGGGTGACTGCCGTTGCTTAGTGTGAGCTGTTGTGATGGGGAGTAATAAGTGTGGGGGCAGTAAATGAGCCTCAGGACCAAAATATGGTTTCCTGAACCCAGATCTTACCTTTCAATTTTCATCCCACTTTTCCAACCTTTGTAGGACCCTATTTCTCATTCTCATTCTCTATCTCTGGCTCTCTGTCTTCCTCTCTGTATTTCTGTCTCTCTGTCTCTGTCTGTCTGTCTGTCTGTCTCACACACACACACACACACACACACACACACACATGCATGCACTTCCTGCTCCACATCCTCTATTCCTGGTCGTTGATCTGGCCTTAATTTGGACCTCTACCTGCTCAGTAACTTCCTAGAGGAGAATCCTTGGCCCACTCCAAATCCAGAAGAAATCGACCAGTAGTATGGAACTTGTGGTAGGTGCCAACTCAGGGGCAGGGTAAAATTCAGAGAATACAGCATGAGGCCGAAGTTAGGAGAACTGAGACCCATTCTGGAATGTGATACGATCTTTCTGGGGATGTGGGGGTGGGGAGGAACAAAACAAAACATCATCTTTCAGCCTCTCTGTCCTTTAGTTTCTCTATCTGTAAAAATAAGATCAAATCTAAAACCTTCCTTGCCAATCTCGGGGTTAGCTAAAGGGATAGAAACATAGAATGAACACAATCTAAGAATTTTTAATTATAAGAGGAATGTAAAAATTCTTTTAAAAACGCCTTACCAAAAAATGATCTGGAGATATAAATTCAAACGGAGTTGCTCAATTCCTTGTAATGAAAGAAGCCCCTTGAAGAAGCATATATAGAATTTTAGATCATTGAAGTCATTACTTTGATTATTTTATTCCACTATTTTGAAACAATTTTGTAAAATTGAAGGAAGAAATATTTTAAGGTTTTTATTATGAAAAATCCTGAGCGCAGAGCAGAAGACCTTATGTGCTATATTTACACGCCTGTATATGTGAGTTAGAGAGAGGATGAGAGAACCGTATCCATGACAACCATAACATTACTCTAAAATCTCAAAATGATAGAACCTTAGTCTACAATGAAGAAACTAAGGTCCATAGACAGAAAGGGACTTAAATGGCCAGTGAGTGGAAGACACAGAGTTCATTTGATTAATCTTGTCTGAAGGAAACTATTGCTGGGTACAAAGACACATGAACATCCAAGAGTTTTGCTAGGCAGGCAGAAGACAATGACTTTTCCCTCTAGGCTTAGCTTTTGTGTTTGCTCAGATTTTCATTTTCATGACAAACATGAATCATTTGGGGTCTCCTTAAAAGACAGAAGCTTGTGAGAACCACACAACTTTGTAGGGCTTCATTGGCAGAGCCCCCTTTTCCTAAATGTAGTGAGGGCAGAGGACTCCAATAAGGAAATGAAATTGTCAGTTTGCATGGACTTTCTGATCCTAAGTCAGTGAGGTCTCTGCCAGAGACAAAGTCCTCGGTGACTACAAAGTGGAGGTGAAAAATAGATTTAGGACTAAGGGCTCTGCTAAGCTGGAGGTAGCATTATATTTCAAAGACTGGTGCTGAGGTTAAGGAAACAAATTTCCATTCTATCCAAGGCTTAGACAAACAGGTTGAACCTCCTTATGGGAAGAACTTTTCTCTAGTCCATGGCTGAGTGTGTTAGGGTTTTGCTTTTCTAAAACCACTGGAGAAGATAATCAATCAGCATTTATTAAATGATCACCATACCTTAGGCATTGTGCTAAATGCTGGGAATACAAAAAAGGACAAAGACATGGTCCCTATTCTCAAGGAGCTTACAATATAATTAGGTAGACAACAAGCAAATAAGTGCACATGCAAGTGATATACAATGCAAATGGGTGGTATTTTCAGAAGGAAGGCTCTAGCGATTTAAGCTAAATAAAACAATGATGGACCCATTCTTCCTCCTATGGACAAGAGACTAGACTTAGCTGAGCACTCTAGCAGAAGCAGGAAGTTAGAAGGAAGAGGCTCCACAATCTTAAGCTGAGTAGCCTCAAACCTCGGGTCAGCAGCAACTGGCAATGACCCCTAGATGAATGGCTGAGACCACAACCCACATGCCCAGCAGAGACTAGAACACACTCTGTAGCTAATGCTGCCAGGCAATACTAACAGGGAGCTGGTCCAGGGGGAGCATCAGCAGCCTTGCAGAGTCAGAGGGGCGAGTTCCCTCTCCATACAGATGCCCTGGCGTCTTCACTATGTCTATCCTTCCTAATGGTGAGTGTGTGTGTGTGTGTGTTTGTGGAATAGCATGCCCCAGGTTTATAGAGGAAAAGGCTGGACTTGCATGTTGTTTGTTGTTCAGTCATTTTTCAGTTGTGTCCTACTCTTTGTGACCCCATTTGGGTTTTTCTTGCCGGAGACACTAGACTGTTTCACCATTTCCTTCTCCAGCTTATTTCACAGATGAGGAAACTGAGGCAAACAGGGTGAAGTGACTTGCCCAGGATCACCGAGTTAGTGAGTGTCTGAGGTTGGATTTGAACTCTGGAAGACTCCAGGTCTAGAGCTCTGTGTACTTTGGTGCCACCCATCCGCCCTAATACTTGCATAATGACACTTTAGATTGAGAGAAGCTGGATTTAAATCTTCATTCTCCTACTAACCAGGTATATATGTCCTTGGGCAAGCTTATGTTCTCTAGAGAATGTTGGGTTTGGGGCAGAAGAAGCTGAGTTTGAATTTTGCCTCAGATACTGACTAGCTGTGTGACCCTGGGCAAGTCTCTTAAACTCTCTTTGCCTCAGTTTTCTCAACCATAAAATGGGGATAATAATAGCACCTACTTGTCTCTCTCAGGGCCTCAGTTTCCTCCTCTTGTGAATGGGTTAGAATAGATGATGCTTGAGGTACTGCTGACTCTAACTTTCATGATCCTCTTATTTTAAGGGCTATTTGATCTGATCTGTGATTTCATTTGTGGGGAAATGCTTTCCCAAGTGCTACTAGACAGCAAATATTATGTACATAATAAACTCCCCCAAACATCGTTGTGTAAAAGGCTAAATTAAAGCAGTTAGTCAAAAAGGCATCTGAGAGGCAGAGAAAATGTCATGGCTGGGAAGAAAAAGGCGGCGGGCAGGGGAGAAAAGATGGATTTTTAAGAGGGGATTGAAGAAGAAGCAGCGGCGGACACCACTGAGACCAAGGGGACCAGGCTGTCACAGAGCAGGTGCCAGAAAGGCAAAGGCCTGCTCCCCAGCAAACCTGAGCATCTGTGGCTTGAGAAGCAGACTGTGCTGACCCAGCTCGAAGCCGACAGGCCCTTCAGACCCTAGGACTCCAGGCTGACTTCAAAACCAAGCCAGTCTGATGGCTCAGCTGCTGCCTGGGCTCTAGTCAGTGATTCACCTATGGGCTGCTCTGAGGAGGCAGCAGCTCGGGAGACATCCAATCTCCTGTCCAGCATCAGCGAGGTGCCCTTGTGCAGATGGGATCATGGCTAAAAAACCAGTCCCCTGAAAGGCCTGCCCTTTCATCCCTTTCCACCCAGCAGGCACTCCTGAGAACCTAGCACAGGGGCCCACCCAGGACTCTCCACTCCAAGACTGACTGGCTGCCCAGTCCTCATGCTGGGAGATGAACCTCAGAACCCCAGCCAGGAGACGGCCGGACAGTGGCAACCTGCCATCCCCTGGCCTGGACATGCCTGCCATCTTGCCAAGCAAGAATGACCTAAAGCAGATTGCGATCTCCCCAGCAGGTGAAATCAGGTGCCTGGAGCCAGGGGTGGGTTTAATGAACAAAGTGCTGCTCTTCCCTGGCCTTTTGCTGGGTATCGGCCTGCTGGGCCCATCTCCTTGGAAAATTGCCTTTTGGATTGGGTGCTGAAAGAAACCTGAGGACAACATGCTACTTTTCCATGTGCTGACTGTGCTTAATATGCACGTATACAACACAGACACACCATGTCATACATTATTATATGAATACATATTATAGGAGCATGCATGCATAGACCGTACCATGCACATATAAATGTGTGAACACATATACATGCTATGCACACATAAATATATATATGCATGTATAAAACCACAGACAAAACACTGTGTGTAGGTACACATATAATGTAACATGTATGCACATATGTCATATTATACAAATATATCTCTATATGTAATATATTGAGTGGGAATGGGTTGAAGAGAGTAATGGGTAGACAGACTGGGAAGGTAAGAAGGGGAAATACTATATATTTTTGTATACACACATATATACACAATATAACTTAAACATTACATACATATATGTATATAGGTATAGACAAAACACATGTATACACATATGTCTATACATGTATGTGTATTGTTCAGTTGTTGACTCTCTGTGACCCCATTTGGGGTTTTCTGGGCAAAGAGACTGCACTGGTTTTCCATTTCCTTCTCCAGTTCATTTTGTAGATGAGTAGACTGGGGCAGACAGGGTGAAATGACTTCCCCAGGATCACACAGCTAGTAAGTGTCTGAGGCTGTATTTGAACTCAAGAAGATAAGCCTTCCTGACTTCAGGTCCAGGGCTTTGTGCACTATGGTGCCACTTAGCTGTCCAAGTGTATATGTGAACATACACATATATGTACCTTCCCCCCATCTTCCCCCCTAGAAATGGAGGCCCAGAGAATTGCCCAAGCTCACAAAGTCAGTCGGTGTCAGGAGTGGGATTCAAACCCAGTTCCTGATTCTGAAATCCCACCCTCTGCTGGTTCTGTGTTGTCTGTCCACAGTTGTATTGATTTTCCACATGCTTCCCCAGAAGCTAAGCCTTTTGGGATCAGAGGTTCCTCAAGCCATGCCATCTGGTCCTCATCACACAGTGGGTGGTCAGCCCCAAGCTGCAGGCCTGGCAGAAGTTCAGCTAAGCAGAGAATCAGCCAAAGGTGAGCATTCAGTGAAAGTGATACAGAAAACCCAAGGGGAGAGAGTGGGGATGACTCAGCCAGGCTCTGGGACTGAAATTGAGCCAATGAGTAGGTTTTGGGGGGGGGCAGTTAATCACCCAGACGTGGGATGAACAAACCTGAAACTGGGGTGGGGACCAGCAGGAGACGATTAGACTGTCATGGGGGAAAGAGGTGGTGGGGATCTTCTGTAAAGAATTATACTCTCACACACAGTCCAATTAGGATTAAAATGGCCTTTTATTTGGGCGCTAGAGAAAGTGGAGAGGGAAGTTGAAGACTGCATCTCAAGGAAAGGAGATGGCTTAGAGATATTCTCCCAGAAGAGAAGGGAGGCCAGAGCTTTTATAGAAGATAGATGGGGTGACCACCTGACAATGGAAAATTCCTTTTGGGGGTGGAGTGGGCAAAGCTTTAATGAGGGGTAGTGGTCCTGACTTCTGGAGTTATTTCTGTCCCAACTGAATAAGATTAAATTCATAGGGACAAATGTAAAGTCTCACATTTCAGTTCCAAAAAGTTAATCTCATTGGTACAAAATGGTGGACAGAAGTTTATCTGAAAAAGATCTGGTTGTTTCAGTGGATTGCAAGCCCACTATAACACAGCAGGGTCACATAGTCACCAAGAAAAGCTAATGCAAGCTTAGGCTTTTTAAAGAGAGGTATGTTGGGGCAGCTGGGTGACGCAGTGGATAGAGCACCAGCCCTGGAGTCAGGAGTACCTGAGTTCAAATCCGGCCTCAGACACTTAACACTTACTAGCTGTGTGACCCTGGGGCAAGTCACTTAACCCCAATTACCTCACTAAAAAAAAGAGGGGGGGGCATGTTGTTGTTCAATCATCTTTCAGTTGTGTTCTACTCTCTATGACCCCATTTGGGGTTTTCTTGGCAAAGATACTGGAGCGGTTTGCTATTTCCTTCTCCAGTTCATTTTACAGATGAGGAAACTGAGGCAGACAGTATTAAGTGACTTGCCCAGGGTTATCCAGATACTAAGTGTCTGAGGCTGGAGGAAGATGAGTCTTCCTGACTCCAGGACCAGTGCTCTATCTACTGCACCACCTAACTACCCTAAAAGAGAAGTATAGTTTGCTAGTAACACCATTTTTGGAGTGTTGTGGTCAATTTGGGGTATCCCATTTTAGATAGGTCATCAATAACCTGGACAGGGTCCAGAGCAAGGCAACTAGAAGGGAGAAGGGGACGGAGATCATACCATGCACAGATCAGTTAAAGGAGCCAGGCTTTGTAGCCTGGAGAAGAGAGGACTCAGGGAATGTATGGCAGCTTTCTTTAGCTGTTCTTCCAGCAAAGGCTGGAGCCGAGGCTATTAAAGAGGATTTATGTTCTGTCAGGGGTTGGTTCCTTCCAGCTCCAACAGACTCTGTGATTCTGTAATCAATGGTGGCTTCTCCAGTAACTCCCTATTGCCTCTAGGATCCAATATTTATCCATTCGATAAATATTTATTAAGTGTCTACTATGTGCCAGGGACTGTGCTAAGTGCTAGGGATCAAAAAGAGGCAAAAGACAGTCCCTGCCCTCAAGGAGCTTACAATCGAATAGGGGAAACAACATGTAAACAAACTGTTGTTCATCCTTCATTCTGGAGGAGGTCCAATGACATCATAGGTGATGTCTTGACTTGCCTGTGAATTGGACTGAAGCGGGGCAGCCTTACCCTCACCTCCAGAGTCATCAAAGTCCAGTGGCAGGACAAAAGTCAGGATGACTGGCAATGGCCAGGGATCTAGTGGATGACCTTGACCTTTCTAAATTAAGTCTGCTAGGTAAGAATTGAGACAAAGATGGCCTGTCATATACACAAAGCAAGCCTATATAGGATAAACTGGAAATAATTAAAAGAAGGAATGCTCTGGAATGAGAACCATTGGGGAAATTCCTCTTTGGCTTTTAAAGCTCTTCACAGCCCATCTCTCCAGCCTATTTGAGATAATGGTCTTCTTCCACTCTGTAATCCAGCCAAACTTGCCATCCTCCAGGCTTGGAATGGCTTCCCTGCTCACACATAGCATCCCACATAGTGTGGCTTGAACCACACCTTCTTCACAAACTTCTAATCCAAACTCTGCTAGTGCCCTCCCTCTCTAATTAACTTGTAACCATTTTGTTTTTATTCTCTCTATGATTATATATAGAAATATAAGCTCTCCAAAAGCAGGGCTTGTTTCATCTTTTTGTCTTCCTAACCCCAGTGCTTAGCCCAGTGTCTGTCACACAGTAGGCACTTAAGAAATGATGGGTGATGAATTAAGGAGCTAACTGAGAAACCATTTAGGGAAGAGTAAGTAAGACAAAGGCCAAAGATAACCATTATCCATGCCTCTGGACATGGAAGGAAAGAAATGCCCAGTACCATGGTGATAGCTACCATGGAGATATTTGCCATGGAAACACATCCATCTGTTGTGTTACTATAGGCAAAAATGTATTCTTGGAGGAAAAATGCCTGAGAACCACAGAGACACCCGGCATCAAGTGTTCCCATGTCCTCTTCCTTTGGTTGTAGTTTAAGGGAAATGATTGTGGTTAACAGAACAGTCTTTACTTGGGTGATGTTGTCTGATCCACAGTGATCATCATTTTGGAAATCCCCAGAACTTCCAAACTATGTCTAGATAATGAGAGCATGAAATGGATAAGAGGAAGAAGCATAGTAAAAGGACTGCATCAGTGACCAAAGAGCTTTTATCCAGCTATAACCGAAGCTCTTCTGAAAACAACCCAACAGATTGGAAAGAAGAGAAAACTCCCCATTGGTGCCACCCACTGATGGCCTCTCTAGGCTGAACCTCCAGGCTAAAGGGACTGTTTTACAGTCAGCTGCTGGCAAGAAACAAATCTAAAACTTCCCTCGTAATGCAAATTCCCATAAAAAAGTCAGCAAAAAGCAAGATCAGATTATCTGTTTATTGTCTTAGTGACAGAGTGTTTCTTAATATCTTTTCTTGGCAAAACATTTATGCCACAGAATGTTTGAGGCTGGAAGGGATGTCAAAGACCATCCAGGGCAGCTCTCACATTTTATTGGATTTCTTTTTATTTCTATTACTTTAAACTTAGCAAATTTTCAACAAAGTAAATATCCAGATGCATAAACACAATAAAAGACCATCTTACAGAAAACCATAAACTCCATTATTTATAATTTGATTTAAAATGTGCATATTCATGAACTTTAATAAAACAACAAAAATGTCCCATTTGTTCCCATGTCCTTATTTGATCTCTTTTTCTCTTGTTTATTTCCCCCCAGATTTTGTTGCTGTTATTATTTCTTTGCATAGTTGCTGTCAGTATGTATATGCCTTGGATTCTGCTTGCTTCTCTTTGAATTACTTCCTAGAAGAATTCTCATGTTCCTTGGGATCTTTATATTTGTAATTTCCTGGGTTGTGGTGGTAATAAATTACATTCAGCTAACATAATTTACTTCACCTTTTCCCTATCATTGGACAAATGGATTGTTTCCAATTTTTGACCATTATGAATAATATTTCTGTATAGGTACCTGGGGTTTTCCTTTGAGTAATTATGGTAGAGTTCTAGTAGTGGGACCAAAGGGCATCACCAGTTTTGTGGCTTTTTTAGTATATTACCATATTGATTTCCAAAAGGATGACAGCAATTGCCCACTTACTCTGGCCTGACATGAGCCTGTTTTTTTTCACCTTGCCAGAAGTGAATATAGGAGAGGTTCCTGAGAGCAGGTCTGGTATCCAATACTAAATCTATGCTTTTGCACTCAGTTCTTTATTCATTCATTCATTCATTCATTCATTTGTTCATTCATTCATTCATTTATTAATTCTCTTTGTAAATTTAATAACTGCAAAGCCACTTCCTTCATTTTAGAGAGGGGCTCCGAGGGCACAGAAGTAGCTCTTGACTAAGTCTGGATATTCTCTATAGCTGCCCCTTACATTCTATAGTCCATGGGGCTGGGGGGGGGGGTGGGAGTTGGATGAGGAGGGAGACTTTGCCCAGAATCCCCAGTCTGTTGCCCAGTGACTCCAGTGCTCAATGTATGTATGGCTGGAGCCAACAACAAAGATGACTTCAGTTGACCCAAATGATCTCTTTGCTCAGGACCCTGACTCTGATTTCAGCATTTCAGTAGGAACAGAGCCAAAGGAATCTGGTTGAATGGTTTTGTTTGTTTGTCTTGAAGGGGGCTTTCCAGACTAGTCACTTCACTGTCTGTTGATGAGTCAGGTTCCCACCTGTCCCTGTCTCTGACCACAGAAGGGAGAACAAAGCGGCAAACCAGTCATGAGAGGGTGACGCTTCCCTCACACAGATGCAGCATGGGTACAAACATTGATAATATCAGAGAGAATCACAGAACCAGGAGGAGCAGAGCATAGAGAGCCCCAAGGAGATCCTGGTCATCTCTACCTGCAGAATATCTTTTTTCTTTGAAGGTGGGATTGTATCTGATTTTATTTTTTTAATGTGCAAGAATATATTTTTTACTTTTTAAAGTTTTGTTCATATCTTTTGTTTTTACATTACAAATATTTACAGGTTACTTTCTCTTTGGGAGAGGTCTTTTGTAACAAAGTAAGATAAAACTAACAGTATAGTGATCTCATGTGAAAAGGCAAACACCATTACACATCTGGGACACCCCCCCACTACACATCTGGGGGAACCCCCATTATAGATTTGAGGCACCCCCATCATTACACATCTGGAGCACCAATACCATCACTGCACATCTGAAGCAAATACCCCTCCCCCCAATTTAAGAAAATGAAAAGAAACATCTATTTTCTTTCCTGTCCACCTTCCCACCCCACTGGAAGAAAATGTTTTACAACTATACATAGTCAAACAAAATAAATTCCTTCAATGGTAGTATACAAATACACATACATACACATTTACATACATATGTGTAGGGCAGCTAAGTGGCACAGTGGATAGAGCACTGGGTTTGGAATCAGGAATACTCATTTTTCCTGAGTTCAAATCTGGCCTTAGATACTTACTAGCTGTGTGACACTGGGCAAGTCACTTAACCTTGTTTGCCTCATTTTCCTCATCTGTAAAATGAGCTGGAGAAGGAAATGGCAAACCACATGAGTATCTTTGCCAAGAAGACTCCAAAAGTTGTCACAAAGAGTTGGATATGACTGAAATATGACTGAATAACAACAACAAATATGTGTGTATGTGTGTATATTTCTGCACCTTAAATCTGCCACCTCTCTGTAGTTGATATCATGTTTCCTCACAGTCCTCTGAATAAAAAACGATCATTATCTAGATCATAGTTCTCATAGCTTTTTAAGTTTTTTGTATTTACAGCATCATTACAATTTATTATATAAATAATTTTCCTGTTTCTGCTCGATTCACTCTGCATCACATCATGTCTTTTGGGAATTCATCATTTCCCCATTTCTTACAGCACAAGAGTACTCCATCACATTCATAAGCCACAACTTGTTCAGCATTCTTCCACTTATGGGCATCCCCTTAGTCTGCAGTTTTTTGCCACCAAAAAAAAAAAAAGGTGCCATAAATATTTTTGTACATAGAAAAGCTCTTCCTATTTCTTTGCTTTCTTATGTATATAGGTCTAGCAGTGGTATAGCTAGGTCAAAATGAATTCACTGTTTAGTTACTTTTTGTGTATAATTCCAAATTGCTTTTCATAATGGTTCAAACCATTTGTAAGTCTACCAACAATGCATCAGTATGACTGTTTTCCTACAAGCCTTCCTACATTTATCATTTTCATTTTTTGGTCATCTTTGCTATTCTGATAAGTATGAGAATCTCAGAATTGTGTTAATTTAAATTTCTCTAATTAGAAGTGCTTGGGAGCATTTTTGTTTATTTTGTGTGTGTGAGGCAATTGGGATTAAGTGACTTTCCTAAGGTCACACAGCTAGTAAGTGTTAAGTGTTTGAGGCTGGATTTGAACTCAGGTCCTCCTGACTCCAGGGCCGGTGCTCTATCCACTGTGCCACCTAGCTTCCCCCTGGAGCATTTTTTTTCATTTGACTATAGATAGCTTAGGTTTCTTCCCTTTAGAATTGTATATTCTTATCCATTAACCATTTATCAACTGGGGAATAGGTATTTTTTTTCTTATAAATTTGAACCACTTCTATATGTATCAAAGTAGAGAACTTTATCAGAGAAACTTGCTGCAAAGATTTTTTTTCCAATTGATTGTTCCTCTTTTAATTCAGTTCCATTTGTTAAGTTAATTAACAACCAAACAATTAATCAATCCATTAATTAGTTCTGGTTTTATTAAATTTGTTTGTTCAAAAGCTTTTAAATTTTATGTAATCAAAAATGATCCATTTTGCCTTCTGTGATCCTCTCTCTTCTTTCTTAGGTTATGAACTTCTCGTCCATCCATAGATATCATAGGTAATATTTTCCTACTTTTCTCTGACTTGTTTAGGATCTGACCTTTGATATCTGGGTCACCTGTCCAAAAGGAGTTTATTTTGGTATGAGGTGGGAAGTGTTAGTCTAACCCAATCTCTTCTATGCCTGCCCTGCTATTTTCTTAGCAGTTTTTGTCAAGCAGGGAGTACTTTTCCCACAGCACCTTGGAGTAAGAGGACTAGGGTTTGAGTTATGAAGTCACAAATTTAGAGCTGGAAGGGACCTTAGTGACCATCTATCCCAACCCCTTTGTTTTATAGATGAGGAAGTTGAGGCTTAAAGAGATGGACTCACCCACGGTCACACAGGTAGTATCAGTAGCAAGATTTGAACCCAGATTCTCTGCCTCCAAATCCCTAAAAGTTTACATGGCACTCAGGCACTTAATGAGCTGTATGGCCTTGGATAAGTTACCCTTGGACAAGAGTGACCTCTCTTGTTGGAATTTTCTCCTCTATAAAAACAAGAGAATTTCATTGGATTAGATTATCTTGAAAGCCCCTTTCATTTCTAAATATGAAGAAATAAAGTGACTTTCAGGCTGACTCTCCCCATAGCCTAATGAACATGCTCAGGAAATCCCAGCTTTGCCATTTTCTAGTTCCTTGTCCTTGGGCAAATCACTAACCTTTTCGGGGCCTCAGTTTCCTCCTCTGTAAAATGAGGGGGTTGGACTCATGGATTTCTAAGGGCCCTTCCAGCTCTAAGTCTTTCAATCTTGAGCAAATCAAAAAACTTCTCCAGACATGATAGAGTGGAAAGGACACTAGCTCTGGAGTGAAAGGACCTGAGTTCAAATTCTGCCTTTGGTTTGTATTGTTTGGGTGATCATGGGTTCTAGCCTTCCTGGGACCACAGTTTCCTGCTCTCTCAAATGAAGGGGTTGAATTGGACAGACTCCAGGGTCCATTTCTGCTCCAAAGTTATGATGCTACCCTTCTGTAAACTTCAACAGAGTTCTAACATTATTCGTCTTCTTCAGAGAAGGCAAGTCTGTTGCAAAAAGAGGATTGAATATTGTATTCCAAAGCCAAGGAGAAAATATTTTTGTACTGTCCACTGCTTGAGGTCATCACTGTCATGACTTTGCTCCTTTGGGGCAGAAAATGGAAAAGTAATGAGAATAAAAGCCAACAGTAATACAAAACTTCAAAACTTGCACAATAGCAGGGACTATTTGTCAAGTCCCACAGCATGCCCATGAGGTAAGTACCACAGGAATGATTGCACTTATTTAACAGATGAAGAAACTGAAGCTCAAAGGAGTAGAGGGACTTGCCCAAGGTCACACAGCTAGGAAATGTTTGGAGGTATGATTGGAACTTAGCTCTCTCCTGACTCTAAGTCTGGCATACTTTCTACTGTGCCCTGGATTAGATGTATTGAGGAGCTTTGAGATGTAGTGGATGTATTGAGAAGAAGGTAGGGGAAAGACCACTAGACTTGGAGTCAGGAGAGACTTGATATCTGACACTAAATAGCTGTGCGAACTTGAATAAGTCACTTCTCTGAGCCTCAGTTTTCTCATCTAGGCACTGAAAGTAATAACTGAAAAACAAACTGCCTAACTCTAACTACCTATCAGGTTGTTGTGAGGAAAGAGCTTTGGAAATTTGAAAGCACCAGAGAGTCATAAGATCATCATCCTCACCATCACCATAACCACCACCATCATTATCACCACCACTACCAACTCCATCACCCCCACTACCTTCTTCTTCTTCTTCTTCTTCTTCTTCTTCTTCTTCTTCTTCTTCTTCTTCTTCTTCTTCTTCTTCTTCTTCTTTCTTCTTCTTCTTCTTCTTCTTCTTCTTTCTTCTTCTTCTTCTTTCTTCTTCTTCTTCTTCTTCTTCTTTCTTCTTCTTCTTCTTCTTCTTCTTCTTCTTCTTCTTCTTTCTTCTTCTTCTTCTTCTTCTTCTTCTTCTTCTTCTTCTTCTTCCTGGCTCCAAGGTCAATTCTCTATCCATGATCATGATGTAGGAAAAAGGCATTGAATGCCAGTTCTCCTGAGCACTATTTATGGTGAGAGCTGGCTTAAATTCATGAGAATGTCCTCAGCATCCCAGCTTTAGAGCATCTCTCATCATCGACCCAGGAGCCTTGTGCTACCTGAGGGATGTGGTGGAGGAGGAGTTGGGCAAAGCTACGATGTGCCAGCCATGCAGCTGGAGACCAAGGGCTCCTTTCTGGGGGACATGGGGGGCCTCACTCTCTAAGGGAACCACAGTGGGCCCGGGAGGCCTCTCTCTGCTCCCTCCCAGAATGCATAAGGGTCACTGGGTGGGTTTGCTCCTCCCTACTGGGCCCAGAAGGAGTAAGAACAATCTTCTTCCTTTAGGACTCGCTGCCCACCTGCTCTGGGCCCTCACAGGTCACACTCGCCAATTTCTCCCATGCCCACAGTTCAGGGGAAAAGGGGCTAGATTTGGAGTCAGGGGCCTTTGCTGTTTAACACCTGCACAACACTGGACAAAGCATTTAACCTCTCTGGGCCTTCCATTGCCCATAATGGTCACACAGCTAGTAAATTTCAGGGGCAGAATTTGAATCCAAGTCCTTGCAACAACCAGTCAAAGTGATGAGGAAGATCCTCATATATAGAACAAGGGCTTAGGAATATATGGCCTGTAATGTCCCTTTTGTCTTCTATGGGACATTAGGCAGGACCCTTTAGCCCCCTGGGTCTTAATTTCCTCTTCTGTAAAATGACTTCTAAACCGATCCTATGCTGGCCACTCCATCACTCGGAGCAGCCACCAGATGTATTGGCCATGGCCCAGTTTCTCTCCCAGGCTAATTTGGTTCTCTCCAAAAATGTTCATCCACGTACTGAGTCTAACTTCCAGGTCCACAGATGGCTGTGACATCATTGTCTGGCTCTCCAACAGTCCGATCTGTGTGAATCCTTTGAGCTCACAGAAAGACAAACCAGATTTGAAAAAACCCAACAACATGAAAAAATGTCTGGGGTTGCACTGTGAGATAGCGCACTGGGCTTGGTGTTAGAAAGTCTATTAAAAAAAAAAACCGCCCGCCCCCAGCTCTGGAACTGTGAATTCTCTATTGAATATGGAAAGGGTTCTTGCAGGTTCGTTTTGCATTTTAATGTGATGCAAATGCTTGATTACTGGGGAGGGGAAGGGAGGGAGGGAGGGAAGGAAGGAGGGGTATGGAACCTAGTGCCTAGTGAGTAGTTAAAGAAATGAACGGGGCTGGAGCCCGGGAGGGGCCCAGAGATGACAGATGAGGAGACAGAAGGGCTGAGGCAACACACACTTCGTGGGTTTTAGCTAGTGCTAAGGAGAGGCAGAGATTTCACAACAGACTCAGCAACAGGACTGGAGGACCAGACGGAGTCTGTTTCACGTTCATTAGAGATGAGCATGAGGAGGACGGTGAAGTTAAAAAGCATTGGTGGAGGGAGCACTGACTTGGCATAAGGAAGACCTGGGTTCAAATCCTGCCTCTGACACTAGTCCTGGGCTCACTTACTAGTGGTCACCTCTGTGTGACTATGAGTCTCTCTGAGAGGAGGGACTGTTTATTTTTTCCCTCCTTTCTAAGTAACCCTAGCACTTAGCACAATTCCTGGCTCATAGCAGCTGTTTAATTGACTAGTCAAGTTTGACTGACTTCAGACAACTCCTTAGGTTGGATCTGCCATGTCATAGAGAGTTTGCAATCTGCCCTGGTGGAGAGGGTGTTCTCAGTTCCCTACTCGAATGAAATCACAAATCGTGGTGGTAAATTCCTCAAATCATGTAAATATTTGTATAATTCACATTATGGGCAATGGAAGTAAATACAAGTTATCAGACAGTGACATCCTTTGTTTGCCTAGACTAGAAATACCTGGTGGGTGGGTTCTCTATTACCATAAAAGTGTCTGCAGAGTTTGATTGGGACCTCAGAGGCCACAGAATCAAATCCCTTCATTTTACAGGTGGAGAAACAGAGCCCCGGAGAAGATTGTGGAGCTGAAAGGGACCTTAGAGAACATTTAATCCAATCTCCTCATTCTATAGATAAGGAGCTGAGACCCAGAGATGTTATGCTTTGCCAGGGTCACATAGCTAGTAAGTAAATGAGGTCGGATTTGAACCCAAGACTTTTTCTAGCCATCTCTATACTGTCAGACATGATTGTTTCATTGATCAATTTTGCTTAACTTTTTTAAACAAGGGAGAGTTTAATGGGGGGCTAGACTGTGTCAAGAAAGGACTGTGAGGCTAGGTAGGTGGATCAGTGGATAGAGCACTGGCCCTGGAGTCAGGAGTACCTGAGTTCAAATCTGGCCTCAGACACTTAACACTTATGAGCTGTGTGACCCTGGGCAAGTCACTTAACCCCAATTGCCTCACTAAAAAAAAAAAAGAAAGGACTGTGGTATTTAATAAGAAGGCATCAATAAAACAAAAATGTATGGAATTGGCAGACCCCTATATCAAAGATACATCATATCAGTTCTGTTCTCTTGGTAAAAGAGAATGTCAGAGGGTTTGGTTTGAATTTCTACCTTTATAGGACTTATGTTCCCATCCCAGCTAATAGGGTCTACTAGAAAACCCTGTCAACTTTCTTGTGATATATATGACTAAGGGTTGTGTAGCAAATTTTCCCCTAAAGGATTTTGTGCTGTGAGATTCATGACAGCAAACCAAAGCAGTGACCTTCTAGAGATGAGATGGGTGTCCTTCTGTTTTCTTTGCCCATATATAGGCTGGTTCCATGTGAGAAATACCAGGGGGAATTCCTGGGCCAATGTTAATATACTATTCTTAGCTTCTTCCTCTCCTTCTCCTCCTTTCATTTTTTGACTAAATATTGTTTGGGAAAAGACAAAACAAAATAAATACTCTTCTAAATTAAAGCAGCAGATAGGCCCAGAATAACTCAGATTTAAGAGGATAAAAAGTATAAGTTAGCCCTTATCAAATCCTCCCAGTGTAGAGGGTATATCCTGCATATAGGGGTGAGGGTGGGAAGGAAAGTCTGAGTAGGAGATGGCCACCAGGGTCCCTTTCCTTGAGAATCTGGGAGCTCATCAAACTGGGCTTCCCTCATTTTTCCCACTACACTTTTTTAATGGCCCAGGACAAAAAGTGCCCCCCCCCCCCCAAAGTTGGCTACAATATAGCAGCTGACACATAACAAGTGCTTTATAAATACTCATTCATTCATTCATTCATTCATTCATTCATTCATTCATTCAGTAATAGAGTTAGAGAGATACACAATGCATGAATATGAATGACTAATTTGTGCTGTTCTGGAGGATATTACTGAAGGAGAAATATGAAAGGTAACCTAATCTTATTTTGACAAACATTTGTTAAAAATCTCCAGCTTGCAGAACACGGCATTGGGGTAGGCTACTGTAACTTGGTGAGTGGTTCCTGCCCTTATACTCTAGCCTGATGAAAAGACACCATGAAGCTCAGAGTTCGTGGGCATACAAGAGCTAGGCATCAGGAAATGTAGGTGGCACCTGCAATGCCAGGTAGAAGAGTTTTGAACTGAGTGGGCAAAGAATAACCATTAAATGTGATTGTGCTGAGGGGTAACCAAGCCAGATCTATGTGTAAGGGGCTTAATCAGGAGTCCCCCCCTCTCCCCCCTGCCTTATTTTCTGGACTGGGGGCTCCATGGGACAGACATGGGCTCTGCCAAAGAGCTGAAGAATTTTCATTTTGGGACAATGTGCTCCTAGTAAATTGCAAATGTTTTCTTGGGTTTCCTGGTTGGAGGCTCTGAGCGAAGAAAGTGAGAAAATCCCCCAAAACACCTGAGACCTTCCCCACATGAGACAGTCTTTGACATGAGAGTAGTCATGATGACCTGCCTCTAAAAGTGGCTGTGTGACTTTGGATAAGTGATTTAACCACTCTGTGCTCTAAGAAACTCTCTAAGATTATAAATTGCAGAGAAGGTACCAACATGCCTTGGGGGAGGAAGTTTCTTCTTTGGGGAGTTCCCTAGACCAATGAAATCCCAGCACCAGGCCCTAGCCCTTGTTCACTTGTGTCCAACTCTTCATGACCTCATGGACCATACTGTCCATGGGGTTTTCTTGGCAAATAGACTGGCCATTTCCTTCTCCAGTGGATTAAGCCAAACAGAGGTGAAGTGACTGGCCCAAGGTGACACAGCTAGTATCTGAGGCTGGATTTGAACCCAGGTCTTTCAGACTCCAGGCCCAGCACTCTATCTACTGAGCCACCTAGCTGCCTCCTAAATCCCTAGCCCCAGCCCCCTAGATTATTTCTACATAGGTAACCTCAACTTTTCTATGCTATTGTTGATTTTTCCTGGAATTTGTTAACAGACTTAAGCAGGGATATTCTTCCATGTAAACTTGCTTTGCCCAAAGGGTTATGTCCATCTCAGCTTCTAAATAATTTTGTTCTAATAAACTGCAGCCCATTAATTTGTATTTGCATATTAATCTCTTTGCCTTTATCAGAAGCAGCCTTCCCTTAACAACAATGGCTCAGAAGCTCAAAGGGGCCCTGTTGGAGAGGGGGTGGCACAGAGGGAAAGTTTTTAGTAGATACTCAGCTCTGCAAACAAAGGACCAGCCTTATGTGGATTTTATTAGAGATGGGCCTAAAATAGCCAAATCTAATTAGGGGGAGTTGGTGAACCACAGCCTTATTGGGTGGGGGCCAGATACCATGAATAAGCTATTCTGCTGCCTTCATAGTTGACTAGATGAGAGGTGTTGAGAGACAAGGTAGTCAGCTTAGGTAGATGACACAGCTCAGAGGGGGTCCCAGGGAAAGAAGATGGATGAGACACAGAGGACTATAACTGGATGGGGGTCAGAACTCTAGTCTTATGGCCAAAATGGCAGACCTTACAGAAGAACTGTAACTAGGGTGTGCAGACCTGCCTCAGGGTGCTGAAATGGCAGGGCGGGGGCTATGACATCTATATTTGAGCAATAGAGAGGGAGCTTAGCCCCTAGTTAGTAAGAATAATGAGGTAACTTGGATGTAGTCTGATGGCCCTTTGTTCCCAAACCTGCCACATCTCAAGTGAGTTCCTCTCTGACCCAGCCTGCTCAGCTCTTCTCTACCAGACTCCTGCACTGCTGCCTCCTTCACCAGGTCTCCTGGTCAGGTAGTTGGGAGCAGAACTAGGAGAAGACAGTGTTAGGAGAACAGTTGGAGAACTATATTGGAGTCAAAAAGGAGAGAATATCTAGGAGGAGGTGAGAGGGGGCAGGCAGAGCAGTAATATCAGGGACTGTAAGGTATGAACTTAGAGGTTGTTGTTCTGACATTTTCAGTCATGTCCAACTCTTGGTGACCCCATTTGGAGTTTTCTTGGCAGAGATACTGCAGTGGTTTGCCATTTCCTTCTCCAGTTCATTTTATAGATGAGAAAACTGAGGCAAATAAGGTCAAGTGACTTGCCCAGAGTCACACAGCTAATAAGTGTCTGAGGCCAAATTTGATTTCATCAAGAGGAGTCTTCCTGACTCTATTCCTGGTGCTCTATCCACTGGGCCACCTGGCTGTCCTCAGTCAGAGGACCTGGATTAAAATCCTAATTGTGCTACTTATTATCTATACAAACTTGAGCAAGTCATTGAATCTCTCTGGGTCTCATTTTCTTAATCTGAAAAAATGAGGGAGTTAAACTAGATAGCCTTTGAGGTCTAGATCTCAAGTTAGGATCTTATGTCTGAACAAAGGCCATGGGATCAATCCATTAAAGCTAATGGTGACCTTGGAGAGTCCGATTTCAGTTGTGTGATGAAATTGGCAGCTAAATTGCCATGGACTGAGTGGGAGGTAAGGAAATGGAGGCAGCTAGTGTAGATGGCTGGGAGAGATGAAAAACTCGTTGAGCACCAGCTGCTCATGATGGATTAGAATACAAACCTACTTTAGTGTGTGCCAATGGCCCATAGTGCTGTACTGCCAAAAGCAAATGTGAGCTTTCTGGAATAGATCCTGGAAATGAAAGGAGAAAATGTGAAAGGGAAAAGATACGTAAGATGACAACTTGGGGGGATGGCAGGGTCAAGTGAGGGGGTGAAGGGAGACTTAGGCAGGTTTACAGAAAGCAGGGAGAGAGCCAGTGAATATGAAGACCAAGGGTCAAATTCCTAAAAGGAATGGAAGGGGATGGCAGGAAAGGCAAGGACCACCTTCCTCTTCCTCCAGGTTGAGAACAAATGAGAGAAAGGGCATTGAAAGGCACTAGTCATATCTATGGTACCTCCCTTGGGCTTGTTTTGAGATAACAATGAGGTAATATGTGTGAAGCATTTTTGCAAACTTGAAAATGCTATACAAATGAAAATTGCTATTCCTGTTTTGCTTTTGCTCCCAAGATAGCTTTAGAAAAAAACCATCAAAAATTATCCTTAGCATTTCTTCAAAACTTTCACTCAGATTGGGCTTTAGTCATCCTGACACCCTTATTTAATCACCTTGCCATCCATTTGTATTTATACTCTGTTACTTTTTCTCACTTCCATCTTTCAACACACTGAATCCACTGATGAGCTCCTTTTGCAGCTACATTGTTCTCATTAGAAACTTCCCTTTTTTGCTTTCTCATCAGGATCAGTTGTAGTTATGTCCTTCATTCTTTTTAAAAATATATATCTATTTAGTTTTTATTTTTCCCCATTTACATGTAAAAACAATTAACATTCATTTAAAAAATTTTGAGTTCCAAATTCTCTCCCTCCCTTCCTCTTTCCCCACCTTCTTCACTGAGAAGACAAGCAATTTGATATAGGTTATATACATGTAATCATGCAAAACATATTTCCATATTAGTTATGTTGTAAAAGAAAACACAGCCGCCTCCCCCCCAAAAAAAAATCCCCAAGAAAATACATTTTTTTTAAAAGAATGCTTTGATTTTGCATTCAGACTCCATCCATTCTTTCTCTGGAGATGGATAACATTTTTTAATCATAAGTCATCCAGTGTTGTCTTGGATCATTGTATTGCTGAGAATAACTAAATCTTTCACAGTTGATCATTTTACAATATTGCTGTTATTGTGTACAATATTCTCCAGGTTTTAGTCATTCACTTTGTATCAGTTTATGGAAGTCCAGGTTTTTCTGAGAGCATCCTGCTCATCATTTCTTATAGCACAATAGTATTACATCACAAGCAAATACCACTTTTTCAGCTGTTCCCCAATTGATGGGCAACCCCTCAATGTCCAGTTCTTTGCCACCAAAAAAGAGGTGCTATAAATAGTTTTGTACATATAGGTCCTCTTCCTTTTTATTTTTTATCTCTTTTGGGATACAGACCTAGTAGTGGTATTGCTATGTCAAAGGGTATGCATGGTTTTCTAGCCCTTTGGGCATAGTTCCAGATTGCTCTCCATTATGGTTGAATCAGTTCACAACTCCACCAACAGTGTATTAATGGCTCAATTTTCCCACATTCCCTCCAAC
Source organism: Dromiciops gliroides (assembly GCF_019393635.1). Classification (NCBI taxonomy): domain Eukaryota; kingdom Metazoa; phylum Chordata; class Mammalia; order Microbiotheria; family Microbiotheriidae; genus Dromiciops; species Dromiciops gliroides. The sequence continues at coordinate 20,155,747 of NC_057865.1, read as the reverse complement.
ATTTGTCATTTTCCTTTTATGCCCTATTAGGCAATTTAATAGGTATGAGACACTACTTCAGGATGGTTTTATTTTTCATTTCTCTAATAGTGATTTTTTTATATGGCTATAGATAGCTTTGATTATTTCAACTGAAAACTGACTGTTCATATCTTTTGATCATTTGTCAATTGGGAAATGGCTATTATTTTTATAAATTTGACTCAGTTCTCTACATATTTGAGAAATGAGGCCTTTATCGGAGAAACCTGCTCCAAAATTGTTCCAGAGTTATGATTGCTTACTGTATTTTTCTCTATCCTATTATGTCCTCAGTTTCTGCATCAGTAAAATGGGGATGATAATAATAGTATCTATTGCCCAAAGTTATTGTGAGGATAAAATGAGATGATATTTGTAAAGCATTTTGTGAATCTTAAATTACTATGTAAATAATAGCTATAATATTAATTATCTTTACTAGTCCTTATTAATCTAATCAATTAGTGAGGATTTTAGAACTTTGGTCCATTAGATGAGCATGGATTATGCTACCCAAGAAACATCTCATGACTGGCTAAAAGAATCACACACACTTTAGGTCCTTTTAATTAAAATGGCAGTGGTGAACCAGCCATTCCAGTGGTACACCAGTCTGATAGCAGAGGATTCCAGGAGTTGGAGTGAGGCCCCTGAAAGAATATCACTCTATGGGGCAAAGGAGGAGGGGATGAGGAAAAGGCGGGGGGGGGGGGAGCAGAAATAGGAGAAAGAGGAGGAGGAAGAGGAAGACTGTCACATTACCATTTTATTCTACATTTGAGTTTTCTCTTCCTATGGACCAATGTATTTGTGGGAGGAAGGTAACCTGGGCTTTTGGAGAAAATGTTTTGTACCAAATGCTCTTGCTATGTCATCCTAGTAAATACCCTTTGCTAAAAATTAATTGTCAGAAATTAAGTCTATTGTCTTTTAAGTACTCAAATATGTTGTCTAATTGTTGATGGGAAGCATACTGACATGGCTTACAAGTAACTGTATTGGAAACCCAGACCCTCACATTTACCCCTAGAACCTCAGATAGTAGTAGTCAGCTTCTCTCTGGGGACTCAGCCCACCAATGCAAGTGGCAGTTAGGTAAGTGAGTCCAGGGGGGGTGCTTGGTGAGTGATGAACCATTACTTGTGTGAGTTAAAATGTGCCAACAGCCTGCTGCTCTTTGCACTTAGTGGCCAGGCTCCTTCTTTTGTTGAAAAATCTGGGTCCTTAAAAGCAACTATAATGGAGTAGGACCAGAATGTAGAGCAACTCCAGAATGTTGGAATGGCCTAAGAGCAAAATTTGGAGAGTTTTGCCCGGAGGGACCAAGAGAAAGTCTAGATTCTTGGAATATTACCTAGGAGAATGTGATCAACAAGTCAACCAATAAACATTTATGGGCCATTAGACCTGGCCCATAAATGGGATATGTCAGAACCTTGGGCAAATGTTATTCAATTGACCTGGTGGGTTTTCTGGCACCTATTAAAGTAACAATATTAATCCAAGTCCATGATTGTCCCTATATAGTTATTTCATATCCTCTTCTCTTTTGTGTTCATGTTGCTTCTGAGCTATACCAGCCCTAAGCTGCCCACCCCACATTTTACATAACAGTTAAACAAATATTTTCAAAACACTGAGGTCACATCCTAACATGGATTAATGTCCCTTTTGTTAGTTTCAAGGGAGGGGAAACTCCCACCATTTGCTCTCAGGGATCTTAATTACCCCAGAACGACAACAGCAGAAGGGTGTTACTTTCTTCTTTAGGACTGATGATTTATGGACTGTCCAGGCCTGGGACCCTGTCAGTTTTGGTGGCATTGAAGGACTCCAGCCATGGTCGCCATTGAAGAGATCCAAGGTCAGGTTCATTTTTGGCCCTGCTTTAGCATCTCACTTCATGCTGGATGTATTGGCATTGAAGGTTTAAATGATGGGTTAGGGAGAAAGAGAGGAAGAGAAAACACGTCAACCACATTATCCACCTTCCCCTCCTCTTCCTCGAATAGCTCACCTCAGTCACCCACCAGCCACAAAGAAAGATGGGCATCCAGTTTAAGCAGAACAAGACTCTCTGAGATAGCATCATACTCTCTGATAGGTGAATCATACAGGGCCCAGAAAGGCAGGCTGGTGGAGTGGATAGTGTGCTGGATTTGTAGTAAGGAAGAACTAGGTTCAAATCCTGCCTCAGACATTTACTGTGTGATCCTGGGCAAATCACTACCCCTCTGAACCTCAGTTTTCTCATCTGCAAAATGGAGTTAATACCTGGAGAATATGGATTCAAATCTCAGCCCTGATACTTACCAGCCACATTATTGTTTGTCCTTCACTCTCGAAGAGGGTGTCATGACTTGCAGTCAATTGGATTTAAGTGAGGGAGGGCTGTGCAAGGTCACCAACCTCACTGTCTCCTCCAGCGCCATCTGGGTCCAGTGGCAAGATATACATCAGGATGACTAGAGATGGCCCTGAATGTCTGAGGCACCATAATGCTCAGCTTTAGACAGCTAAACTGTTCATTTTGTGGGCAAGAAAAGCAAAGCCCAGACAGGTAAGGCTATAGGCTCAAGGCCACACAAATGACCAGTAGGGGACAGGGCTGGGACTGGAACCCAGGGCTTCTGACCCCAAATCCAAGCTCCTTCCTTATTCCTCCTTGCTGCCTCAGTTAGGTTACCAGCTTCAGTTCATGAACAAGTCAATGACATCTTCATTCTAACACAAGCTATCAGAGGCTCATATTTATTTTGTTTGCATTTTTCAGGAGAACGTAGGTAGCTTATAGTCTAATACTTCATATTTCTTCGGTGCTCACTATGTCAAGTGTGATACAATTGAAATGAAGGCTTGTTCATTTCAATTGTATCACACTTGACATAGTGAGCACCGAAGAAATATGAAGCCAAGACCAGATCTTGTTCATTTTCACACCCAGCATAACACATCACATGTAGGAGGAACTCAATAAAGGATTATTGAATGAATGAATGAATGAATGAATAATAATAATACTACCTCGCATTTGTCAGATTTCTAAAGTTTTGCAGTGCCCTTTCCCCACAACAAGCCTTTGTCATTATCATCATTAGTATTAGACTGTAAGCCTCTTTCAAAAGGATTGTTTCATTCTGTATCCTTTTATCCCCAGCAGATAGAACAGTGCCCAGGATATAATAGGTGCTTTAAAAATGCTTGTTAATTGATCAATTGACAAAGCACTAACATTTGTACAGGGATGTGAGGTTCTCAAAGGGCTTTAATACCTCATCTCATTTGTTTTTTGCAACAACCCTATGAGGTAGGTGCTATTATCCCCATTTTACAGATGAGGAAACTGAGGCAGAGGTTAAGTGGCTTGTCCAGGCTCCCACAGCTAGTAAGTGTCAGAGTCAGGAGTGGAGTCCATGTCTCCTGACTCCAAGTCCAATGCTGTTTCCACTACACAACACTGCTAAATGAATCAATGGATGAGCAAATGCTGGTTGGCTGGATAAAGGCTGGCTTCCAGGCTTGATGACTGGTTGGCTGGCTAGCAGTTTGAATGGATGATACCTAGCTGGTTGGATGGAGGAGAGATGATGGTTAGTTGGCCAGCGAGGTGGATGGGTAGATTTCTGGCTGATCAGATGGATGTGAAAGGGTAGATAGATTTCATAATAAACAGGTGGTTGGTTCACTAATGGAAACGCCAGGGGTGTGGTTCATAATCTGCTGACTGATTTTAGGATTTGGCATCTAGAACAGACTGTGAGAGCAACGACTTTAACATTCCCACCAGGAAACACAAGCCTAAGAAACAATTGCATTTATGCATATTTAGGCAAGTGTTCAAAAATCCTACTGGGCAGGGACCATTCATTCATTCACTCAATCACTGCAGCCAGTACTTTTCCTTCTCTTCCATCAGGTTCTATAGAAAAAACATTCACAGGAAGCTTCCAAGAGGCTGAGGGAACTGGGCAGATCCCATGGGGACATGCTTCTTCCTGTCCTTTAGGAGATGCCATCTATAGCTCCTAGCATAGAACCTTGTCCACACGGCTCAGTCTTTCTGTTGTCCTTATATCCAAAATGGCTCAGGAATTTGCCTTGCCTTCTCCAGTGAGCCTCCCTTGGTGGGAAGATGGGCTCTTCCCCTTCAGTGCTCTCTGAAAACTACCCCTAACTAAACCAACTTTGCAGGAGTGTTTGGCTTATCTGTGGCTTGGGTGGATTGGAAAGCCTGGCTCCTTCTACTATGAGATAAGAGGACTTTCGGTTCCTCTTACTGAGTGGCCTATTCCTGAATCACACCCAAGGGGAAGCACGTGCCTGGAGGTCAAAAGGCTTCCTTGTTTCTGGTTCAGCTCAGCTCCCCTGTCCCCCTTCTTCAGGAAAAGCCAACATCAGATTGTGGGACTGGCCACTGATCAGAGCTTCAAGGAAATTTCAATGCTGGGGACTTTTTCTGTATGTTGTCTTCAAAATTCCTTGGAGTGCTGATGATTGAAATTTTTCCCTTTGTTCCAAATGTCCGCTTTCCCATACACAAAAATACAAAAGCTACACTTTTGTCAATGTGGAAATCTTCTGTTGTGGGAACTCCCTCTACAAATGCCAAATCATTGGACTGTAGGTTTAAATCGGAAAGGAACCTCAGAAACCATCTAGCCCAAGCCGCTCACTTTACAGATGAGGAAACTGAGGTACAGAGAACTTAAGTGTCTTACCCAGGGTCATATAGCTGGGAAGGGTCAAAGATGGGACTGAAACTCAGATCTCACTGACTATAAGACTAATGATCAATCCACTATGCCAAGCCACCTCTCATTGGTCTACATAAGAAGAAAGAACCTATTTTCTGAGCTGAGGCAAGAGATTATAAGAGGAAGGGAAGTCAATCAAAGAAAAAAATCCTTCACTACTTTAATGCACAGTAATCACTTACCTAGCTTCCAGTAGAAGTGTATTTTCTGGTGTATTCTAATTTATAGAATTTTTCCAAATGCTGTTCACCATTTGCTTAGATAAATGGGATCATTTCCCACTATTTGTGATAGTCTTTTGTGTAATTAGATTTTGAGAGAAGGGATGGAATAAGCTAAGGGGTACCCTCTCCCTTAAGAGCAACCAGAGAAGCAGATTTTATTCTGAACCTATTGTACCCTTAGACCTGCAATATTTAAGGAAGACAGACAAAACTTTTGGATATTGTGAAGTTTGGAGCAATCTCTCAGCCAATTCCTTTTTCCTTTTCCCATCAAAATGGAAAACATAGTCTCCTTTAGAGGGGGTTAGGTCGGAATCCAGAAAAAGCTACCCAAGCCACCTGTGAGCCACATCTATACAACCCATGAGGATATGGGCACACATACTCAAGATTAAATTCTGCAGACACAAAAGAAGACAACTCCAATGAGAAAGAAAATTGCCCCAATGCTCCTGAATTCTTAATCTGACTTTGATTTCTTTTTAAAACTTTTTTTTCAGCAACATTTATTTTATTTTCCATTTACATGTAAGGGTAGTTTTCAACATTCATTTTCATAAGATTTAGAATTCCAAATTTTTCTCCCTCCCTCCCTCCCTCCCTTTCCTCCCCCCTCCACAAGATTGCAACCAGGTTATATATGTACAATCCACAAGTGTTCTTTTTATCAGTTCTTTCTATAGGGGTGCATAGTAAGCTTCCTCATTAGTTCCTTGGGATTGTCTTGGATCATTGCATTGCTGAGAATAGTTAAGTCATTCACAATTGCTCACTGAACAATACTACTGTCACTATGCACAATATCTTCCCAGCTCTGCTCATTTCACTATACATCGATGTTCATTAATCTTCCCAGGTTTTTCTGGCATCATCCTGTTTGTCATTTCCTGTAGCACAAGACTATTCCACTACAATCATATAGCACAGCTTTTTCCATCATTCCTCAATTGATGGACATTCCCTTGATTCTCAGTTCTTAGCTTCCACCAAGAGTTGCTATAAATATTTTTTGTACAATTTTCCCCCTTTTCTCTTTTTTCATGATTACTATTGTTAACTGTTTCCCTTCCATCTTATTCCTTTTCCCATGATATTTATTCTATTATCCATCTTCTTTCATCCTATCACTCTTCAAAAGGTATTTGCTTTTGTCTGTCCCCTCCCCCACTCTGCCCTTCCTTCTTTTGCCCCTCTTTATCCCCTTTCCCCATCTATTTTCCTGCAGGGTTAGAGAGATTACTCCACCCAATTGAGTGTGTACATTATTCCCTCCTTGAGCCAATTCTAATGAGATTGAGGTCTTTGAGCCAATTCTGATGAGTGTTAGGCTCATTTGCTGCCCAGATTAAATAGATTACTCCACCCGGTTGGGTGTGTCTGTTAGTCCCTCCTTGAGGCAGCTCTGATGAGTTTAAGGTCTTTGAGCCTTTTCTGATGAGTGTAAAATTCATTTACTGCCCTGCTCCTCTCCCATCTCTTCCCCCACTCCATAGTTTTTTCCTGTTTCTTTCATGTAGGATTTTACCTCTACCCTTCCACCTCCCCCAGTGAATTCCCTTCACCCCTCAATTTAACCCTAAAGATGTCATCACCTAACTAAATGACACAGTGGACAAAGCATCACCCCTGGACCCAGGGGGATCCCAGCCAAAATCTGGCCTCAGACACAAGTCACCCACTGTATGACCCCAGGTATGTCCCCCCAGCTCCAGTTTTTTATGGTTCTCTAGGGTCTTGTATTTGAAAGTCAAATTTGCCATTCAGTTCAGGTCTTTTCATCACAAATATCGGAAAGTCTTCTTTTTCATTAAAGTCCCATTTTTTCCACTGAAAGATTATGATGAGTTTTGCTGGGTAGGTGATTCTTGGTTGTAACTCCATTTCCTTTGCCCTTTGGAATATCATATTCCATGCCCTCCAGTCCTTTAATGTAGAAGCTGCTAGATCTTGTGCTATCCTGACTGGGGTTCCACAGTACTTGAATTCTTTCTTTCTGGCAGCTTGCAATATTTTCTCCTTGACCTGAGAGCTCTGGAATTTGGCTATAATATTCCTAGGAGTTTTCCTTTTGGGATCTCTTTCTGGAGGTGATAGGTGGATTCTTTCAATTGCTATTTTAGCTTCTTCTTCTAGAATTTCAGGGCAATTTCCCCTGAGAATATCTTGGAAGATGAAGTCTAAGCTCTTTCCTTGATCATGGTTTTCAGGTAGATCAATAATTTTCAAATTATCTCTCCTGGACCTATTTTCTAGGTCAGCAGTTTTTCCCAGAAGATATTTCACATTGCCCTCTATTTTTTTATTCATTTGGATTTGCTTTATTGTGTCTTGGTTTCTCATAAAGTCACTGGTTTCCATTTGTTCAATCCTAATTCTTAGGCAATTATTTTCGTCAGAGAGCTTTTGTACCTCCTTTTACATTTGGCCAATTTGACTTTTCAAGCTGTTGACTTTTTTCTCATGTCTTTCCTGCATCTCCCTCATTTCTCTTTCCATTTTTTCCTCTACCTCTGTAACTTTATCTTCAAAGTCCTTTTTGAGCACCTCTATGGCCTGAGACCAATTCATATTTTTCTTGGAAGCTTTAGATATAGGGGCCCTGATGTTGCCATCTTCCTCTGAGGGTGCCCCTCGGTCTTCCTTGTTACTGAAGAAACTTTCTATGGTCTTCACCTTTCTCTGTCTGCTCATCTTGCCTTTCTTTTCCTTGACTTTTAGCTCCTTAAAGTGGGGCACTGTTTCCAGGCTGCAGTATCCCAAGCTTAAGAAGTCCCAGGTGATATGATTTAAGGAGAATCAGGTTCTTCACTCGGCCTGTTTCTTGGTCCTTAGATGACCCCAGACCAACTTGGTAATCAACCAGCTTTGTCTGCTGTGGTTGTTAGCTCCAACAAGCCTGTGCCCCTCCCCCACCTGGGCCACTGCTACTTGGGACTACCTCCTGGTTCTCAGCAGGGGTGTAAAATCCAAGTTCTGCCTTAGCACCAGCATAGACCCCTGTAGTCTCTCCCCTGCCCAGGGCTCAGCCCACTCACCAGACTGTGAGCTTAGTTCTAGACGACACTGGCCCTTCAGCTGATTCAGAGGCTCTGAGGGGTCTCCTTCTCTAGTGAGGCCTTCCTGGGACTGGATCTGTGTCAGGGTGACTGTGGGGTCGGGCTCGACTCCTGTATTAGAACAGCAGCTCCCTCCTTCTGACCTTCCAAGCCATTCTTGGTTAGAAGATGATTTCAGCACATTCTTCAGTGAGTTTTGCTGCTCCAGGCATTTTCCTATGGTGTTATTTGGATGTGTTTTGGAGTGATCATGTCATGAGTTCAGGAGCTCACTGCCTCTCTTTTTAAATCTTAATAGTATTTTATTATTTTTATTTACACATAAAGATAGCTTTCAACATTTACTTTTATAAGATTTTGAGTTCCAGGGGGCAGCTAGGTGGCACAGTAGATAAAGCATTGACCCTGGATTCAGGAGGACCTGAGTTCAAATCCAGTCTCAGGCACTTGACACTTACTAGCTGTGTGACCCTGGGCAAGTCACTTAACCCTCATTGCCCCACACATCCTTCCCCCCAAAAGATTTTGAGTTCCAAATTTTTCTCCCTCTCTCCCTTCCCTCTGGCCTCCCCAAGATGACAAGCAATCTGATACAGGTTATATATGTACACTGATCCCGATTTCTATACCAAAGAAAGCAACATTTGCATTGGAGATGGCAGAAAAAAAGTGGTTAACAGAAAGTATATAGCTAAGATCGGTAAGGAACGAGTAAGAGCACATAGTACTCTTGGTAAATTCAAGTCAGTTGACTCAGCTGAGCTACACCCTTACATGCAGAAAAGAGCCGACAGAGGACATAGCTGTCCCACTGTCGGTGACATCTGAAAGCTTGTGGACAAGAAAGGACTAGAGTAGGACAAACATTGTCCACATTTCCAAAAAAGGGAAGAGATTAGAGTATGTACAGTCCAGTGAATTTGACTTCAATTTCTGGAAAAATTCTAGAACAGATCATTAAAGAAATGAGCTAGCCTGGTGTCATCAAGGGCAGGTCATGCCAAACTAACTTCATTTCCTTATTTCCAAGGTCAGAGGCTTGCTGTAGACAGAGTTTATCTAGATTTTGGCAATGCAAATGAAAAAAATGTCTCCTACTATTATTTTCCCTTAATAGGCATTTTCTCTCCCACTCATTTCCCCTTCCCTGAAAAAAAAAGAAAACCCTTGCAAAAAATATGCAAAATCAAGCAAAAGAAATTCTCACATTGTCCAGGTCCAAAAATGTATATCCCATTCTGCATCCTGAACCCACCATCTCTCTGGCAAGAGGTAGGTAACAATCTTCATCATTAGTTCTCTGGAATCATAGTTGGGCTTTACATTAATCAGAGTTCTAAAGCCTTTGAAAGGGGCAGCTAGGTGGCACAGTGGATAAATACTGGCCCTGAAATCTGGTAGACCTGAGTTCAAATCTTACCTCAGACACTTACTAACTGTGTGACCCTGGGCAAGTCACTTAGCCCTGTCTGCCTCAGTTTACTCATCTATAAAATGAACTGGAGAAGGAAAGGGCAAACCACACAGGTACACACATAGGGTTCAGTGTAAAATATATATTAAACTTAATAAGGAAATGAATAGGGTCACAGAAAAGGGGAGAGGGAAGTTTGAGAGAAAGGGAAGATTCAGGGAGGGAATAGTTATAAGTCAAACAAACTTTAGTGTTGGAGGGTGGGTTATAAAGAAAAGAAAGGAAGGAAGGGAGGAAAGTAGAAAGAAAGAAAGAAAAAGAAGGAAGGGAAGGAGGGAAGAAGGAAAGAGAGAGAGAGAGAGAGAGAGAGAGAGAGAGAGAGAGAGAGAGAGAGAGAGAGAGAGAGAGAGAGAGAGAGAGGAGAGTTCAGGGTCTAGGTTTGGTGAAAAGAGGAGGAAGGAAAACCAGACAGGCCCCTCTGGTTATAAATCACTCGTCTTAATCAGCTTCCTTCTCTTTCTCCACCTTTTTCTTCTCTGCAAAGAGAAGATACGTGAGGGAAAGGACTAAACCATGTCATGGAGGGAAAACTTCTCTTCTAGGTCTTCAGTAGCTAGCTGTTGCTGCTCAGGAGGTAGGAGGCTGCAGCTTTGCAGCACCTGCAGAAGCAATCAACAGGTCCCATCTTCAGGATGATTGCCTCCCTGGGTGACGGCCAAGCTGAGAGTCGTAGGATTAGGAGTAGGGCACTGTGGTCCCTGGATCAAATGAGATCATATTTGTAAAGTGCTTAGTACAGTTCCTGGCACATAGCAGGCACTTAATAGATGCAAATTCCCTTCTTTTCCATTCTCCTTCCTGGATCTATTGGGCTTACCTGCCTATCAGTGGCAGTTGGCAGTTGGTGGTGATGGCAGGGATAGCAGGCTCTTGATAATAACTCTGGGGGGCTGGGATGGAAGTAGGACTAGTGTCCTTGGGAACACTGTAATCCCTAGGCTCTGGATCCCAGACTGTCTTCCTGGGATACAAGGTAGAGGTGGCGGGGCAGGGCAGCTAGGTGGTACAGTGGATATAACACTGGCCCTGAAGTTGGGAGGACCTGAATTCAAATGTAACCTCAGACACTTTCTAGCTGTATGACCCTGGATAAGTCACAACTCCAATTAACATAAACATCTGGGACCATCTCCAGTCATGCTGATAACTTATCTTGCCACTGGATCCAGATGGTTCTGAAGGAGAAAGTGGGGCTGGTGATTTTGCACAGCCCTGCCTTTCTTAAATCCAACTGATTGCAAGTCATGACATCTGTCCTGGTCCTCTTTGGAAACAAAGGACAAACAACAACAACAACAACAAGGTAGAGGGAGTAGGTTGACCCACCTGGCACATGCCATTTCCTGTGTTTCCATCAGGATGTCTCAATGCTTCAACCAGGCTGGCTTTCCTGCCTTGTCAGTGGCAGATGATTGGCAGGTGGTTTCAAATAAAATGGAGACCAATTATATGAACCCTAAAGAATTGGTGAGCCAAAGAACAAATTATAGAAACAATAGATCATTTCATCAAAGATTATAACAAGAATGAAACAGCATATCAAAACTGTTGGGACACAGCCAAAACAGAGCTTAGGCAGAATTTTATACCTCTAGACACTTTTATCAGCAAGAGGGAGATAGAACAGATTAATGAATCATGTATGAAACACATTTAAAAAACCCTAGAAAAGCAACAAATTTAAAAACCTCAATTAAACATAAAAATATGAATTCTGTAAATTAAAAAAGAAATGATGAAAATTAAAAACAAAAGACTATTGAATTGACAAATAAAAATCAAGGTTGATTTATAAAGGAAAACTAATAAAATAGATAAACCATTAGCTAATTTGATTTTGAAAAGAGGAAACCAAATTGTTGATATAAAAAAATGAAAAGAAAATTCACAACAAATGAAGAGGAAATATGGGAAATCAATACTACTTTGCATAAATTTGATGCTAGCAAAATTTATTTAAATGAAATGGATAACTATTTGGAAAAATATAAATACTCAGATTAACTGAATAAGAAGTAGATTTTTAGGGGGGCAGGACAATGAGGGTTAAGTAACTTGCCCAGGGTCACACAGCTAGTGTCAAGTATCTGAGGCCGGCTTTGAACTCAAGTCTTCCTGAATCCAGGGCTGGTGCTTTATCCACTGCATCACCTAGCTGCCCCCAAGAAATAGAAATTTTAAATAACCCAATCTCAAAAAAGTAAATTGAACAAACCATAACAAAACTCTCCAAAAGAGGAAAATTGAATCAGATATATCTATAAGTCAATTTTGTAAAATATTAAAAGAAAAATTAATTCCAATTTACATAAATTATTTGCAAAAATGGGTAAAAAAGCAATTTTATCAAATATCTTCTGAGACAAATATGATCTTGATACTTAAACCAGTGGGAGATGAACCAGAGGTGGTGATGGTGAGAAACTATACACTAATATCTCTAATAGATATTGATTCAAGTATATTGAATAAAATATTACTAAAGAGACTAAAACAATATGGTTTAAAATATTAGTGTCACAGTGTGCTATAATGATGAATTTATACCCGGAAGGAATGCAGTTTGTTTAATATTAATAAACTCTATACATAATAGAACAATAAAAATCACATGATCATGTTAATAGATGCCTCCAAAAAGCTTTTGACAGAATACACCACCTTATTATTTTAAAAACATTTAAAAGTATAAGAACAAATAGTTCTTTTCTTAATACAGTAAATAGTATCTATCTAAAATGAAGAACTGCTATATGTAACATTATTTGAAATGGAGAAATGCTAAAAAGCTTTTCAATAAGATCACAAGTAAGGTTGTACAGTGTCACCACTGTTATTTGATTTGGTTCTACACGTTCTTTCAGTAGAAATAAGATAAAAAAATAAATTAAGGGAATAAACATAGGTAAAGAGAAAACAAAATTAATGCTTTTTGCAGATGATAAGATGATTTTTCTAGAGAACCCCAAAGGTTTGACTAAAAACCAATTGAAATAACTACTAACTTCAGTAAAATAGGCAGATACAACAAGAACTCACAAAACCATTAGCTTTTCTGTATGTTACCAGAAACAAAACCCAGCAGGAAGAGGTAGAAAAAGGATTCCTTTCAAAATAATTACCAAATATACAAGATATCTAGGAATTCACTTATTGGTGTGCACACAGAAATTACATTAATATGAACAGTCTTGAAAAATAAAGGCAAAGAAATAGTTGGAAAGATACTAATTGACCGTGGTTGGATTGTACCAATGTAATAAAAATGGAAATAACATCTAAATTAATCTAAGGATTCAGTTCCATGCCAATCAAACCACCAAAGAATTACTTTACATGAATAAAATTTGAAAACATACTAATGAAATTCCTCCATTAAAACAAAAGATCAAGAATATCAAGAGAAATAATAAAAAAGTAGAAAGGAAAGGGACCCAGCAGCACCAAATCTCAAAGTGTACAACAAAGTAGTAATCATTAAAACTATTTGGTATTGATTTTAAAAATAGAAAAATTGACCAGTGAAACAGGTTAGGTATACAAGATGCAGAAGCCACCAAACAGAATAGTGCTCAGTAAACAGGAGGATTTTAGTCAGGTAAGGGCTATTTATTATTAGAGAGAAATTGCTTCAAAACTGGTAAGAAGGTTGATAAATTAAGTATATACCACAATGAACCCTAAATTTATACATGACATAGATATAAAATGACATATCACAGACAAATTCAAGAAGGGAAGAAGCTAGCTTTCACACCAATGGATTCAGGGAGAGTTCTTAATCAAACAAAGGATATCAGATGGACAAATTTAATTACATAAAATTGAAAAAGTTTTGCACCCAAAACAGTGCAGTTATCATTAGAAGGGAAATAGCTAATTGGGGGAAATTTTTTATAATTAATTTCTCTGATAAAGTTTTCACATCTGTTATATAAAAGAAATTGATTGAAATATATAAAACAAGGGCCAGTAAATAAATGGCCAAGGATATGAATGAGCAGTTCTCAAAACAAACAAAAATCGGTGAGCTATTAACAATCATATGAAGAAATGTCCCAAATCACTGGTAAAAAAAAAAAAAAACAAAATACAAATTAAAACAACTTCAATGTTCAACCCGATACCTATCAGATTAGTAAAGATTTTTTTTTTTTAAAGAAATGATAGTTATTGGAGGACCTGTGGGAAGATAATAACATTAGTGAACAACTATTGGTGGAGCTGTGAATTTGTCTAACCATTCTGGAGAGCAAATTGTTACTATATCCAAAGAGTCACTAAACTGGGCATACCCTTTGATCCAGTAATACCATTACTGTGCCTATATAACTCAAAGTGATAAAAAAAAAAAGGAAAGGACCAATATGCCAAACATAGTCAGAGCAGTACTTTTTGCTGCAGCAAAGAACTACAAACAAAAATAGGCACTCCTAAATTGAGCATTAGCTGAATAAAACTATGGCTAATAAATGCAATGGAATATTATTGCATTATAAAAAACAACAAAGGATTTAGAGAAACCTGGGATGACTTGTATCAACTGATTCAGAGTGAAGTGAACAGAACCAGGAGAACTATTTACAACATGACTATAATACTATAAATGAAAACATTTTTGAATGATTTAAGAATTATGATGATTGCAATGACTAGTGATTACTCCAGAAAACTGATGATCAAGAATGCTGTCCATTTCTTGAAAGAGAAGTACAAAACGAAACATCCATTCTCAGACATAGCCAATGTGTTGATTTGTTTTTGTTTACCATACTTGTTTGTTATAAGGGATGGCTTTTATTTCAGGGGGGGGGGGACAGACTTATGGATAAGTAGTGTTATAGTAATAGGCTCCCCTGATAAATTAAATAAAATAAATTAAAAGCATTAATGAAATGCTTTTTAAAAATACACAGAAGATAATAAAAAGAGCTCAGAAGGGGGATACAGACAAAACTGGGCAGCATTGTAAATATAATTTTAAACCTAATATATACTTGGGGGGAAAATCTGTACATAATAAAGTTTCACATACAGTTCTCTTTTTGTATAAAGAAATGTTCATGTTTGTTGATGTTTGCCAAATTCATAATAATAAATTATTTTAATTTTTTGTTTGTTTTTGCAGGGCAATGAGGGTTAAGTGACTTGCCCAGGGTCACACAGCTAGTAAGAGTCAAGTGTCTGAGGCCGGATTTTAACTCAGGTCCTCCTGAATCCAAGGCCAGTGCTTTACCCACTGTGCCACCTAGCTGCCCCCAATTATTTTAATTTTTAAAAAGACGTAACTTCCAGGAATGGGGGTGGGTGGGTTGATAGTCCCACTCTTTGTCCTGGACAGATAATATACATAACATTATGTTCTGCAAGGCTGCTGATGTGCTGGAGAGCATCAAGAGAACAGCAACTTGGGCAGCTAGGTGGCGCAGTAGATAGAGCACCAGCCCTGGAGTCGGGAGTACCTGAGTTCAAATCCGGCCTCAGACACTTGACTCTTACTAGCTGTGTGACCCTGGGCAAGTCACTTAACCCTCATTGCCCCATAAAAAAAAAAAAAGAGAACAGCACCTTGGGGAAGTTATTTGAGGACTAGTTGAAGGAGCTGGAGTCGTTTCTCCTGTAGAAGAGAAACCTCAGTTAAAACATAGCATCTGCATTCAAAATACTTGGAAAACTGTCACATAAAAATGATGTTAAATTTCTTCAGTTTGGTGCTGTGTGGTAGAACAAGGAATTGGGTGGACGTTACAAGAAGGCCAATTTAAGCTTGAAGCCTTGCTAACCATGGGAGCTGTCCAACAGTGAAGGAGCTTCAGAGAAGTGGAGTATTCCCTCTCCTTGAAGGTCTCTGAGCAGAGACTGGACAAACACTTGTACCATATGTTAGAGTGGAGATTTCTTTCCCAGGATAAACTGAACTAGATCAATGCAAAGTTCCTTTTTTGACTCTAAATTTCTGTGGCTGACTTTCACTTTTTGTCTTTATGCTTCATTTCCTAGCACTCTGCCTGATGCTAATGGGCACTTGGGAATTGTTTGTTAAATTGAATTCAACTTTACTGAACATTTCTTTTTATTGCTCTTTGACTCACTTATCATTTTGATTCTTTGGAGAAGGTAGTATTCCAAGGCTTCCAACCATATAGCATAACTGGAAAAATATTAATGTTAAAAAGGGGTGTGTGTGTGTGTGTGTGTGTGTGTGTGTGTGTGTGTGTGTATGTATACACAGACTGGGATCAGTGAAAGTGGTGTTTAATTCCCCAAATCCTGTCCATTCTCTCATTCTCCATTTGAAGTGTCAAAGATATATTGCAACCATTTTGGAGAGCAATCTAGAATCATGCCCAAAGAATTGTAAAACTATATATAACCTTTGACCCAGCAACACCACTATTAGGTCTGTTTTTCAAGGTGATCAGGGTGAAAAGGGAATCTACATGTACTAAAATATTTAGAGGAGCTTTCTTTGTGGTGGCAAAGAACTGGAAAGTGGGGGAATGCTCATCAATTGGGGAATGACCCAACAAGTTTTGCTATATGATTGTGATGGAATACTACTGTGCTGTAAGAAATGATGAGCAGGTTGGTTTTAGAAAACTATGGAAACACACACACACACACACACACACAAGAAAACTATGGAAAGACTTGCATGAAATAATGCAGAATGAAATAAGCAGAACCAAGAGAACATTGGAAACAGTAACAACATTACTATTCAAAGAATAACTGTGAATGACTAAGTTATTCTGAACATTATAAATATTCAAATCAACTACAAAGGACCTATGAAGGAAGATGTTATCCACATCCAGAGAAAGAACTGATAAATAGTATGGTTTTATGTATATGTGTGTCTGTATATATGTACATATGTGTGTATATGTATACATATATACATACGTGTGTGTTTGTGAAATGGTGGCATTCTCTAGTGCAGGGTGGAGAAGGAGGGAAGGAGGGAGGAAGGAAGGAAGAAAGTTTGGAATTTAATTTTTTAATTTTTTAATTTTGGGGGTGAGGCAATTGGGGTTAAGTGACTTGCCCAGGGTCACACAGCTAGTAAGTGTCAAGTGTCTGAGACTGGATTTGAACTCGGGTCCTCCTGAATCCAGGTCCAGTGCTTTATCCACTGTGCCATCTAGCTGCCCCCAGAGATTTTTTAATTTGGGGGGAAAGTTTGGAATTTAAATCTAATAAAAAGAAGTAAAATTAAATTTTAAAAAAGATATATTGCACTGGTAAAATAACTCACGTTATTGTCTGGACAAATAGTCATTCTTCATTCATTTAGTTATTCCTGTGTAGATTGTTAACATTGGACTGAGGGTCAGGAGAAACTGGTTTCTTATCTTGGTTTTGCCATCAAGTCACTGTATGTTTTGGAGCAAATCACTTGACCTCTCCAGACATCAATTTCTTCACACGTAAAAGGAAGAATGGTATGAGATAAATTCTAAGAACCTTTCCAAATCCATATCTGGGATTCAGGTTATTAAAGGATACAAACTAAGCACCTGAACACTTCTACCTATTTTTCTTTTCCTTTTTTTAAAGACGCACTTGTGTTAGTATCTTTTGTTGTGACATCACCTACAATTCACAATGTATTGCTCCCTTCTCCCCTTGCCAGAGAGTCATCGCCTACAAAAAGGGGGAAAAAACAGTTCAATAAAACTAGTAAACATAGCAAAAGAGTCTGGCAATCTATGTAGCACTTCACGCCCAAATCCTTTTACCTTGGAAAAGAAGCACAGGGAAGGATCTCATTTCTCTTGGTCATAATTTCAGAGCATTAGGTTTCAGTTGTTTTGTTCTTATTCTTTCCATTTCCATGGTCAGGGTCATCATGTATATTCTTTTCTTGGTTTTGCTCACGATCATAGGATCCTACTTCTAGAGCTGAGAGAAACATCCTCTATTTTGTATCAGTTCATATATTTCTTCCCATGCTACTCAGTAATATTTAGTTACATTCATGCCCATTGAATTCCCCATAGAATTACTTTTAATCTTTTTTTTAAGCGAGGCAATGGGGTTAAGTGACTTGCCCAGGGTCACACAGCTAGTAAGTGTCAAGTGTCTGAGGTCTGATTTGAACTCAGGTCCTCCTGATTCCAGGGCCAGTGCTCTATCTACTGTGCCACCTAGCTGCTCCTTTACTTTTAATCTTAAAACTTTAAATCTTTTCCTCTCTGCATGACCTAGGGAAAGGTCTGTTTCAGGCTCAGAAGCTGAGCCTCAGTTTCTTCAACTATAAAATGAGAGGCTTGGACTAGATGTCTTCTGAGGTCCCTTTCAGCTCTAAATTGATGAAGTCACTTAGTTTCCTTGTCTGTAAAACGAGAAAGTTGCGCTAGAAGTCCTCTCACGTCCTTTTCAGCTCTAGATCCACAATCCTCTTATCTGCCACAGTCTGAAACATCCTTCCCCCAGACTTAACTTTATACTCACCGTAGATAACAGACATTCTCTCACAGTGTCTGTAACACATCTTAGTATTACTGAACAACATCATTTACGTCCTCTATCATGGGTAGAGCCAAAAGAAATGGAAAATGTGCCAGCCTCATTAACTGGATCGCTCACAGGCATCTTAAATAAGTTGCCAAAGCTACCAATAAGAGAGTTTGTTTCTGTCTCAGAAATGAAGTGTAGATATACATTCTCCTCCCTTCATTTGTATGTGTTTGTTTCTTTAGCATTGACTTCCACTATTCCCCCATCAAGGGCTTCATAGTGTTGCGAAGTTAGATTGTGAGCTTCTTGAGGGTAGGTACTGGGTTTTTGGAGGGCCTACTATGTGCTTAGTTGGTGCTTAATAAATGCTTGTTGACTTTAAAGTCATGCTTTTCCTCAATCAGCCAAGATCTGAGAAATATCCCCTGGCTTGATAGGTTCAACTCACTGCTGGATCACCTCTTCTTGGTGATCCTTCTTCTCCCTTTCCTGACATGACAGGGAACCGAAAAGGCACTCAATAAAAGTGTCAGTCATTGTTCTAGGTACTCAGAGCCAAAAGGAAAGCAGTCCCTCCTGCCCTCAAGGAACATTCTTTGGTAACAATGCATTTATGAAACACCAAATATTTCTTGGCCCCTGGCTAATGTTTAGAGATGCTGGGTGCCATTTTCCTCCCATAGGATCATAGATTTAGAGGTTAAAGGAACCTCTGAATCCCTCTAGTCCAACCCCACTCCAATCCACCCCCATTTTATAGATGAGGAAACCAAGACCTGGAAAGGTGAAGCTACTTTCCTGGGGTCACATTGTTAGTAAGTGACAAAAGTGGACTAGAACTCTGATCTTGATAACACATTTGATGCTCTACCCACTACACCACACTGCTTCTTTTGGCCACATTGGAGCTTGTTGTTATTGTTGTTTGTACCAATGAACTTTTTTGTATAACAAATTTATCTTCTTTTCAAAGCACAGAACAAAGAAAACATTTCCATAATACAGTACAATGTAAAAGATGATTGCACATGAAACTGCCAATCTAACATGTACAACTTGCAATTTCCTCCAAATATACAACAAAGTTATCATGCAAATTTCTTTTCCCCCCCTTTTAAAATCCATAACATTATTGAAGCATTCCAAGACTGCCTAGCACATAATAAGTGCCTATGGATGTTTGTTGACTGACTTCTTTACACTCCCACAGCCACCACCTTTGTTCAGGCTCTTATCTCCTGTCACCTGGACTAATGCAACCATAACCTTGTCATTTGTCTCTTTTCTTTGGGTCTCTCCCTCCTCTAATCTATCCTCCACTAGGCAGCCACAGCGACTTTCCTAAAGTATAGATCTGACCAAGTCACTTTTCTAGTAAATAAAGACCAGCAGCTCCCTATTACTGCCTGGCTCAAATTGGAAATCCTCTGGCATTTCAGACTCATCACAGCCTGACCTCTTCCTAGCTCTCCAGTGTTACATGTCATCACCTCCCTTCACACACTCCTCGAGCCAGTGACACTGTCCCGTTTCTATTGCTCACACATGACACTTTGTCTTCCATCTCCTGGATTTTCACTGTCTGCTCCCCATGCTCAGAATGCCCTCTCTCCCCTTCCTCTCCTTCTTTTCTTTTCTCTCCTTCCCCTCTTCTCCTTTTTCCCTCTCCTTCCTCTCCCCCTCCCCCACCCTGTCCTCTCCTTCCTCTCCTTTCTTTCTCCTCCTCTCCCCTCTTCTTCCTTTCCTTTCTCTCCTTCCCCTCCCCTCTTCTCCTCTCCCCTCCTCTCCTCTCCTCTCCTGCCCTCCTCTCCCCTCTCCTTCCTCTCCTTTCTTTCCTTCCTCTCCTCCCCTCCCCTCCCTCAGCCTCTCCTTTCTCTCCTTCCTCTCCCTCCTCTTCTCCACCTCCTTCAAGACTCAGCTCACATACCCTAGCACTTAGCACAGAGTCAAGACAAGTCAACAAGTATTTGTTAATTATCTAATATGTAGCAGGCACAGTGAGTACTAGGACCGCCCATAGCAAACCTTTAATAAATGCTTATTGACTGTTACTGCTTAAATTTTCAGAAAAAAGCCCACATTGTTTATTCCTCATGAATTCTTTTTTTTGCTTTAGTTTTTCGCTTTCCCTTTAATCAGCTGTGCCCTGTGTGACATTTGTACTGTAGAACAAATGACAGTATCATGCCCTAGAGAGAAAGGGCCATCAGCGCTTTGTCCCGGGACAGAAAAATTTGAGGGGTTGTAACAGCATCACACACAGGGCATGATTCCCCTCCTCAATTCCTCCTCTGTCTATCCCAGCCTCTGGTTGCAACCTTGACCTGGAACAAGTTTTCTGTCTCCCTTGCGCCCTCCCCTGACTGGCCCTCCCCTGGTGGTGCCTTCCTCATAGCAATCTTTGGAGATAAGGAGTAGAAATATTATCATCCCATTTTCCAGATGAGGAACTGAAGTTAAGTGACTTGATCTGGGTCACGCAGCAACTAAGCATCTAAAGTGGGATACAAACACAAGGTCGTTATCTTTTCTAAAAAGAATATTTTATTTTTTCCCGGTTACATATGAAGACAATTTTTCGCTTCCTCCCTCACCTTCCCCCTTCCTGAGATGGTAAGAAATCTGATCTCAGTTATACATGTGCAATCATGCAAAACCTATCTCCATTTTCGTCATGTTTAGTGACTGAATTTCCATTTTAGTCACGTGGAAGAAGAGACAGACCAAAAGAAAAAAAAGCACAAAAAATAAAATGAAAAATAGGACACTTTGGTCTGTATTCAGATGCCATCAGCTTTTTTTATCAGGAGGTGGATAGAATTGTTCATCTCGAGTCCCTTGGGTTGTCTTGGGTCATGGAATTGCTAAGGTAAGCTAAGTCACCCCCTATTGATCACTGTCCAATGTTGCTGTTACTGTGTCCAATGCTCTCCCGGTCCTGCTCACTTCACTTTGAACACAAGGTCTTTTGACTCCAAGTTTCTCCAAGACTCCACCCCAGAATAGGATAATAGAACAGAAGCCTGGCTGGGGAATCTTTTCTCATGGGCTAGTGAGGCAAGGAAGGGGGAATGCGCTGGTAAACGCAGGGGACCAGGGTTTCTTTGGTTCTTTTTGACAGAGGAAAGGTCCGTGTCTTTCATGAGGGGATCCCTCTGCCCACTTTCCCACTGCTAGACACTTTTCCCCTGGTGATGTCCACATGAGAAAGGGCTCATTGGCGGGCTTCCGGCAGAGACAACATGCAGGATTCGATGCCAGCCAACAGAAGAGACTAGGACAGGCTTCTGCAGTTTTCCTCTGGCTTTTCTTTCTCCTTCAAAAAGGAAGAGATCTCTGGCCATTTCTCCGATTTGTCCTAAATGATGGCAGGTTTCGCAGCCTGGGCGCCAAGCCTTCCCTTGAAGCCAAAACTAGGAAAAGATTCTGGCTGTTGTCACTCATGGAGATCAAACGGCCCATATGTTTGCACCCGAGGCAGAATTTTTACTTCGAAAGTTTCAGCTTCAGTTTTCCCCTTTTGATAACAGCTCTGCAGACTGAACAGTGAAGACTCTAGAGAGACAGCTGGGGAGTTTTCTTTAGCTTGTCCTGACATTCTCTCTGCCCCATCAAGCCTGGCTTTCTTACCACCATCTTTCTCTTCCTCCTTTGCTCCAACCTGTCAAAGGTTCACAGATTCATAATGTTTAGAACTAAAAATGACCTAAAAGCCAAGTTAGTCTGGCGTTTTGTTTTACAAATGAGGAAACTGAGTCCCAGAAGTGACTTTCATCCATTCAACAAACATTTGATAATTGACTGCTATTCTATTGAGTCACCCAGGTTTGTAGTCTTGGAGTCTTCATGGACTCCAACATGCCTAATCCTTTCATCCAACATACCTAATAA
Organism: Dromiciops gliroides; assembly: GCF_019393635.1. NCBI lineage: Eukaryota > Metazoa > Chordata > Mammalia > Microbiotheria > Microbiotheriidae > Dromiciops > Dromiciops gliroides. The sequence goes on along the minus strand of NC_057865.1, from coordinate 20,133,864 downwards.
ATTAAGGACTAAGGATATATGAAGAAAGATCCTATCTGCAGCCAGAGAAAGAACTGATCAACAGAAGTATGTATAGAACAATTTTACATATGTGATGAGTAAAATCTAATATGTGTGTCCTTACCTGTCCCCCCTGCCCCAGTGTGGCGGGAGAACTAGCTATGGTTTACTCATAAATTCAGCAACAGTTTAGGCTTTTAAGCATTTATTTAAGTATATTAGAAGTTGATAAAGATAGAGAGAGCACATGTCTCTGAAAGAATGGAAAAGCCCTAACCCACAAGAGAAAGAGAGAAAACCTGCCTTCACCTAACAGCTCATGCTTCCCAAGTAAGAGACAGAGTCCCCCACAGTTCCCCCAGAAGCCCTCTGTGGAACAGGAAGTGGGGTGGTCCCCACACACAGCTCCAAGCTAATTGGCTGGTTGCAATCAAGCCCATTGATTGACATGACTTACAGGCAGTCCATGAACTTCCAGAACACCAGGATAACCTAAGAAAGGTCATCTCATGCTTTCTCAACAGGGGGTGGCACCCTGGTTCTCACACATATATACATATACATACACATACACATAAACATACACACATATATATATGTATATATATATATATATATACACACACACATACACCCATATACATACACATATGCCTATTTGTGTCAAATAGTAGCCATCTCTAGGGTGGGGGAGGGAGGGAAGAAAAAAGGAGGAAAAATACATTTACATGATAACGTGTATATTTAGAGGGAATAGCAAGTTGTACATAATGGATTTGTAGTTTTATATGAAATTATAATGCTTGTTTTATTCCATAAATTAAAATTAAAAAAAACCGTATTTAATAAATTGCCAAGTCTTGGGAATGCTACCTCTAAGATATCTCTGGTCTACCTCTGCTTCTCTCAACTATCCTTGTTTGGCCCTCATCATCACTTGCTAGGATGACTGCAATAGATTCCTATAAGTTCTCCCTGCTTCATCTTTCCTCACCAATCTATCCTCTGACCACTGCCTCCCTCAATCTGCCCTCCCTTTTGTCAGCCACCCTTATTTTTCTTGCCCCTTTTTTTCCCCTGCTTCTGTCCTCCCTTCTATCAATACCACCATTTCCCCCTTCCCCTTTTGCTTCCTTAAAGAGTAAGCCAAGTTTCTTTATACAAATAGGAGTGTATCTTATTCCCTCCCTGAACCAAATCTGATGAGAATAAGGTTGAAACAATGCTCACCCCTCCCTTCTTTCCCTCTATTGTAATGGGTTCTTTTTGTGCCTCTTCATATGATGTAATTAATCCCATTCCACCTCCCCCTTCCTCTCCTCCCCCAATCTCCTTTTATTCTTCCCTTTAAATTTATATCATCACATAAAGGTCAATTTAATAACAATACCTTAATAGAGATACAGATCCTAAGAGTTAAAAGCATTATCCTCCCTCATAGGGATGTAAGCAGTTTAAACTCATTGAACAACCTTCCCCTCCACCCTGTTTACCTCTTTATACTTCTCTTGAGTCTTGTATTTGTAGATCAAATTTTCTGTTCAATTCTGGTCTTTTTTTTTTTCAGGAAACCTTGGAGATCTCCTATTTCATTGAATGTCCATCTTTTCTCCTGAAAGAGAATTATCAGTTTTGCTGGGTAGTTGTAATCCAAGCTCCTTTGCCTTCTGAAATATCATATTCCTATCCCTGTGATCCTTTAATGTTGAAGCTGCTAGGTCCTGTGCAATCCTGACGGTGGCTCCATGATATTTAAATTGTTTCTTTCTGGCTGCTGGAGTAGTTTTCTCCTTCATCTGATAATTCTAAAGTTTGGCTATAATATTCCTTGAAGTTTTCCTTTTGGAGTCTCTTTCAGGAGGTGATCGATGGATTCTTTCAATGATGATTTTTATCCTCTCATTCTACAATTTCAGGGCAGTTCTTCATAATATCCTGGAATATGGTATTTAGATTCATTTCTTGATCATGGCTTTCAGGTAGTCCAATAATTCTTAGATTATCTCTCCTGGATCTATTTTTCAGGTCAGTTGTTTTCCAATGAGGTATTTCACATTCTCTTCTATTTTTTCAGTCTTTTGATTCTGCTTGAAAGACTCTTGGTGTCTCATGGAGTTACTAGTTTCCATATGCCCAATTTTAATTTTTAAGGCATTATTTTCCCCAGTAAGCTTTTGCACCTCTTTTTCCATTTGGTCATTTTTTTTTCCCTCCCATTTGGCCATTTTTTCCCTCTCATTTGGCCAACTCTATTTTTTTTAAGGAATTGTTTTCCTCAGTCAATTTTTGTGCTTCTTTTTCCAGCATAACTCTCATTTCTCTCATTTCTTTTTCCATTTTTCTTTGGGTGGGGCAATGAGGGTTAAGTGACTTGCCCAGGGTCACACAGCTAGTAAGTGTCAAGTGTCTGAGGCTGGATTTGAACTCAGGTCCTCCTGAATCCAGGGCCGGTGCTTTATCCACTGTGCCACCTAGCTGCCCTTCCATTTTTTCTTCTACCTCTCTCATTTGGTTTTTAAAAGCCTTTTTGAGCTCTTCAAAGAAGGCTTTTTGGCCTTAAAGATCATCTTTGCACTTGAGTCTTCACTTGTAGGCATTTTGACAAACTCATCTGAGTTTGAGTTTTGATCTTCCCTTTTACCAAAGAAGCTGTCAATGGTAAGGGTCCTCATGTTGTAGCCTATTTTTAGACTTATAAAGTTGAAGTCTTCTCCTGGGGCACAGGGATCACTGTTGCAAGCTTCTTACTGCTCTCAGCTGCTTCACTCTCAGCTGTGTTGAGCTGTGCTGAGCCACCCTCCCCTTTTACCCAGATGAAACAAACCTTTCCTGAAGTCTTCTAAATTATTTCAAGTAGGAGGATTGTGTCTCTCTGTTTTTTGTAGGTTCTGTAGTTCCAGAATCTGTTTAGAGGCTTGATTTAATGTTGTTTTTGACAGAAACATGGGAAAGCTCAGGCAATTTCCTGGCTTCTCTCTACCATTTTTCACCAATCTATCCTCAATTCACCTACCTCAATATTCCTAAAGCACAGAGGTAACCATGTCACTGTCATGCTCAATAAAGTCTAGTGGCTCCCTAGTACCCCAAGGATCTAATTCAACCTCTTAGAGGCCTTTTAGAGACTTTTATGACTAGGCTCCATACTTCTTTCCCAGGTTTATTGTATAGTACTTTATCTCACCTACTCTACAATTCAGCCAAATTGGCCTTCTTGCTGTCTTAGGTGTACGGTCCCTACTAACTGTTGTACAAACTGTCCCCCATGCCTGGAATGCCTTCTGCACCCCCCCACCCTGCTTAAAATTCCTTTCTGATTTTGATGTTCAATACAAGTAACCTTTCCTACATGAGGACTGTCAAGATTTCCTCAGCTGCTAGTGACATGCTTCTCCCCCCCAAATTACCTTGTTTTCTCTTCTTTCCAAATTCCTTTGAAACACCAATGTTTTATTTTCTAAAATCACCTATCATATCTATATCTAGCTACCTATATGTGTCATATATACATATTCCAATATTTTCAGAACTTCCCTGCCTAATTCTAGCCAGCCACACATGCTAGTTCAACACTTGGGGCATTTGAGAATGACAAAACTTCCAGATGCTACAGGTGAGCCATGGAGCCTTGGGGATGATGAAGAAATCACCTTATTGCCCATTCTGAAAGAAGAGCCACTGATTCAGTAGACCTCTAAAAAGTAGTGACCTGCTGCTCCTGGCTGTCTCTTTCTTCCTGGTTTCAGAGCATGCGAATATCTTTGGAGCCTCTTGCTGGGGCTGTTTGTCCTTCATACTTGAAGAGAACCAATGGCATCACTATGTCATTATACAAGTACACTGTCAAGGTACAGTGTGTTCAACTGTGACTGCTCAGTCCAATACAAGCTCAGAAGGCTCTATCACAGGTGGGGTACAAGAAATCTGCTTGAACATTTGGAATGGAGGTATCTCCAGGTTTGCACATCTCACATTTCCTTTGTGCTACTATGATTATGCTTTATGTATAGTACTCTATGAGCTTTTGCTACAGGGATGGGGGCAGGGTTTGGTCACCTGGGCTATACCCCAGCCTTGTGGTTACTTTTTTTATGTGCCAGCTAGCTAGAGCCAAGGGACTCAACTAGATGATCTTTGTACTGCTTCTTTAGCTTTGTCTTTGCCTGATTATGGGTGGTCAAATAGAAGCCTTGAAATAGATGTGTCTAATTTTGGAGAAAACTTCATGAGTATAAGAAGTTAAAGATCCTAGGGCCATTGGTCAGAACTGGCAGGAAGCAAGGAGAGTTTCTACATCAGAGAGGTTAACCACAGACTAAAGGCTGAGACTAAGCGCTGGTCTGATTTTCCAGAAGACATGGATATGGAATTGTTTGAACAGTGCAGAACAGAGGTGAAATGTAGTGATGCCTATTCATCATTTCCTCAAGCTGTTTCATGTTTCAGTGTTTCAACTTTCTGGCTGAGTATAATGTAATCAGAACTGTTAGTTATTTTGTTTATTTGACTTTCTGTCAATGTACACTAAGGATAACAGTAGTTACAAGACATTGAACATTGCTTTAGGTCTTTCTGTCAATGTAAGCCTTTGTGTTTAGAAAATAAATACTTGTCCCATACCTGATTCATAGAGTACATTGGGGACCTTTCTATTCCTCCTATTTTAGGGAGTGCTTAGACATGAGCCAAATATAAGTTTTAAATAATCTTTTCTCCTGGAGCATCAAGGTGGAGGGTATAATGAGAAAAGGAGCTGAACATTTCTCATTAAAAGCCAGGCTTCCCCAGAACCAGATCTGTGTATGCCTGGGTCTAGTGCAAAGGAGCCTCTTACTGGAGAGGAAGAGGGAGCCATACCTCAGCCCCCTTTATACATTTGGTGGTTATTCTGATGAGTAACCATAAAAGTTATGTGAATATATGTAGGTATACATATATGTAAATATGTAGGTATACATTTATGTAAATATACACACAACATACAAATAGTACACCTGCATTGATATCCCCATCTTTATATCTACATCTATATCATCTATCTCTATTGTTAATATGAATATATGGATCTCCTGAATTTGACGGAGGTACCTTATTATGCAAAAGTATTTTTACGAAACCCTGGGTTAATAGGAGCAAAATGTCCTTCAATGGAACCCAGGTAGTTAGCAGATAAAAGGGCCTACCTAGGGGCAGCTAAGTGGTGCAGTGGATAGAGCACTGGCCCTGGATTCAGGAGGACCTGAGTTCAAATCCGGCCTCAGACACTTGACACTTACTAGCTGTGTGACCCTGGGCAAGTCACTTAACCCCAATTGCCTCACTAAAAAACAAAAACAAAAACAAAAGAGCCTACCTAGTGACTTCTTTTCCCTCAGGATAGTAAGTCTCTATCTTATGGTGACATCTGAGCATCCTCATCCTAGCTAAACCCTTTTGCTTTTTTGGAATCCTGTAATCTTATCCTGATGCTTCAATATTTCCTCCATACTGGTTATAACTGAAATTGTTAAACTGCCTTTGCTTCTGTATCATAGTATTGAAACTGACAATGCCTTGTAATCGGGTGGACAAAAAACCCAACATATATACCTTCAGAAAATGGGGAGTCTCCACATGATCATGTATTATATATTTCTTCTTGGGACAAAATATTAAATTAATATTATGTTTTTTCTGTCTGTCTCTGACCTGTTTTGTAGAAGGGCAGGTATCATATTCTCTAATCTGGTTAGTAGGAGATTAAGTCTCTTATCTAGTTTGTCTTGTAGGAGATATTATAAGATAATTTCTCTGATCTGTTTATTAAATTTGTAGGAGAGATTAAACATTATTTCTCTGGGCTATTTGTAGGAGAGACGCAGATAAAAAAACTATATTTTAATATTCAACAATTTACATACACACGTATAAAGTAAATAAATGTAAGTATATATGGATACATATACATGTGTGGGTACATGTATATACATACATACATACATGTGTGTTCCTAATACTGTTAGAGTGACTATGATCATATGTAGAGGCTTCACAAAGTCCAATGGAAAGAAAATTGGCCTGGAATCAGGGGGATTTAGGTTCTGGTTTCAGCTCTGCCAAATTTGGCATGTGACCTTGGTAAAGGTCTCCCCCTAAAATGTACTAGGAGGGATTCACCAATGGGAGAAGGAGGCAGACTTGAAAAATGGGCAATGTTCCAGGGTAAGAAGGCCCCATGTGCTAAGGAAAGTTTCCATGTGAGACTGCCACTGAGGCAAAGTATTGAAAGTCAGCAGCATAGCCTGGAGGGGGAGATTTCAGATTCATTGAACCAATCAAGAAGACATCCCATCCTTCCTGTCAGATACTTTGGGGTCATTAGATTAGAAGTGTGTCGGGAAAATTTTTTAAGTCCGACGGAAGAATGAAAATAACAAAGCTTCCAGGCTGAAGCAAATAGGTTTATTGAGAGAGGGTTAGTCCCCCAACAAAACCAATAGGTTTATTGAGAAGGTTTTAGCCTCCCAATAAATCTGGTCATCCAGGCATTGGGCCTGAAAGACCCAGAATTACAAAATTCATGGGTTTATATACCCTTCCAAAGTTATACTTGTACAGTATTATATCATTAGTTACACTTCTAAAATTAAAATATATTCTTAGGAAATATAAGGAACTACCTAAATGACTATAAATGTCAGCATTATGATAAGAATAGGGTGGATCATTGTTAGGCCACTGGTCAACATCGTGAACTCTTATAGGCACTCGTGATTATTAAAATATAGTATTGCTGACTACTAGATCTTGTGATATTACCTAATGCTTGTCATTGGAAAATTAGAAAATATGGGAAAAGACTTAACCTTTTAACCTTATGCAATCTATATGAAATAGAATAAATCACAATTTTTTTAGTTAATATATTGATTATTATCTTAATCAAATCACTTATAACTATAGTAAATCTCTTATAACTAAGGGGTGGGGAAAATCTCACTCACAAGTGATGAAGCAGATGACAAAGGTAGAACCATTTGAAAACTTCAACAGGGTAGAGGGACCTTTAAGAAAGAGATCTGGGAGCCACTCCTTCAGGGCTTAGGGCCTGACAGCTGAAGTTGATAAGAGAGATACTGACACAGCTGAATTTCTTGAATCCCAAGAGCTGATTCTAAACAAAATTGTTGAATCGATAAAGTTTGTCCTCCCTAATACTATACCCCTCACTTTTGGTGAACTTTAAAAGTATTATAGCTGCTTTGAAAGACAAGACTGTCATGTCCCAATCTCTCCCTCCGTGCAACCAAGAACAGATAAACAAAACAAACAAAAAAACCTAAATAACACATCATTGATAGTGTATGCCTCATTCTGTACCTGTAGGCCACCACTTCTCTACCCTAGAGGAGGGAGGTACATTTGGTCAGCAGTCCTCTGGATTCCACTGGTAATCACATCCACCTCAGTTTGGATGTCTCTCAGTGTTGTTTTCTTTTACATTATTCTGCTTGTTGTCTAAATTGTTCCCTTGGTTCTACATACTTTGCAGTGCATGGGTTTATACAAATCTTTCCATGTTTCTCTGAATTCTTCATACTCATAATTTCTCATTGCTATTAATATTCCATTGCATTTTTACACCTTACTTTTGATCAGCCATTCCCCAAACAATGGACACCCACTTATTTTTTCAGGTTTTTGCTACTCTAAAAATGTTTCTATAAATGTCTTGTGCAGCCTTCTTCCTGGACTCCTTCTCTTGTCAATCAATCAATAACTCCATTCAGCAAGCATTTATTTACTAAAACCCAGGAACTGTCTAAAGTTATCTCTCCTGTATCCCATTACCTCAGAGATTCCTCAGTTTATTGGTTGGTTAACAAATTTGATGAACTAAAGTGATACCATGTTCATAGGTACAAGAATTTTAAGATGTTATCTCAACCAGACAACATAGTGTAGTACCCCTCACAGGTTGACTCCCCAGGTATTGGCTACAATGTTTGGCTATTCTGTTGGGTGGCTACTCTGTTAGAGCTCACAAACCCCTCACAAACCAGTATACTTCCTATTAATGACCAACCAGTACACTCAATTAGTTCAAAACCATTTATTCGGGGCAGCTAGATGGCGCAGTGGATAGAGCGCTGGCCCTGGATTCAGGAGTACCTGAGTCCAAATCCAGCCTCAGACACTTAACACTTACTAGCTGTGTGACCCTGGGCAAGTCACTTAACCCCAATTGCCTTACTAAAAAACAAAACAAAACAAAACACCCAAAACCATTTATTAAGATGGTATAGTTAAAAAAAAAGATGGTGTGGTAAGAACAAAAATTGCTAAACATATCCCACCCAAAAGCCTGGGATGCATTCTCCATAAATACTTAGAGTTTCTATTGGAAGCATGGGCTTAAACTTAGACATAGGCACATACAGAGTACAATGGCAATGAGGCTTAGGATACTTGTGTGACAAAGGTAACTCACAACTCCTGGTACTGAAGGGCTTGTACTGGCAGAGATCCTTATGTAGCATCTCTGCCAGGCAGCCCAGTTGTCTAGGTTTCCAGAGCCCATACCTGGCTCTCTTCTCTGCTGTGAGAGGATGCTCTCCTTGAAACTGCTCCCTCCCTTGAGCAGCCGTCTCTCTGTGTCTATATCTGGCTAGTATGTGTCTTTGCTCCTTGTTGGATACAATATCTCTTGTGGTCCCTGCCTTCTAAAGTGGTTGTTGTTCTCAAATTAGATAATACAGTTAGGTGCTTTACAAAATGTTAAGGGCGGCACAAATATTAGTTGTCATTATTGTTTCAATTATTTCCCTCTATTAGAATGTAAGACCCCTGAAGGCAGGGACCATCTTTGTTTCTGTTGTTGTTGTTTGTTTGCATGCCCAGGGTTTGGCAGTGCTTGGCATGAGTTGAGTGTTTAAATGTTTTTTCATTCATTCATCCATTCACTTTCCTTTTTTTTCTGATTATGTTCATGAACTCTTAGAAATAAGGAGAACTGGGTTTGAATGATGACTCTAGACTTTTTTGTATCAATCACTTTCTGATCCTGCTCTCCACAGAGACTTAGTGTATGAAGAGGGGAGAATGAGCCCCCTGGTTGGGGTTGGGGGGTGTATTTGTACTTCTGTCCTTGCTACACGTTCTTAGTAAATATCCCTTATTAAAAGCTAATTGAGGGGCAGCTAGGTGGTGCAGTGGATAGAGCAACAGCCCTGGATTCAGGAGGGCCTGAGTTCAAATCTGGCCTCAGACACTTGACACTTACTAACTGTGTGACCCTGGGAAAGTCACTTAACCCTCACTGCCCCACAAAAAATAAATAAATTTTAAAACGCTAATTGAGGGGCAGCTAGGTAGTGCAGTGGATAGAGCACTGGCCCCGGATTCAGGAGGACCTGAGTTCAAATCTAGCTTCAGATACTTGACACTTATTAGCTGTGTGACCCTGGGCAAGTCACTTAACATAGATTGCCTCAAAAAAAGCTAATCGATAGCACCTAGTCAATTTATATTGGAGGAGCACAGTGGATGAGAGTTTATGAGTGATAGGAACCCCAGTTCCTCATGGTTGGTCCTCTGAGGGGAGCAGTAGTCAGTTGCCTTTTGGGGACCAAACCTGCCAATGTGAGTGTGAATTGGAAGAGTGCTCAATATTTCAATCATTTTGCAGACCTTGAAGCACAAGATAGATGTCAGTTATTGCTGCTGATTCGTCCTGATGGTGTGGTATCTCTTCTTTGAGCCTCAGTTTCTTCATCTGTAAAACAGAAATCTGACTACTCCCTCCTCTCTTAGGATTTCTGTGGGGAAGGCACCTTAGAGCCTCAGATGGAAATGCTGGTTATTGTGGCAGAGCTGCCAGTTCTGGGGAGGAAGGTGGTGGGTTGGGAGTGAAGTCTAAGCAGACAGCAGCCTGAGGAACAGACACCCAGACTAAGGGATGCCTGCTGCTGCCACTTCAGCTGCCAAGACAACAAAGCTCTGGAAAGCTTGTCATTGTGGGGAGCTTGAGGGGACATTGGAGGAGGGGAAGGGGAGAGGGAGAGAATGAGAGAGGCCAAGAGAAGGGAGGGAAGGAAGGAAGAGACAGAAAGGGGGAAAGAGGGAGAAAGGGAAGGCGGGAAAGAGAGAAGTAGGAGGAAAGAGAGGAAGAGAGAATGAGAGAGACAAAGAAAGAGAGAATGAGAGAGCACTGCCTGTGCTTAGCTATCACTGGCAGAAGGAAGACCCCTGTTCTCTGTTTTACAGCCTCATGCCCGGAGTAGACCTTTCCAAGTCAAAGCAGGCTAGGGCTGTGTGTCAGGGCCTTGAACCCATCACAGACGTGGGAAGCTGGGATCCAGGTCAGCCTGAAAACTCCATCAGACTCATTATAAGGACTTTTGTAGTTTCTGTGTCTAGTTCTACTCCTCTGCCCTACCCCCTTCCCTAGAATTGGGACTTGAAATAAACAGCCAGTTTCCTGTGCTATGGAAGGAGGGATTATTCACAAATGGTGTGAAAGGAACAGAATGTGGCCCTTAAAATTGGACATTCATCAGGCCTCTTGAGAAACATCAGAACCTTTGGGAAAGTCAGTACGGAGGTGGGATAGCAGAGGACCATACCCTGGCCTGGCCACCCATCAGCTGTGTGACCCTCTCTGGGCCTCAGTGTACATATCCTGGTGGAACATAGCAACAACAATAGGAGTAACTACAGATGTGACTCAGCTTTGGTCCTTAAACGCAGGCTTCCAACGCTTAAGGCAGTAAGCCCATTTTAACTCACAGAAAGGAAGGCTTAAGCCTCCCAGGAGACAACAGAGGCAGGGCCTTGGGTTAGGGGCAACAAGGGAAGAATGTCAGCAAGGTGTCGAGAGTGCCCTGGTCTTCGGGCCACGGCAGCAGGAAGAAAGCCCATCAATGGTGCTGTTTGGGAAGACGACCCTTTGCGTTGGGCATGGCCATGTTCTAGATCTAGAGAGGGTCAGGCTTTAGAAAGCATTTGGTCCCACTCCCTCATTTGAACAATCAGGGAAGTAAGGCTCAGTCCTATTCTAAGGCCTAGTTCTTTGACTTGTCCTATAGTAACTTAGAGTAGTGAGACATGGAACTCGGTTCCTCAGATTCCAAACCCAGTGGTTTCCCCATCAGGTCCTCATGGCCTATGAGAGCTGTGCAGTAGCAAAAATGTTGGACTTGGAGTCAGAGGATCTGAGTTCAAAACTTAACTCTGGGGGGCAGCTAGGTGGTATAGTAGATAAAACACCAACCCTGGATTCAGGAGGACCCGAGTTCAAATCCAGCCTCAGACACTTGACATTTACTAGCTGTGTGACCCTGGGCAAGTCACTTAACCTCCATTGCCCCGCCCCCCCAAAATTAATTAAGTAATTTTAAAACAAAACAAAACAAAACTTAACTCTGGTATTTACTAGCTGTGTGACCTTGGGTAAGTCACAACCTCTTCGAGCCTCTGATTCCTCTTTTGCAAATGAGGGAGTTGGAGTAGATGGCTTTTTTGATCTCTTCAATCTCTAAATCAATGTTGTTGTTGTTCAGCTGTCTTCAACTCTTTGTGACCCCATTTGGAGTTTTCTTGACAGAGATCCTGGAGCAGTTTGCCATTTCCTTCTCCTGCTCATTTTACAGATGAGAAAACAGAGACAAACAAGGTGAAGTGACTTGCCCAGGGTGACACAGCTAGGAAGTGTCTGAGGCCGGATTTGAACTCAGTTCTTCCTGACCCTAGACCTGGCACTCTATCCACTGTGCCACCTGAGCTCGCTGAGCTTGCCTGCCACCCCAGAGATGAGGCAGGCAGAGGGCCATGGGTTTTATCAGAAGGTGTTTGGAATCTCACTTGTACACACCTGAGTGGTTTCTCATCTCTCTCATCATTGAGAGAGAAGCAGGTGATGTTGGCCGACTGCAAAGCTACCGTGGACATTTCCAGCAAAGGATACAGACATTTTTAGATGTTTTCAGAAAACCACAGGGAGGGGCCCAGAACCGCAGTAGCCTGAAGCCGGAGAGGTTGGGTCCAAAATACCAGAGAAGTTCTCTGGACTTTCCCACAATTACCTCTGGGAGCCTTGGAACCAAAACCCCTCTAGAACTGTGAACTCCCTGCCCCCCCCCCCATCCCACACACCATCTATTTCCTCCAGCGCCTCATTGCCAGCTGCTGCTTTTCTTTATGGGAAAAGCTCCTTGTTTTATGATTCCCTTCTCCCTCTTGGATACAAACTACATCAGTGCCTGGCCAAAGGACAACTTTTAAGAGGAGTCAAATGAGAAAACTAATTTCATCATTTGTCATTTCCTTTGCTCAGAAATCTCTCTCACCAAAAGTTAGCCACTGCTGGAGGGGTGATACAACTTGGACTTTTCAGCTTTGTCAGAATAGCTTTATTAATCAGTCAGTCAACAAACATTTAGTAAGCACTCACTGTGTGCCAAGCACTATGTTAAGTGCTGAGGATTCAGAGAAAGCTCTCTTTCCCTCCCACACCCCAAACCTCCAACCACAGAGTTCCCTTCTCAAGAGCCTGCAGTTATTGTTCTTGCTATCACCTCACTCTCTTCATCTTTGTTCTTTTGTTTGTTTGTTTGTTTGACAGAGATCAAATATAAATAGATTTGGAAGAAGTTGCTCTTCTTCTATGGAAGAATACTTTTATCTTCAATCAATCCATCACTATAAACATTTAATAAGCACCTACTATGTTCCAGGCATATACTAAGTTCTGGGAATAGAAAGGAGGCAAAAGACAGTCCCTACCCTCAAAGAGCTCACAATCTAATGGGAGAGTCAACAAAGAAATATGTACAAACAAGCTATATACAGAATAAATAGGAAATAATGAACAAAGGGAAGAAACTAGAATTAAAAGAGGTTGGGAAAGACTTTTGTTCAGTTGTGTTGATTCTTTGTGACCCCACTTGGGGTTTTCTTGGCAGAGATGCTGAAGTGGTTTGCCATTTCCTTCTCCAGCGCACAGATGTGGAAACTGAGACCAGTGGGGTGACGTGACTTGCCCAGGGTCACACAGTTAGTAAGTGTCCAGAGCTATACTGCAGGCCCAGCTCTCTATATAGTGGGTCACCTAGCCACTCTTTGGGAAAGGTGAGAAGACCGCTTTTCTGTAACTGAATAAAAGTATTGTGTTATTCTCACTGATATCAGCAACAGTGACAATAATAACTGACCTGTACATAGCAATTTGAGGGTTGCAAAGCATTGCATATCCATTGTTCACCTGGGGCTCACAGTAGTCCTTTGAGGTAGGCACTACACACATTATCATTAACCCTGTTTTACAGATGAGAAGAGGATAAGATCAGTTAAGTTATCTGCCCAAGATCACACAGCCAGCAATTATCAGAGACAGGTTCCTGACGCCATGCCCCACACAAAACTGGAAAGGATAACTTCTTTTAAATGTGCAGCTCATGAAGGTTCACTCACAATGGCAGAGGGGAGATTTAAAACCAAAGACCTCCTACTCCATCCCAACATCTAATCAGCCACAATTGCCTCTCCAAGGTCCCTTCTAGCTTGGTAATTATCTCCAATTTATCCTGCCCATATCTTGTTTATACAAAGTTGTTTGTACATCATCTCACTCATCAGACTGTGAATTCCTGGAGGGCAGGGACAGTGTTTTTTGCCTTGCTTTGTATCCACAGTATTTAGAGCCTGGCGCATAGTAGGTGCTTAATAAATGCTTATTAACTATTAGTATAATTCAAGAATTAAGATTGGGTCTTTCCCGGCTGTTGACTCTCTCTCTTAAATCTGGGACTTATCCTTTCCAGGATTTTGTCTTTAAAAAGACAAAAAAGACCCCAAACCACAAAACAACCAAATGGGCAGTTTCAGGAGATAGTGAATCCTTCCTTACTAAAAGCCTCCAAGCAAAGAGTAGAGGAACAACTGTGAGGCCTGCGGCAGAAGGGATTCTGGTTCAGTTCTAGTTTGGGCAGCTATCTTATTGGCAATAACAAGAACGGCTAACATTTATACAGCACCTATTATAGGCCATGCACTATGCTAAACTTGATCCACTCGATTCTCACCACCCAAGGAGGTATTACTATCATTATCCCCATTTTAGAGGTGAGGAAGCTGAGGCAAGAAGAGGTTAAATAACTTGCCTCTTAAGTCTCTAAGGCTGGGTTTGAACTCAAGTCTTCCCGACTCCAGGTCTGGCACTTTATCCACTGGGTCACTTCCTTGCTTTAACTCCTGGTCCCTGCCCAAAGTCACTGGGATAATCTCATGAGAATCCCAAGAACTTGCATAAAGCTCCCTGACTTTTCCCATAGAAATCTGACCGATGGCTCCTAGGATAGGAGCTCCTTGAAGTTTATTTTTGGTTTGCCTATCTTTCCATCTCTCCCAGGCCCTGGCACAGTGCACATTGTACACATTAAATTACTTTGTGGAGGGGCGGCTAGGTGGTGCAGTGGATAAAGCACCGGCCCTGGAGTCAGGAGTACCTGAGTTCAAATCCGGCCTCAGACACTTAACACTTACTAGCTGTGTGACCCTGGGCAAGTCACTTAACCCCAATTGCCTCACTAAAAAACAAAACAAAACAAAACAAAAACCCAAAACAAACAAAATTACCTTGTGGAGTGGTGAGATTTTTAAAAATGGCTGCATTTAATGGAGGAGCCCAACCTGAGTCATTTCACTTGTGGGATTTGGCTAACACTGTCTAGTAAATCATTTTTATAAAGAGGGTCAGGCAATGTCATGCTTCTAAGACTATAGGCTTTTAGTTTTAGTTTCCACAAAGAAACTGTTGATTACTGAATTATTAAAGTTTTTATTTTCTCTCCCTCCCTTTTCTCCACCTTGGAGAGAAAAGTGAAAAAGAAAAACAGAACTCTTATAACAAACATTTATAGTTAAACTATGTCCAAAAAGGTATGGTTGCTTCTTATATCAATTCCATCTGTTGCCTCTCTGTCAGGAGGGGAGTGTCATCCTTTATCATCAGTCCTTTGGAATCATGGCTGGTTATTGTGGTGATTAGAGTTCTTAAGTCTTTCAAAGCTGTTTGTCTTTATGAAATTACTATAATATTAATTGTTTTCTTGGTTGTGCTCACTTCACTTTGCATCAGTTCATAGAAGTCTCCCCAAGTTTCTCTGCAGCCATCTCCTTCATCACTTCTTATTCACACTAGTGTTCCATTATTTTTATACACCAACATTTGTCCAGGTATTTCCCAGTTGTTTCCATTTCTTTGCATGCTCAAAAAGAGCTGATATATTTTTGTACATATGGGTCCTTTCCCTCTTTGTTCTTTTTGAGGGCCTAGTAATAATATTTCTGGGTGAAAGGATAGGCGCAGTTTAGGAACTTCGGGGATGATAGTTCCAAATTGCTGTCCAGAATGGCTGGACCAGTTTGGTGCTCTATTGATTAATGAATTGATTAATAAATTGATGTCAACCTAGGTGGAAAGTCTCTTATGGGGACTTCACCAGAAGGAAGAGGGATCTCCAGGAGAGATCTCTTCGGGGAAGTCTCTTTTAGAGAGGTTTCCTTGGTTTTCCAGGAGGAAAATCTCCCTTGAAACTTGACCTGCCCAGATTATATCAAACTCTTGTTACTTCTCCTAGTTCAGTGTGGGGCATCCCTGAGTCCTTTGGCATCTCCATACTAAGGCATCTTGATGGCATAGGTGGAGACTATGGATTTCATAGGGAGGAAGGATGAGGCTTCATTTGGGTGAACCTGATTGGTCATCTATCTCTGATGTCACCGTGAGAGAGATTCAAGATTTTGGTCAGTTGGTGACCACTCCCAGCATGGGGCAAGGGAGTTCCCAGAAATGGAGGATTCTGAAGAAGAAATAGATGTCTAGAACAGAGGCACCTCATGGCAAATGAGCCTCATGGAATTCAGAAAGATATTTTCTGGATTTCTACATACATACTAACAGATTTTTAGGGAAACCACAAGAAAGATGTTGTGCTCACACACCCAACCCAAAACGAGACATCTCTCTTGGGCCCCTGCCTGACTTTTCTCTTCTCCTTGCTTTGATGCTGTGGTTGTGCCCTTACTTTCAAGTCTTTTTTTCAAGAAAATTCATTCCTTTATTTGTTATGTCCTTTTGACTCCTGATGTCTGCAGTGCCTTCTTTCAAGATGACTTATAGAGGGAATAAAGGGGAAAAGGGTCATACTTCATTGTAGGGAAAGATGCAAAGAGTCAGCACTTCATTTTCCAACTTGCTATACACACCATGTTATCATCAGGGCAGAGGGCAGCACAGACTAGAGACAGGAAGAGTGTTTTCACAAAAAGAGTAGGGTGTATTGTAGAAGTGTGAGATGAAGGGGTAAATATTTTTACAGGGGTGGGGGAGTATTTCCATCTTTTAGAGCCATGTTTGCTATTATTTGCAAACATATTAATTGAATGAATGGGTTGATTAAAGACTTCTCTAATACATTTGTGTATAGAGATATTGGCATCTACACGTATATGTGTATGTGTAAGTATCACTCCACTCATATGGCCCCCACCCTGGTTCTGACTTCTATCATTTCTCACTTGGACTACTCTAAAAGTCTCCTCTTTGTGTCCCTGCCTCTAATTTTTTCCTGCTCTCAGAAATCTGACTGTTGCTAAAAGCTGCTCCATTGCAAAGGACCCTGTTATTGTCCCAGCAAAAACTCTCAGGGGCTCCATGTTGCCTCTAGGATATAAAGAAAACTGTAGCTTGGAATCCAAAGCTCTTCATGATTTAGTTCAAACCTAACCAGCTTGATTCTATCTTGTTTCCATTGACACACTTTGCATTCCAGCCCCTTGGACTACTGGCCAGTCTTGAAAAGAGCATGTTTTCTGCTGCCCGGCTGTTTCTGTCAGTTGTGCCTGTATCCAAGGTCATCCCCCATGCCTGGAATATGCAATCCTTCTCTATCTTTCAAGGCTCACCTCAGGGGTCTCTGCAAAACTTTCCCTGAGAAAGATAGTGGACAGATAGAATAATGGAAAGAATGCTGGTCCTGGACTCAGGAGAAAATCAGTATCTCTGAGCCCCAACTTCCTCATACCACAAAACAGGGATAATTATGCCCCCAATCCTTAACTCATTGGGTTGTTTTAAGGAGTAAATGAAAAAATATATGTAAAGTGCTGCTGCCTAAAGCTTTGCCTGCCACAGAAATGGCAGCTGATCCCTCCCATCTGGAAGGGGTCTCTCTCCTCCCAGTTTCCTCCCATGCCTTGTCTATATCTCTCTTTGTGCCCATTATACCTTGCTCTACATACATCATACATATCATTGTATGTGACATAACCTCCCTAGGGAGTTGGATTCAGAGCAAGTGCTCCTAGGTTAAGACCAAGCTCAGCCACTTACTGCTGATACAACTGGGCAAGTCACTGAAGGTCTCGGAGCTTCTGCCTCCTCAACTTGAAAATGAGGCTGGAGTAGACAGCCTCCGAGGTCCTTTCCAACTCCAAATGACTTTCTCCCCCCACCCCCAACACCAGGAGAATGTGAGCTCCTTGAAAGCAGGAAATGGATTTTTCTTTTTCTTTTTATCTTTCCATCCCCATCACCTATCAGAGTGTCTGGCTCATAATGGACATTCAATAATAAACATGGGTTGAACTGAGGTGACTATCTATTAAGCAAGATCAAGGCCATTTGGAGGAGAGGCAGCCCTGATGTAGTAGAACTCTGTTGGATTCTGACTTAAGAAGACCTGTATTCAAATCCTCCTTTTGTTCATTTACTAGCAATGTGACCTAGGCCTCATCACATCACCTCCATCAGCCTCAGTTTACTCATCTGTACAGTGGGGACGATTATAGCATCTCCTTGTCAGGGTTGTTGAGGATCAAATGAGATAATATGGATGAAGTGCTTTGCAATCCCTAAAGAGTCACAGCTATATATTACTGTTTGCTTTTTTCCTATATTTTCTTTTTTTTAAAAATTTTTTTGCAGGGCAATGGGGATTAAATGATCTGCCCACGATCACACAGCTAGTGTCAAGTGTCGGAGGCTGGATTTGAACTCAGGTCCTCCTGAATCCAGGGTTGATGCTTTATCCACTAGGCCACCTAGCTGCCCCCTTACACATTTTCTTAAGACAGATTCTCCTTTTCACTCTAGTTTCTGCTTTGTCTTTGAATAAGCCTTAGCTCCAGCCTCTTAAGATGATTCTATAGACTGGAGAATAAAAACAAAAACACCTCACCCCCCCCCCCAACAAATCCAGAGGGAGATGAGTGGGAGACAAGGTTCTGAATCAGGTGCTTAATGAAAAAGGTTTTTGTTTCTCTTGGCCTCTGGGAGTATAAGGTGGTGAAATGGATTGTTCAGCAGGAGCTCTGGGCACCTTTCTGAGTCCCCAGCCAGGCCATAGACAGAGGGGCAGAAGAAGGGGCAATGGGTCAGAGTTCTTTCTACTCAGGTTTCAGTGACATCATAGCCCCCAAGTTCAGTTGTGTTTGCCTTGTTTGGGAACAGGGCCGATGGGGGCTGTCTGCTGAGCTGACCACAGCATCGTGGTTTCCCAAGGTTCCAGAGGAGGCTGTGGCCAGAGGTCATTCCACTCTGGCTACTATGGACAATAGACAATTAAAAGTGGCAACCCCATGACTGGCTGAGGGAGTGGACTGGGGATGGGCCAAGCTGTTTTTTCTTCCAGATGGACTATTACCAGTTCAAACTCAACCCATTCTTTTGGGATTTGGGAGAGCTTGGTGACTTTTGGACATTTATCCCTTCCTGACTCCTGGTTGGGTGGCAAAGGCAAAGAATAGGATTGGGCTCAAATGCTACTTCAATCACTTACTAGTTATGTGACCATGGCCAAGCCTCAGTTTCTCTATTTACCAAATGGGGATAGCAATGGCTTCAGTACCTCCCTCCCAGGCTTGTTGGGAATCCAGGTCTCATTACATGGTATTGTGGTGGATCATATGAGTTAGAGCTAGAAGGAGCCTCTTAAAATTATCTAGTCTAACTCCCTCATTATTTTCTCTCTCTCTCTCTCTCTCTCTCTCTCTCTCTCTCTCTCTCTCTCTCACACACACACACACACACACACACACACACACACACAGATATGTATGTTTCTCTCCACTGATAGAATGCAATCCCCTTGAAGGCAATGATAGCTTCATTTTTGTCTGCAGGAGCTGGCATTATGATGAGCTCATAGGAGGCACTGAAGAAATGTTTGTTGACTGATTTTACAGATAAGGAAATTGAGACCCAGAGAAGGCCACTGAGGAAGCAGGCCTGGGATGCAATCTCTGATTCTCAGATTCCAAATCTAGGAGTCTTCCATTCGATCTCACTACCTCTCCTAGGTCCTCAGGTTCCTGGAGCACTTGCTTGGGGAGGTGATTAAGGAGGGGTCAGATAGGAAGGGCCGGTGGCATGAGCAGGTGGCCTTTCCCATCTCCACACCCCAGAGTCCCTTTGGCAGGTGGTCCTCTTGATGTAGCATGGGGATGGGGGCAGAGGCACAGGAGAGCCCATCCAGACCCCCTAGTGGTCAGCAGTCTCTCCTTCGGATCATCTTGTGTGTACTTCTCTGCTCACACACTGTATCCTGCTCACTCCCAGTAGAACGTAAGCTTCTAGGGTAGAAACTGTTGACCCCTTCGGGCATTGTATGCCCACTGCCTAGCACAAGGTCTTGTGTATTCTAAGAGCTTAATAAATGCTTGTTGGATTGGATTGGAAGAGTGACTCATGAGTGCTGCCACACACTGACCTCAGTACCTTCCTTACAGAGGAGAATCAGGCTAAGTAGAACAGATGGCCCAAGGCCCAACATCCTTCTCACAGAGTTTAGAGATGGAAGGGACATCAATCGCCATCTATGCCGCCATCCTCCCCAGAACCCCCTTCACAATTGCCCATCTGGATTCTTTGTCTGAAGACTTCCAATAAGGAAAGCCTATTGCTTCCTGTGGCAGCCTATGCCACCCATGGAGGACCCTGGTTAGGAAGCCTTTTCCTTCTCTAAAGGTCAGATTTGCATCTCTGGACCCCCTTGCTCCTGGTTCTTTACTCTAGGGCCAAGCAGAACAAGTGGATCCCTCCTACATGGGACAGATCTTCAAATACTGGAAGTTATTATGTTTCCCCCGAGTTTTCTCTTTGCCAGGATAAGCATCCCAGCTCCTTCAGCCGATTGATCCTCTGTGTCATGAGCTCAAGGCCCTTCACTGTCTCAGTTGTCTTCCTCTGGACATTCTTTTGTTTATCAATGTCCTTCATAATATGTGATGCCACAACTGGCCACCATATACCAATCCTCATTGCCTCAGGAAAAATGGAAGAGACCTCCAGAGTCTTCTAAGAGAGAAGCATCCCACGCAGAGCAAAATAGCCTAAGCTTTACTTTTATGATGAAAACAAAATGGGTGCCCATAAAGTGGGAAATGGCTAATGCCAAGGTGGTCTGACCCAGCTGGAGGACAGGTACACTATCATCTCCTTATTCCCAGAGGTTCCACCCAGGAGCAGTTTTGGCCATGCCCCCTTTGATTCACACTGAGCTTGGAGTCAAACAAAACCTTGAGATTATTTCTTTCAGGAAACAAGACTCTCTGCCATACTCCCATCTTGTATTTGAGAAGTTGATTTCTTTTTTATTTTAAGTGAGGCATTTGGGGTTAAGTGACTTGCCCAGGGTCACACAGCTAGTAAGTGTTAAGTGTCTGAGGCCGGATTTGAACTCAGGTCCTCCTGACTCCAGGGCCGGTGCTCTATCCACTGCGCCACCTAGCTACCCCTGAGAAGTTGATTTCTTAAACCCACTTAAAAGGCTTTACATTTGTCTCTAATGAGGTTCACTTTAGTGATTCAGCTCAATGCCCTCAGACCTGTCAAGACCCTTGTGGAGCCTAACTCTGTCATCCAGTGTTTAGATATCCCCCCAGCTTTGCCCCATTTTCTAATTAAGCAAATTGGAGCAAGGCATTTTTGTGTTTAGGCAAAGTTAATTCAGAGAGGGTAGCACCTAGGCCCTTTTGGGCATTCACTGAATTTTTAAACTAATGGACTGATTTCAGCATTAAAGAGGGAGAAAGTTGCCAGCAGCTGCAGCAAAGTGATTCTGACATCATGTCAGGGCTGGACAAGCATTGTTTGTGTAAGAACAATAGGGGTGCTTTGGGAAGGGGGCAGGGGCAGTGCTTGGAACAATGCCCTCCAGTGTCTGGCAGGGGCCCATCCTAGTTGTGTGTCTGTAGGCGCCTGTTGGTAGAACTTTTCCTGATAATAGAAGGCATATTCAGGATTTCTCCATAGTGAGACAACAGCTCATACAGTGTTAAATTCATCCCAGAGATCAGATGGAAAACCAGCTGCATAGTGATTGAGTGTGATCATCCAGGGACAATGCGATGGGAAGATCACTGGTCAGATAGTCTAGTCCCAGGTCCTATTTCTGTCTCCCTCACTAACTAGCTATATGATCATGAGCAAATCCTTCCACCTTTTTCAAATCTCTCAGTTTCCTTACCTATAGAATGAAAAACTTGAACCAGATGCCCTCTAAAGCTTTGTTCCTATAATATGGGTAGGTGGCAGCTCCACAGTATTAGAGGTGTGCGTTGCCCTTAGAAGCATGTGTCCTGACCATGAATATTCCCTACATATATGTCACACCATATGTGTCCCAGAGGTATGGGAGTGTCTCAACCTTCTCACTAAGGGCATATGTATTCGTGGCATATGTTCCATGTTTATGGAGGTTTTTATTGCTACTTTTCTCATGACATCATTAAATATCTTTGCTTTGAACTAATTGTGTCCTCTGACTGATTAGTAAAAGTAAACACATTGGTGGGGGCTCATGAACTATAATTTTGAGAGGATGTACCTGAAACCTGGAACAGATTGTCCGGGGTTCCCATGTGCAAGCATGAGTATGTCCCCAGGTGTTAACACCTGTTGTGATCCCACAAAAGTACAGCCATTAAGGTACCCCAACCTGAGGTCAGCAACCAGCTGACCTCCTCTAAAAGCATTTTTTAACCATAGCAGCATCTTGAGCTCACCTACACCCCCATGAAAGGCACAATTATCTGACCTATGCATAATGACCAGTCCCTTAGCTCATGGCAGAAATAGGTTATGAAAAGCTTTTTCTATCCAGGTAAATCATTCCAGGATGAGGCTTCTATGTCTTCAGGAGGCAGGAGGAAGGAATAAGTGTTTACATGGTACCTACTATGTGCCAAGTACTTTATGAATTTGACCTCATTTGATGTTTACAACAACCCTATTATTATTATTCCCATTTTACAATTAAGGAAACTGAGGCAAATAGAGGTTAAGTGACTTGCCCAAGGTCAAACAGCTAGTATGTGTATCACATCACTACCTGCCTAGTAGAGGCCCTTGGGAAGGCACCCATATTCATATTTTATCACCCAGTGGTCAAGAAATATTTTCTAATGACCAACTCAAATTTCTTGTGGGTCTAATTGAATCCCATTTCCTTTTGTTGGGTTCACTTTAAATAAGGAGGGAATGTGGTCAGTTACTTCCTCATGAAAACTCTGTCTTTAATCAAAGATAATAATTGTCACCTTTTGGCTTTCTCTTCTCTGACCCTCCCCTAAAATTACTTTGTATTTACTTGGAATTTTGTTTATATTTTTCCCCTGATAGAAGGCGATCTCCTTGAAGGCAAAGACGATCTAATTTTTCTTTATATCTCTGGCACTTTGCCTGATATCAGACGTACAGTAGACACTTAAAAAAGACTAGCAGACTGACTGATAGGGCCATCCCAGGGACAGCTCTCTCCTCCCCCAATTCAGTTAGGAAAGGGTAGAAGGTAAAGGCTAAGCAACGTGTCCCTCCTCCCATCCTTCGCTGATTTGGGACTTTCCAGCTTCCCCACACACTGTATAGCACTCACCGAGTGTCAAGTGAATAACACATACTACAGAAGAAAGACAAAAGGGCCTTTTTACTCACTGACAAACAATAAATTGAGAGCATTGTCTTTGCCAGCAGCTGCTCAGCTTGAGTTTCCAATCTGCAGACTCTTCCTCAGTACTCTTGGGCTACAGTGACAGGCACCCCCAGCTTACTGCCACTCCTGAATAGAATCCTACGGAGCAGCAGCATCCCCTCATCATGGCTTTGGGTGCCCTCTGGCAGAAGCCCTCCCTCTGCTCCTCTGAAGGCTAGGTCTCAAAAGCTTCCTTGGGAATCGTCTTTCTTGTGCTTGCCAAGCAAAGGGGAGTTGGTTCCAGTTCTATGGAAACTGGCATATGGGGGTGGGTTTGAGATTGATGCTGGCCCTCCCAACGAGGTTTCCTACTTTGCTTTTCAGGAAGGTATGTGTTCTAAGGGTGTTAGTTTCCAGGAGTGGGGATGGTTTTGTGTCCAACAATTTGAGCATCCACACTTGCTCACCCACTTGTCCCTTTTACAGGGCTGATAATGGGATGGAGACAATAGAATTGGCCGTGGCCAGAAGCCATTCGGTCAAAAAGTATGATTTATTCATGGTATAACTTATTTATTTATTTGTTTGTTTGTTTATTTGTTTGTTTATTTATTTATTCATTTATTTATTTATTTATTTATTTTTGTGGGACAATGAGGGTTAAGTGACTTGCCCAGGGTCACAAAGTTAGTGTCAAGGGCCTGAGGTGGGATTTGAACTCAGGTCCTCCTGAATCCATGGCTGGTCCTTTATCCACTTCACCACCTAGCTACCCCTCATGCCATAACTTTTGAGCAACGAAATGCTCATTCTCTGGGTGAGATACTTGAGATAACATTTAATATCTGTGGCTTGTTGTGATACTTAGATTTGGGGTGACACTAAAATGTAAATATAGGCCATTTAGTCCAATCTTCTAATTTTACAGATAAAGAAACTGAGGCACAGAGATGGGAAGTAATTTGTTCAAGGTTACACGGTGAATCTAGGATTCAAACTCAGGACCTTTGACTCTTTCTAGTCTTCTTTCCACTATACCTTATGGTCTAATGTGGTCCAACTCCTTTCATTGATTTTTTTATGGATGAGGAAACTCCAGAATCCCTTGTCAGAGGTCACCCAGGTAGTAAGTAGAAGAGGTAAAATGAGTTCTTTAACACAGGTCCTGTGCTCTTTTCACTGGACAACATTGCCTCGTATAATCCAAACCTTTTCAACTTTTCTTTTTTTACAGATGAGGAAACTGAGGCCACAAGAGCTTAATTCTTGAGATTTAGGTGCTAATAGGATATTTGGATAGATATAAACTATAGGCAGGTAGGGGGACAAGTCCAGAGTCAAAGAAAAGACCCGGAGGTTAGACATTTGGTATTCAGGTCCTGGGAAGTGATAGAGAGAGAGCCTGGGAATGAATAAGGTCACAAAGGGAGAGAGGACACACACACACACACACACAGAGAAGGACCAAGGACAGAACTTCCTATTGTCTACTATGGGCTTGGGGGGGGGGGTGGAGAGAAGAAAAAGGAAAAAAAAAAACAGGAAGGCCCTGATCTGAGACTCCTTCAGTTTTCCCCTCTCCCCTCACTCCCTAGTCCATATCTACCTTCCTATAGACCTGGGAGTACCCTCAAACCTCATGTGGCTCTTCATCCTCAGGATGTCTCGGGAGTTCTGTGATAAATACTCCAAGAATTCCATGAGGGAAGAAAATGAAAAGAGGAGTCACCAACACCATTTCTTACTACATATCTGAAATGGAAGCTCCCAGTCACCCACCCTTACAATGGAGCAGAGAAAGGGTGTGGCAAATCCAAACAAGCAGATTATGAAATCAATCTCTTTCTCTCTCTCTCTCTCTCTCTCTCTCTCTCTCTCTCTCTCACACACACACACACACACACACACTCTTGCACCCTTTTGGTCTCTTTACCCCATAGATTGCCATAGATTGATCTTCTCAGATATATTTGTTTTAGACCACAATTTTTCTTTTCCCTAAAGAGACCCCCAACAAGGAGCAAGGAATCCAAGGAAGCTCTGGAGATGGCTTAGATGTGTGCTTGAGTGGGGAAGGGCAATAAGTTTGGGACTGAACATGTGCTGGGGACCATCCATTTCTTTCTTTTTTCCTTTTTGGACCAGACCTCCGATGTCAACAGGATGCATCATTCTTCCTAAAGAATCCCCTTCTCCCAATGCAGATTGGTATCAGCTCTGGAGTTTATGACCCAAAAGAGTTGTCTTGGGATGCTGGGAGGCTGGGTGACTTGTCCAGGCACACCCATAGCTGGCTCCCAAGCCCCTCACTTACTTGATCTTTTTTTTTTCTTTCTTTCTTTTTTTTTTTTTGGTGAGGCAGTTGGTGTTAAATGACTTGCCCAGAGTCACACAGCTAGTAAGTGTAAAGTGTATGAGACCGGATTTGAACTCAGGTACTCCTGACTCCAGGGCCGGTGCTCTATCCACTGCGCCACCTAGCTGCCCCATTACTTAATCTTTTTAAAGATTCATCATTCCATTGCTATGGGTTTTCCCTGAACTGATAAAGATGGCAGTCCCTCCACACATTGACAAATGGCTTCCTGGTCAAAATCATCATTCCCCAGCAGCCAACAATTTGGTGAAGTCTCTCCCCACCCAGTGAGGGTGGTTCTCAGACCACAGATGTATTGTCAGTCCCTTGGCCTGAAGTCTTTTAGAAACAACAGTGACTGGGGCAGCCAGGTGGCCCAGTGGATAAAACACTGGCCTTGGATTCAGGAGGACCTGAGTTCAAATCCTACCTCAGACATTTGACACCACTTACTACCTGTGTGACTCTGGGCAAGTCACTTAACCCCAACTACCTCACCAAAAAAAAGAAAGAAAGAAAGAAACAACAGTGACTGTCATCCCACAGTGAACCTCCAGAGGAGACTGTAGGGATGAGAGACTCTCCGATGTGGACACTTGCGAGTTCACAGGATTTAGGGTTGGAAGGACCCTTTAGACACCACAGCTCCAGAGCTGAAAGGGAACTCAGAAGATCCTCAACCCAATCCCTTCATTTAATAAGCTGAGGAAACAGATCCAGGGTCTCTGAGTCAGGATTCAAAGCCGGACCTTCCTGGTTCCAAATTCAGCATTGTGTCCACGGGTACAACCCTGCTACAATCTGAACCAAGGTCCTCCAGCTAGCTCCCTATGATTTTGCCTTGAATAAAGAGAGTTCATCAAGAACATTTTGGAGAAGATCTCAGTTCATGACAACAACAAGTTATTGTTGCTATTGTTGTTCAGTCACGTCCAGTTTTTTGTGACCCCCCTATGAGGTTTTCTTGGCAAAGATATTGGAATAGTTTGCCATTTCCTTCTCCAGTGGATTAAGGCAAACAGAGGTTAAGTGATTTGCTCATGAGTGCCTAAGTCCAGATTTGAACTCAAGTCTTCCCCACTCCAGGCCCAGCTCTCTTATTCACTAAACCACCTGGTTGTCTCCTTTGGACAGCTAGGTGACACAGTGGATAGAACAAAGGCTCTGGTGTCAGAAGGACCTGAGTTCAAATCCAGCCTCAGACACTTGACACTTACTAGTTGTGTGACCCTGGGAAAGTCACTTAACCCCAATTGCCTTAAAAACATCCAGGGCCATCTCCAGTCATCCTGATGTATATCTTGCCACTGAACCTAGATGGCTCTGGAGGAGAGAGTGAGGCTGGTGACTTTGAACAGCCCCACCTCACTTAAATCCAATTCACTGCAAGTCAAGACATCACCTAGATGTCATGGTCCTCTGAAAGAATAATAGTTTCCTCCAATATTTTTTTTTGTTTTTTGCAGGGCAATGAGGGTTAAGTGACTTGCCCAGGGTCACACAGCTAGTGTCAAGATTTGATTTTCCAGATTTGAACTCAGGTCCTCTTGAATCCAGGATGCTTTATCCACTGCACCACCTAGCTGCCCCCTCCTCCAATAATGATGATAACAATCACCATAACAACAGCTCTTCCTGTAGCATCTTAAGGTTTGAAAGGCACTTTCTTGATAACCCCATGTGTTAGTCAATGGCCATTTGACATATGAGGAAAGGGTCTGGTGCAGGATTTGAATTGAGGTCCAAGTGCAGCACATTTTCCACTACATCATTTAGGAAGAGAGGCAATGGCAATCCTGAAGATTTAGTGGCAGTGAGATGAACTGGGAGGAAGCTGAAGTGTTGAGTATCCAATCTCAGGCTCTGGGGCTTCCCGATGTCCAGTGGGGAGGCTTGGTGACATACCTGGTGCTTCAGTAATTCCCTTGGCCCTTCCAGCACATCTTTTATTGTAAAAAAAAAAATTATCTGCAAATTTGGAAGTAAAAGCCTGCTCAACGCTTGGAACCTTCCACAGTGGCCCCTAAGCTTTGGGTGATGAGGCAGTAGCAATTGAGTAATCTCCCCTGGGGACAGAAAGGCTGATTTGGCAGCGGCAGGAAGTGCTGAGCAAGGAGGTAGAGGCCACATGGCCGCAGTCATTGCAACTAATTGAACCAAACCTAGGTAAGAGACAGGATCTGGTCAGGTGAGTCCATAGTACAAGGCTCTCATTGTGTTAGCAGCCACTCAGTTATTTCAGCCAACCTGTTAGCCCAGTTCCTCCAACAGCTTTCCAGTCTCCCTGGAGAAAAGACAGGCAGGTCTGAAAAATGCCGATCAGCTATCATCTTGGTGAGTCCGAAAGTCCGGCTGATTGGTCTTCAAGCAAAGTGGAGACAGGAAGGATATAAAGTCCTCCCAGCCCGATTTCTATTACCCTCAGATAAGGCCAGCCACAGACAGATGGGGCTTTCTACCGTGGGAGCCCTGGGCCATTGCTAAGAGATGCTTTTTGAAAAGAATCCAAGTTTTCACTTAAACATACACACCCATACACACCCACACACACCCACAAGTACCGCACCCCACCCACACCCACAAACCCTCATACCCTAAAATCACTTTCCTGTTGCATATCTGGATCTCAGCTGAGCCATAGCTCCTTAGCCTAGCATTGTGGAAAGGGCCCTAAATTCTGAGTCACGTTTCAGTTCTGCTATTCCTTTCTGCTAGCTGTGTGACATTGGGCAAATCACTTCCCCTCTGACTCAGTTTCTTCATCTTTAAAATCAACTCTCATTTTATATCCTTTTCCTGGATTTTCTCTGTCTCTCTCATTCATTGCCTTTTCCTTGATAAGAATAATAAATTCAGGGGCAGCTAGGTGGCACAGTGGATAAAGCATTGGTCCTAGATTCAGTAGGACCTGAGTTCAAATTTGACCTCAGACACTTAAAACTAGCTGTATAACCCTGGGCAAGTCACTTAACCCTCATTGCTCTGCCTAAAATAAATAAATAAACAAACAAACAAATAAATAAATAAAAGAAAACATTCATCCAAGTTGGGAAGCTCCCCTCCATTAATTTCCCCTCCTTCTCTTTTCAAACTGCTGACTTTTTTCTCATGACTCTCCTGCATTGCTCTCATTTCTCTTTCCATTCTTTCCTCCCTCTAAATCTTCCTTCTATCTCTCCTACTTTCTCTTCCAAGTCCCTTTTGAGCGCTTCCATGGCCTGAGATCAATTCATATGTTTCTTGGAAGCTTCGGATGTAGGGGCCCTGAGGTTGTTATTCTCTTCTGAGGGTACACCTTGATCTTCCTTGTCGCTGAAGAAACTTTCTATAATTCTCAACTTTCTTTGCTTGCTCATCTTGCCTCTTTTACTTGACTTTTAACTCCCCACTGGGGGGCCCTGCTTCTAGGCTACACTACTGTCTCCAGCTTCAGAGGGTCCCAGGTGTTTTGGTTTGAGGGAGGGCAGGTTTTTATCTTGCCTGGCCTGTTCTCTGGTCTGAAGATAACCTCAAGTGAACTTGCTAGTTAACCAGCCAGCAGAGCACTGTGGTGGTTCTTGGCTTCGATAAGCCTGCACTGTGCCCCCCCCCACACACACACACCTCTTGCCGCTCAGGATTTCTTTCTGGTTCCCCATGGGGTGGGACAGCTGAATTCCTCTCTAGGTCCTGATGACTGCCCCGTACTCCCCGCCCCCCCTCCCCAGCTGTTCAGCCCTCTCACCGGACCACAAGCTCAGTTCCAGAAGATGCTGGTGCTGCATCTGATTCAGAAGCTAGGGGTTAAGTTCCTCTGGTGCTGCATGCCTGGGGTCTCTGTCGGCGAGATCGTGGGGTTGGACTTTACCTGCAGCCCAACACGGCCCCCTTTAATCTGTCTATGGCTGGAAAACAATCTCAGCCCATATTTTTGTGGGTTTTTCTGCTCCAGGGGTTCTTTTATTGCTGTCTTTGGGATAATTGTATCAGGAGCTCTGTGCATTTAATGTCTTTCCTCCACCACCTTGGCTCCACCAAGGTGTTCCTTGAGGTGTTTCATGAGGGTTCCCCTCCTCAATACATACATAGGGTTATACTTGCTGTCTATACCTTGGAACAACTATTCAGGCATGGTTTTCACCTTAAAAAATGTGGACATTGCAGGAAGATCCTCTTAAAATCTGGGCCACATCTCTCCCTGCAGGACTCCTCTAAGTACCATTTGTTCAGTTCATGAAGGTTCCAGAATTCTGAGGAACAATATCTAAATTGACCAAGAAAAGAGACTGGGAGAATCTAAGCCCTTGGAGTCCCTCAAAGCTCATAAAAATACACAGTAAAAAGATAAATAAATAAAGGCCAGTCTTGTTTGAACAGTAGGTGCTTAATAAATGCTATTGACCTGAATGCCTTGGGGTTTACAATTGTTGTTGTTTGTCCTTAATTCTCAAAGAGGAACATGACATTAAGAGGTGATGTCATATCGTAAATTGGATTTTTAAGTGAGGGAGGGCCAACCTCACTCTCTCCTCCAGAGCTATTTGGGTCCAGTGGCAAGATATACGTCAGGACTATGGCAGATGGCCCCGGGTGTTTAAGGCAATTGGGGTTAAGTGACTTGTTCAGGGACAAACTGCTAGTAATTGAGGTCAAATTTGAACTCAGGTCCTCCCAACTTTTTTTTTTTGTTTTTAAAGAATGCCTTCCTTTAAAAAAAACAACTCTGTACTATAATTCATATTTCTTTTGAAAGCTTGATGTGATCTCATCCAAACGGCCTATAAATCATCCAACAATTTACACTGGTCTCTTAAGAATATTATTACTTAAATTTTAAAGGTCACGGGGAATTAATTAAAGGGAGTGATATTAATTATTTTAACAAATCCTTGAGGTCAGTTGTTAGGGAGGAGAGAGAAGCAAGCTGGGGAGTATCTCTTGAGGTCTGGGAATGGGAGAAGTATCAACCATACATTAGCTCATTCTAGCTCATTATTCTTGCTAACGAGATGCTAAACTAAATTTTTTCTACTTGTTGGAATAAAAGAATATTGCTGATGCCCTCTATATTTTTGCGTGGAGAAGCAAAAACTTTGTAGTTACATCTTTTGTTTGTTGTTCAGTCATATTTGACTCTTCATGACCCCATTTGCGGGTTTCTTAGCAAAGATACTGTCGTGGTTTGCCATTTCCTTCTCTAGCTCATTTTACAGATGAGGAACTGAGGCAAAAAGAGTTAAGTGACTTGCCCAGGGTCACACAGCTAGTAAGAGTCTGAGGCCAGATTTGAACTCAGGAAGAGGAGTCTTCCTGACTTCACCTGGCACTCTATCCACTGAACCACTTAGCTGCCCATTTACATCTGTGGGTATGTAGTCCACAATTCCATTAATGCAGCCTAGGATTACATTAACTTTCTTGGCTGTCCTATTAAATTTTTGACATTCAGTGCAGTAATATCCCTGGATCTTTTCTAATATGAATTTTTGTCTAGCTGTGCCTCTCATGTCCCTATGCAGTTGATTTTTTGAACCCAAGTATAGGACTTTACATTTATCTCCATTACATTTCAACAGATTAGATTTTATGATTACCCAGTCAATTAGTGATTTTGACCACCCACTGAAGACACAGCACTGTAGGGAGTTACAAAGTGGAGGCAGGGGTGGAGAAGGAAAAGGAGTAGTAGTAGCTGAGTCTTTAAGGAGAAAAGCAAAGCAAACATCTCTTGGGTATAGGATCTCAGAATCCTCTGTCTAGAGCTGGAAGGAACCTCAGTGGCAATCCCTTGTTTTACAGATGAGGAGACCCAGGTTCAGAGAGGTTAAGTATAAGGCTTTAGTTAACTATCAAGAGATTCCCAGGTCTACCTCAGCTTCCTGCCCTCGAGACTCCTCCCCAGTCCCTCCTCCTTCCATCTATTATCAGGATGCCACTTTTGAGTTGCTGCGGGGTAGCCCTTTGATAACACCTTCTGCAAAAATGAACTGGGCAGGTCTAATTAACCTGAAACGGAATGCAATTCACCTGAAGGGTGCATTTCCATTCCTTATGTTATGCTGACCTCTAGAGGCCAACAGTGAAAAACCACCCTGGCGAATAGGATACAGTAATTGTGTTTACTACCTATGGGGAAAGCCTGGGGTCACCTTTCAGGAGTTGTAAAGGTAAATAGAAACATTTCCCCACTCACGTCACAGTGGAAAGAGCACTGGATGGAGGGTCCAAAGACCTGAATTTGAATCCTGCCTCTGCCTCTCACCAACGTGTGATGTTGGGTAAGTTTCTTCTCTTCCGAGGGCCTCATTTTTCCCATCTGTAAAATGGGAGGTCTGGACTAGATAAGCTGTGAGACCTCTTCCTGCTCTAAGTCTCTTTTCATACATGAAGGATTACTTGGGGCTTCAGCCATCTATTACGGGGTAGCTAAGTGGCACAATGAATAGAGCACTGGTCTTGAAGTTGGGAGGATCTGAGTTTATATTTGACCTCAGACATTTACCAGCTGTGTGACCCTGGGTAAGTCACTTAACCTCTATTGCCTAAACCATCCAGGGCCATCTCCAGTCGTCCTGATATATATCTTGCCACTGGACCCAGATGGCTCTGGAGGAGTGAGGTTGGTGGCCTTGCACAGCCCTCCCTCCCTTAAATCCAATTCAGTGCCAGTCACGAAACCATCCCATATCATGGTCCTCTTTGAGAATGAAGGACAAAACAACAGAATCTCTGAAGAATTTACTAATTTGACCCCTTCTTTCAGGGGAAAGAAGTAATCATGACAGGGACACAGAAGGTAGTTAAACATTGTGTGCTCCCTAGAGAGGGTAGCACGGTATGGTGAGGATGAGGGCCTGAGTTCAAATCCTGGCTCACCTACTTCTATTCTATGCCCCAGCTTCTTTAACTGTGGATTGAGACCCCTCATGAGGTCGAATAACTAAATGTGGGGGTCATGAAAAATTTGGCAACAGTATAAGGTTACATATACTTATTTTTTATTCCTCTATACCCTGGGTCATGTAAAACTTTCTCAGGCAAAAAGGAGTTGAGAGCAGAAAAAGTGTGACCTTGGGCAAGCTCCCTTTGCAGCTTAAGCACCAAATAAAGCAGCAGGTGCCCCTACCTTAGCCTAGTGGAAAGCCTGTGATCAAAAGGTTGGAGCTAGTAGGGAACTTCCAGGCCATGGAATCCACTTTCCTTATTTCACAGATTAGGAAACTGAGGATCCAGGAGGGTATGACTTTCCCAAAGTTACACAGCTAACAATTGTCAAAGGTGGGATTTGAACCCGGATCTTCAGGACCCCCAAGACTAGCCTCTAAACCCTATATTATGTTGCCTCTTATAAACAGTAAGCAAAAACAACAGCATCTAAAGTCAGGCTTGCTAAGAAATTGAGGCCTAAAGTTTGTTTTCCCCCAATCTTTCACTCTATATTCTGGGCTACTGAAAAGAAGTGGTGCTTCAAGGATAGCCCTGGGTTCACATCCTGCCCCAGACATTGGGCGGCTATGTGACCCTGCATATGGCTATTTCCTCATCTGTAAGATGGGATGATTGGACTCTCAGGTCCCTTCCAGCCCTAAATGGACAACTATCCTTTGCGGTATCAGTAGGGGCCTTTCACTCACTTCTTCTTCTTCTTCTTCTTTTTTTTTTTAGTGAGGCAATTGGGGTTAAGTGACTTGCCCAGGGTCACACAGCTAGTAAGTGCTAAGTGTCTGAGGCTGGATTTGAACTCAGGTACTCCTGACTCCAGGGCCAGTGCTCTATCCACTACGCCACCTAGCTGCCCCCTTTCACTCACTTCTAACCCACTTAATTTACTGGACTCAAGTGAATCCTGGTGGAAACTGGTGTCATGAGAAGTTAAGTGACTTAGTCAAGGTCACACAGATATTAAGTATCAGGGCTGGGATTTGAACCCAGGTTCTTTGATGATGTGAATCCCAGTGTTCTCTCTACTCTACAATCCTGCCTCCCAGTAGCAGCATGACCCTAATTTGTATAGAACAGCAGCTACTCCTGAAGAGGTTAGATAGCTGAAGCCCAGTCTGTGGTAAACAGGTGCTCAACCACCAGAAGACCCTTGGAGCAACAACCCAGATGACTGAGACAGGATGCCCAACAGAACAGAGTGTGGTCAAAGGGAGAAGCTCTCGGCATCTCTATCACCCCAAGGTATAAGTCAGCTTCTCCTTATGTGCCCCTAAGTCTGTCCCCTATGTGCACCTTGCCTGACAAAATGAGCTCATGATGTGTGCCCTGATCACACAGACGCCTGGCCACACAGCCCATCAAACACTCTTATGTGCTCCAAACCCTCAATAGGAGCAGAGAGACCTGTTCTTGTCCCTTTTATTGGCTGTTCCCTTTGTCTGCCTGCTAAAAGTAAATGCACTGGTGAGAGCTCATGAGCTATGATGGGGGTGGTTTTTCTGGAGAACCCACAATGTTACTTTTAAAAGTCCCCTTCCCATAAGAGAAGGCACCTGCTAAGCTAGAGTGATGATCCCTTCCATGTACGAGTCAGACTTCATGGCCTCCGAGGTCCCTTCCAAAGAAAATTCTGTAATTCTGGGATGATTCCATTTCCATGTGGACCTCAGATGAGGCCCTGCCCAGATTCAGCGACACTTCTGCAACCACTTGGAGAGTCCCTGCTGATTTTTGCATCATCTTGTAGACAAAGGGAGGAAATCAACTGGCTTGTAATTACACTAATACTCATGTTCAGAAAGTGCTTTGAGGCTTGAAAACATGTTCCATTCATCTCATTTGATCCCCCAAACCACACTGAGGGAGAAGTCATTCAGGTCCCAGTGGTCACCTTTTACAGAAGAGGTCAAGTGATTTGTCCAGGGCTGTAGCCCTGTCAGAGGCAGGATTCACTTGAGTCCAAATCCACTGTTCTCTCCAGCACCACCACCCAGTGCTGGTAAAGGGGTCAAGGATACTTTAAAACACCCATACCAAGATTCCCCTGCCCATAATCTATGGAGCCACTTTGATTTGGAGGAAAAAATGTTAGCCAAAGGATGAACAATAACCACCAAATTTTTTAAAAGTTCTGCTTTAGTGAGAATCAGAGACTCGGTCCTGATTAGGTGGCAGAATTAGAATAACTGGAAGGAAAACAGACACCAGCAAAGGGCATTGAGGTCTTACCATCCTGGCTGCAATGGATTCCTGAATCCATGTGATGGGTGACAACGACAAAAGTGTCTTTGTGCT
This sequence comes from Dromiciops gliroides, assembly GCF_019393635.1. Taxonomy (NCBI): domain Eukaryota; kingdom Metazoa; phylum Chordata; class Mammalia; order Microbiotheria; family Microbiotheriidae; genus Dromiciops; species Dromiciops gliroides. The sequence continues at coordinate 20,099,343 of NC_057865.1, read as the reverse complement.
GTTTTAAGGAATCCCTTTGCCCCAGAATGCCAATGATAGCACTGGAAAAAACTTACTGGCGCTCAGGGAGAGGGTACCTTGAGGCCCCTGGCCCCTGGTATCCCTTTTTCCTATGGGTAAAACAATATTCATGTCCCACAAGCACCAAGTACTAGGGAGGGGAAAGAGAAATCCATTAGCCAGCAAAGTTCGGTAGGTTCTTTAATAGAAAGCTCTGGGGTCAGTGGTAGCAGGGTTGGATATAATCCTCGTGTTTGCAGTGGGGGAGTGGAGAGGGGGTGGAGCAGGAAAGGTCTGGATGGGGGCCCAGAGGCAGAGTACAGTTGTTAATGCCTCTAACAAAGGGTGATACTTTGGGCAAAAACATGTCAAAGCTTTATAAAGATGACAAGAGACAGATTCCAGAAAGGGCAAAATAAAAAAATAATAAAATAAAAAGGTAATACCCCCCCCCCAAAGAAAACAAGCATATGGGAAGCTCAGTCTTGCCTAAGGGAAAAGTGGTTTGTTTCTTTCCTTTCTCCCAGGCCTGGTAAATGTTCGGCTAACACAGCTTTCTAGATTTTCTCTAGAACTAAAGATAGATTTTTTTCCCCTCCAAAAGGGTGAAAGCAGAAAGCTTCCATCTTGCTAACAGAATGTCTTGGCAGAAATGGAAATCTAAAAACACTTGGGGGGGGGGGGAGATAACCTTTTTTTTTAACAGCTCTCCATCCGGGCTCAGCGACCTCAAAGCATGTCCAAGTGAATGGACACCACTCCCAGTGCACATCTGATCCGCAGCCACACTGACGCTTCCTGTGTCATTTCTGATGAATGCATTTCACATGGTTTCTAACTGTAGGCAGAGCCCCGAGCCAAAATGAAAACAGGTATGGGAGGCTTGATTCATTATCTCACAAACAACCACAATAAGCATGGCCCCAAAATGAATGTTTTACCGTGGGCCACAGGTGATGTAACACAGAAGCCAAGGCACCTGGGATCAAACCCTGCCTGAGACCCACACTGGCTGTATGACCCTGGGCAAGTCACTTATCTTACAGAGTTCTAGGCCCTAGGAGTCAAACTCTAATAGAAACAGCCCAGCTTCAGGCACATGTTGACTTAGAAGACATGCAACATGATGTTGCATGGGATTTCTGTATTGTATCTGTTATGTACTGTGTGTTATATTGTTTCTATTCTTGTATTGTTAAATCTTGATTTCATTTTAATCTAGTTCTGGCTCCCTTGGGAGTTTTGCCTTAATCTCTCTGAGCATCCACATGGCAAAGGTGGGGTCCAGCTGAATTGGTTGAGGTACATCCACCAAGCAGCCTGGCATGTTTCAGAATGATTCCATGTGAAAACTAAAAGACCTTTCATCTTCATGTCATGCCCAGCATCAAACTCTTCTCTTGGAGGATTCTCTTATTTTCCACTGGTTTTGGTTTAGGATTTTCAGTCATTTGAGAAGAGTTTGATGCTGGGCCAGTGCTACCCCGTGTACCTCTGAACTGCTGCGTTTACTGAACAGAACCAACCATACAGACACAGGGGGCTTCAGAATCCTGGGAAGACCCCGGAGTAACTAGCTTATTGGAAAGGAATTTGTCAGTCGATTGTTATTCTTGTTCATGGGCCTTGGTCGTGTTTGACTCTGTGACCCCATTTGGGGTTTTCTTTGCAGAGATACTGAAGGGGTTGAACATCTCCTTCTCCAGCTCATTTGAGAAGTGAAGACTGAGGAAAACAGGGTGAAGTGACTTGCCCAGGGTCACCCAGCTAGTATTGGAGGTTGAAGTCTTCCTGACTCCAGACCTGGCACTCTATGCACTCTACCACCTCGCTGCCTTAGCCAGTTAACACAGTGATAAATTTATAGACTATATTCAACATGGTATATATGTATATACAGAGAATATATAAAATAAATCTAATATTTTATATAGATTATATTATATAAATATAATAAATATAACCTATAATAAAGTTTATATATCCAACCCATTAGTTCTTTAGGCTCTATATTGGTTTTATACATACATATATGTCTCTCTCTCTCTCTCTATATATATATATGTGTGTATATATATATGTATATATATACACATATATATGTATATATATACATATACATGTATATATATATACATATATATGTATATATATGTAGGGAGGGGCACAGTGGATAGAAGCCAAGTCTGGAGTCAGGAAAACCTGAGTTTGAATCTAGCCTGACACGTATTGGCTATACAACCCAGGGTAAATCCCTTAACCTTGGTTTGCCTCCATTTCCTGCAAAATAGAGAGAATAATAGCATCTACTTCCCAGGATTACTGTGAGGATCAAATGAGGGGGTATTTGTAAAGTGCTCAGCACAGAGTAGGCAGTATATAAATGTTAGCTATTATTATTATTACTCATATAGAATATATACATCGACATGTGAGAACAAGGACTCTATCTGTGATTTGGGGTTTTATTAGTGTAGGCTGGAACTCTGAGGAGGAAACTCCCTCTCCCAATTTAAATTGGCCCCTTATAGTCTTTGAGAGCTGACTGAAGAACCAAAAGGTTAAGTGACTCAGGGTCACATAGCTACTATGTATCTGAGGCAGGATTCAACTCGGTTCTTCTTCTTCTTTTTTTTTTTTAGTGAGGCAATTGAGGTTAAGTGACTTGCCCAGGGTCACACTGCTAGTAAGTGTTAAGTGTCTGAGGCCAGATTTGAACTCAGGTACTCCTGACTCCAGGGCTGGTACTCTATCCACTGTGCCACCTAGCTGCCCCTCAACTCGGTTCTTCTTGGCTCCAAGGAACGCCCTGAACCATGGCATCACACTTACACCTCCCCCCTTCCTTTCCTTCACCTTCTCTCTCCCTTTCTCTTTCTCTCTCTCTTTTTTCTCTCCCTTTCCCCTCCTTTCACACACACACACACACAGAGCAGATCAATGATCTAGGACTTCATTGGTCTTCCTCCACAGACACAACCAGGATGTGAGCTGGTATCAAGACGGACTTTGAAAACGACTGTAGCCCCAAACACCCCAACTTCATGGCAAACAATGGTCAAGAGCCCTTGACTAGATGGTATTTGGGCAACAGACATGTGGTCCCTCTCCAGGCTCGTGTTTGAAGCCATTCTGGTCCAGCAGGTGCGGCCTCAGCTCATGATCTGCTGGCATGGCTTCCAAAAGGCCAGGCTCTCCTCATGCCGTGATGGAGCATTGCAGGGAGATTCCAATAACCAGCAACGAATAAAGTAAAGAACAGAGAGCAAGGTAGAAAAAGAGCCCAAGTGCTTCTCTTCAATCAACTTCTCTCTCAACCTAAGAGGGCAGCGAGGTGGTGCAGTACCTAGGGCACTAGACTTGGAATCAGGAAGATTCATCTTTGGGAGTTCAAATCTGGCCTCAGGCACTTCCTAGTTATGTAGCTCTGGGCAAGTCACTTCACCTCATTTGCCTCAGTTTCCTCATCTGTCAAATGAGCTGGAGAAGGAAATGGCAGATCACTCCAGGGTCTCTGCCAAGAAAACCACAAATGTGTGGTAAAAATTATTTGTGGTAGGGGGCAGCTAGGTGGCACAGTGGATAAAAGCACCGGCCCTGGATTCAGGAGGACCTGAGTTCAAATCCGGCCTCAGACACTTGACACTTACTAGCTGTGTGACTTTGGGCAATTCACTTAACCCTCATTGCCCCACCAAAAAAAAAATTATTTGTGGTAAAGATATAAAGAATCCAGCTTATTGGAAGTTTTAGCTGAATCATTTGAGACATTGCTCATGCTACTGAAGTGGCTTTTGAAGGACCTCCTTTTTTGGAGAGGAGAACTCGAGGAACTTCTGGTACATGGACTTAAAAGTGAGGGAAGGAATGGAAGTTGGCATGCTCTGGCTGTTAAACTTAGCCGTGGTGGCGAGCTCGGGCAAGAGGATTTCAGAAACACGTGGTTGGTGTTTGGCTTTGGGTGTGCTGGTTCTTGGCCTGGTGGGAAGTTTGGGATTTGGTGAGTTTTATAAAGGAAAATCGACTAAGTTTAGATCTAAGGTCATTCATCTGTATTTCTACTTCCCTATTTCCCTAATTGGTATCACCTTTTGTTGTCTAATTAATTCCCAAGCAATAAAAACTAATCCCGGTGCAGTAATGCAGAACATCTTCATCTCCCTTGAAAGTGTTTTGCTTTTTTTGAATTGCTTGATCTCATAGGGAGGGTTGAGGAGGGAGGGAGGAAGAACAATTTAGAACAAAGAATTGGCTCAGGGACCCTGATCAAAAACAAAAACAAAAACAAAAACAAAAAAACTAATCCCTCACAGATTAAAGCTCAGAGGCTTCTTTTTTCAAACCCCTTTTTGTTCTCCATTCCAGGTACATTAATAAATTCCTTTAGGGCCAAACCTTCTGTTTGCCTTGTAGGCAAAGATGCCTATCTTCAATGTGCAGCACCTGTGAAGATGGAGTTGTTCATTTTTATTGAGTACATGAGAACCTTTTGGGGAACCTTGTGCAAAAAGGTCCCCATTTTCTTTCTTTTTAAAAAAGACATTGGGGCAGTTACTGCTGGATGTACAAGTCCCATGCCTGGACCTTAGGAAAGCAGGATGGTCAAGTTCCAGTGTCCTTCCATTGTGTTCCTCTTAGAGTGTCCTTGGGCCACACACAGTCCAAAAGGCAATAAATATATTCTGAATATTCATGGAGGACCAGTGACTTTCCCAGTCATGTCTTCATTTCTACAACCATTTCAACAGTCTCAAGTAAAGCTTTGTGCTCTAGAAAGCCCTCCAAGACCAACTCTAGCTCTTAGTCTGCATGGGGGCACCTGTAATTCAAGAACTAAAAGTTCTTGGGGAACCATCGTGATGTATCAAGATCAATTATCTTGAATATCTGTATGAATTTTGCATAAATGTTGTATATAGTTATATATGTACATGTCTCCCCTGTTGAAATGTAAGTTCCTTGAAGGCAAGTGCTATTCATTTTCTGTCTTTGTATCCCCAGTATCTAGCATAGTGACTGACACATAAGAGGCATTGACCAATGTCTGCTGATTGACCAACTTTGGGGGTCATCTTTTAGGGGTGATGTCATAAAGTATAACACGAAGCAGTTTCAGTCAATACCCCTGAAGCAAGACACAGAGAATCCTGGGCAGTAGGCTAGATAGTTGTTTCTCTCAATTCATTTTATAAACAGAGAATATTAACATAATACAGAAATGTATTTGGGCAAAGTCTACCCCACTTTTGGATAAAATCCATCCTATATTAATGTCCATTCCAGGTTAATACACATGTCAATTTCTGGTTTAATCCTCCACGTATAAAATTCTAGTTTGCCCTGAAAAGGCATGAGCAACAGCGGGTCACCATGTTTTGAGTAGGTGAGTCTCAGAAGCTCTCTGGAAGAAGCTCATTCCTACAGGATACTGTGAGTAAATGACTCATGGCAGGAAACCACATCTATATAATTTACAACTCTGAGTGGCTTCTTAACTATACCCATGCTCTCCAGCTTGTCTTTGGAGAAAAGCAGTAAAGGGAGGCACATATCTTAACTCCACTGGATGTTATTGGCATATATTTGTTTCTTTAAATAAGTTACTAAAAAGAAAAATTTGCTTTTCTTAGAACTGACTATAATCTTTTTAATGCAGAGGAAATAAAAGCTTGGGTGCCAAAGTAGGGATGGAAATCACAACTGTATTTGCTTTGAGAAAATAAAAGCCCCCTCACTCTTGTAAAGTGTTACATGATGACCAGCCAATGATCTCCTGTCATTAATCCAGCCTCCTACCGACCTACCCAAAAAAGTGGGAGCCATTAGCTTTATGCCTCTGTCTAAAAAAGTTTACACAAAACCCAATAAGCATTGAAGCTTATACATATACACATGAATATGTGTATATGTATATTTATATGTGTATATATACATATACATACATATATTTATATATACATGCATACACAAACACACATATATATGAATCTTTTAAAATTCAAGATTTTGGCCATATGATAAACCTACTTTGGAGGCCTTCAGATTGTAAAACAGACGTCAGTGCTGACCCACCAACCCATGCACGCTTGAGCATTCTCCCACCCCTGAAGCTGACTGCTGCACCCCACACTGGGCAAAGGAAGCATTCCCCATCCAGATTCATCAAAGTGCCAATCGAGGGAAGGGGATGAGAAAAATGTACCCTGAATGAATCCTGCTGCCCAACATGTTCTCCCCAAATGTTTGCAGAATGAATGACGATGGGGGCAGTGGGGGCTACTGGGAGTTACCTACGTGTGGTTCTGATGCCTCTCGATCTTGTACAAAAGGACTAAAGCTTTTCACACCACACTGAAAATTGGCTTAAACCAGATACTGAGAAGCATTTGATTCTTTAAAAGTGGAGTAAGTTACACATGATGGGATCCTGTCCTCCTCATTTTTCTTAAAGACTAAAAGGCAGATAGGGAAGGTGACAAAGGATTCATTATTTGTTTGTTTTTAATTCTGACCATGGTGGACTTCCCGTATGGCTTCAAGGTTGATGTGGCACTTGAATTCTGGATGACAACCAGGATATTTGCAAATTGTCAACTCGCCAGAAAAGTGTGAAAACGAAAGTTTCATGTCTTACATGATATTTGATAGATACTTTTACAAAATCACCCCATGTTGCTCATTGATTTTTTTTTTTTGTCTAACTATTACAAAGTGACTTTAGACTTGAGAGGCAGCATGGAAGAGAGATCGCCAACTACGAGACCTGGAGGCAGCCTGGTGCAGTAGAAAGAAAGGACTTGGAGGCAGAGGGCTTAGGTTTGAATTCTAGTTCTGCTACTTACCACCTTTGTGACCTTGGGCAAGTCACTATACTGCTCTAGGCCTCAGTTTCCTCATTTGTAAAATGAGGGGTTTATATTAAGGTCCCCTTTAGATGGATGATCCTGGAATCAAGGAGATCCAGGTTCAAATCTGACCTCTAATAGTTACTATCTGTGTGACCTTGTCCAAGTCATTGCAAAGAACTCTCTAAGGCTCATCTTCTAAGTTCTGGATGGTGGCATCATCCTCAAAATATTGTTACTTAGTCTTAGAAAATTTTCAAAGTCATCTAATATGCTTGTAATGATTTGCCTAGATATTCAGGTAAGAATGTCTGACATGCTCTAGACAACTTTCCAATAGAAAACAAGCTCTCTTAGGGCAGGGATGGTGTCATTAAAAAATATTTGGACAATATACTCACATACAGTAGGCGCTTAATAAATGTTGAAGTGAGATTTTTTTTAAAAAAATCTTTATCAGAAGTTTGTATTTATCTCCTACTTCTCCTGAACCAATTTGCAGGATTCCTGTCTCTTTTTTATCTGCTCTTTTGCATTTAACAAACTACGTAGAGATATCAAAACACCTGCATTAGAAACAAGATCGATCTCTAACTAGTAGTTAAAAGGCCATAAAATCAATTAAAAAAAATGTAGCTGACTTCTACCTCCCACGTGGCTCTCCCTTGTCCAGATTCAGACCTGATACATTCCTCAAAGTGGACATTCAAGTCAGTGGATGTGCATCCTTTACCGTAAACAAAAGAGAAAATTAAGCTGGCTACAAAAACAGATTCTAGATTCAAAATGTCACCAGGCAACCAAGACGACCCCTTAGACACCTCCTGGCAGCAGAAGGGCATCAGGCCACCCCAGCAGCAAAGCTTATCACAGATATTTCGTGGTGGTTAAAATTCTATTTCATTTTAATTCGGATGCTGGGAGTCAGACCTCCTGTGGTGATGAGCAAATGCCAAATGTAAACACAGAGCCCCTGACCCCACCTGGCACCGAGAAGTTAACATTTGTCCTCCTCTTAACCCTCCAAAGTTTACTGCTGACTGACGCCCATCTGTTGGTGGTCGGCTTCTGGCTCCTCCTCTTCCACATCGGCGCTGTACTCCTCAAACGCATCATCGTCTACATCTGGGAGCCCCAGCAACTGCATGTAAAGGGCAGAAGAAGCTTCAGTGAGTTAGACGCCAGTGGATTTCAGGCAGGATGCCGGTGATAAGGCAACAGCCAGGGCACAGAATTCATTGAAATGGCCCTTGATAATGTCCCTTGGCAGTTTTCATTGGAGTTCAGAAGCTCCTGGGTTCAAATCTAGCTACTGACATTTGCTAACTATATGATCATGAGCAATTCATGGAACCCCTCTGACCCTAAGCATCTTCCTCTGCAAAATGGGAACTGGATGGCCTCTCCACCTTTGTACCTATGACCTGATGTTCCTGTTTTCTGATATATTTGGCATGTCAGTTTTTCTAGAGGAATGGTAGCCAGAAGATAGAGGCCTTCACTCAGAGGCCTAGAGAGTATATGGCTTTTAAATATTAAAATAGAACGTAGCCTCACAGGCATACTGTGCTCAAGACATTGAACTGATTCCATGTAAAGTAAGGAAGTATGAATGGCGTTCACCTGCTGTTCACAGAATGAAAGGGGCATACTGCTGAACACCCACCAGATCCACTGAAAACATGGTGGCTTACTTCTCTGCATCTATGCTAAATTCACCAAATAGCAGCTTGACCTAAGGGACCCTTTCTTTGCATTCTGGGTAAGCAGCATAAACCCACAGTTGACCAGCATGGGATAAAGGGAGGGGAAAAGAATAGGACATTGCCTGGGGAGATCACTGCCAGGGAAGCTGAAGGAGGGACAAGGGGTGAGGAATAAAGGAGTTCACTTTACCTGACATCAGGTAGCTCCCTATTTTTTAAAAAAACAATCTTGTATTTTTTCCAATTACACATTAAAAAAACAATTTTCAACATTTGTTTTTTATAACTTTTGAATTCCAAATTCTCTCTCCCCTCCCTTTCCCCTGAGACAGTAAGCAATTTGATATGTTATACATGTGTAATCATGAAAAATTTCCATATTAGTCATGTTGTAGCTTCCTATTAGAATTTATTATACTTGCTAACCAAGTGTCATACTATGTTGTTTCTAGTTGCTAAAGGATTACAAATACAGTCAGTACCCTCTAAATTTAGTATCCTGGGGCAAAGCCCCATTTACCCCACCCTAGTTACAACTAGCTATGACTTGTGTCTACTATAGTGCCGGGTTGCACCAGAGAATTAATAAATACTTGTTGAATTGTATTAGTAAATAAGGCTATCTGCAAGGCCAGATTTTTGGTTTGTTGGTTTCCCTTCATCTTGAAGTGAAAGGAAGGCTATCAAAATGGAAATGGAACAGCCTAAGCTGGGAAGATTCTTAGCTCTAGGGTGTGATAATGGAAGGTGGCCATTCTAGGTCTCTGCTTTACAATTAACCAGCAGCAAGCAGGACCTCCAAGGCCAGAACCAGTCAACAGCCAAGCCAATCTTTGTGGAGTCAGATGTGAGATTCAACATCTCAAATGAGCCACAGCACTTTCTCAAGGCATTCAACGGAAAATGGCACCCTTGGTGTTGTTCCCTCTCTGTCCTCCTAAAATGGATACAGTGTGACTCCCTACATAAGGAAATAAGAGAGATGCCCTGGAATAGAGTGCATTTACTCTGCAGCTCTGACCTGGCTCGCCTGGGTAGCTATTAGGATAAAGCCAAGACAGAATCCTCCACTAGGCATCATTGCTGGTCCTGGGTTTTGAGACTGCCAAGGCCACCAGAGCAGCAGCCACTCTGTCTCTTTCAGGCTTAAGATGCTGCTGCTACTGTCACCAAAGAGAAAAACATGTCAGCCCTGGTAATGGCAGGGAGAGGGAAGAGGAAGCCAAAGGTCGCTAACCAGTAACACTAGAGTAAATCTCTTGGAGGAGAAATCCCAACACAAGGGTTTTGTTTATTCATGAGCATCCTTATCTTCCATGTAGGTTTGGAAATTCCATCCATGGACATCTAAGGGGTGTTGCAGAGGGGGATGGGCTTTCCCTTTAAGTAAAGGAAGAGGGAATGAACAGCATGAACACCTCATCTTTGGGATACTCTGAGTCTTTGTGAACTGCTACCTGGTTATCCAGTATGACTGAGACAAAAGTCTACGAATCAGAATGAAGCAGCTTGTGAAAGAAAAAGGACTCATCCTCCCACCAAAACAAAAGCCCCAAACACCCTATCAAGCCATTGACAGTTGTCATTGACCTAACTCAATGCATTTGTGTTGAGGGTTCTACTTTCTCTTTCTTATGATCTAACTCTTATAGGTAGCAGGGATGAAGGATGGATTGCAATCTGCCTCACTTCCCGTGTCACCGAGATCACAGATCCTTTAGGGTTTTGGAGGAAGGGAAGATCATAGGCTCTGAGAAGACTGAACAGCATGGGGTCCTGTTGGTATGACTCTAAGTGTCTTCAAAGGCCTACTCCTACCAAAAATATACCCCCTGACTCCTCTCCCCCCTACCCCTAGCCCCCATGTAATCACTAGCCAAAGTCTTGTCAATTCAGTCTCCACCACTTCTTCCACATTCCCTCTTCTCCACTTCCAAAGGGACCTCCCTAGTTGAGGCCCTCAGCACAACTCTCCTATACTATTGCAGCAGCCTCCCAGTGGTCTCCGTCCTTCTAGCCTCTCCCCTCTCTTATCCCTCTCGGGTTCTAACCCATCTTTACAGGCTGATTCTACATACTCTACATTCCAGTCCACTGACCACCCCACTATTTCCCACAGGTGACATCCTATCTCCCAGCTCAGCCCCCATTCTTTCTCCCATGTAGCCTAGCTACATGCCCCTCACCAGTAGAATATAATAAGTTCCTTGAGGGCAGGAATTGTTCCATTTTGGGGGGTTTTGTTGTAACAATAATTGACTGGCACTCAGTCGCTGATCAATGAATGTTTTCCAATTGTAGGAGATCCTTCACATAGCAATTCAATCTATTTGGTTAACAATAATCAGATCTAATTGGTTGACATGATTGGAGGTGGGCAGTATTAAAATGAAGTTCAGGGATATGTGACTTAGATGACATCAGAGAAGGAACATGGATCCCTCAGCCAAAATTGTTTCCATATAGGTGTGGTTTAATCTCATCAGACAAAAGGATCTATCTCCACCCAAGACTCCTTTGTAAGCATGGGTCAGGTTTGACCCAGATGAATCCTACTTTCAAGAACTTGCCTGGGGTGGGGGGACAGAGAGAAAGGACTAGGAAAGACAGGGAGAACACTGGGTCCCCCAAGATATGGATTATTAATAATTTTTTTTTTTGGTGAGGCAATTGGGGTTAAGTGACTTGCCCAGGGTCACATAGCTAGTAAGTGTTAAGTGTCTGAGGCCAGATTTGAACTCAGGTTCTTCTGACTCCAGGACCAGTGCTCTATCCACTGCGCCACCTAGCTGCATCTGGATTATTAATAATTATTTCTTGTATAACCATTAAAAACAAAACACACACACACAAACTCACAAAGGGGCCTCTCTGGGAGGGTCGGTGTCCATTGAACTTGCTTTGTGTTAGCACCTAGGGTAGTAAACTGTGGACAGGAAGCCTTTAAAGCTATCCCCAAACGACCGTCATCCTACTCAGGGAGGGAAGTCTCTGCCTGCCTTAGACATGCCTTCCCCTCTGCCTGGCCCCACTCCTGTGACAACAGAGGCTGTGGCCTTCTCCCAGGCCTGACTCCCTTCCCAGTATGCCTTCCATTGCCACCCCCACCCATGAGCAGTCACACACCCCAGGTGAGCCCATCACCCCTTCCTGTTTCATCGACACTTCCCCAGGCCCTTCATGTCCCAGGTGCAAAAAAGAACCAGTTCAAACTCTAGGAAGAATAAAGGTTGGATCCTGAAAACTAGGAAGTTCAGTTTATTCCCTTTCCATAAGAGCCCCAGACAGTTTTCATTTCAGTCCTGGGTACTCTGTAATTTTCTCCAGCATCAATCTTTCCTATTTGGCTGGAGAAGAGGAAGGCAGGAGAGAAAGGAAGGGAAAGAAAAACTTTGGGCTGGAAAGTTTCTCCTTTCAAATGGATACAGATATGTACACACACACACACACACACACACACACACACACATGCGCGCACACAGAACCAGGAGAGCCTGGGCTTGCAAAGTACTGTGGGCAGGCATTCTGGGGAAAGTTGGAGGGTACAGACACTTTCTTGGCAAAATTGGGGGAGGTATAAGCCTAATTTTCAAACTTCAAGTCTAACTGAAGCATTCCTTCAAATGCAAGATTTTTGACAATAAGTTTCTTTTCAGGACAGAAATATGCAAATCCAACATCCCTCCCAGGAAGGAATGCATAGGGGAGGAATGAGCGAAGGGAGTTAGGGCAGGGGAAGTCAATGCTGACCATGATTCTGGCACAAAATCACTTTTCTTTGTAGTCTCCCCACACACACCCCACCACCCCCACCCCAAAGCAGCTGCATGAATTGATCGAATTTCCCAAAACTTGAAGGCAAAAGATGACAATGTTTTACAACCTTGGCAACCTTATGGGGTTTGTCTACATCTCTCTTAAACAATACATGTTACTGATCGTTGAGCATATTTGTATTATTAGTAGGCTGAGTGATCCCTGGGATCAGGGCTTGGTTCGCGGTTTGTTTCTATCTCCCCAGGCTTTGAACAGTGCCCAACACATAGGAGGTGAGGTGTAATACATGCCAGTCCCTGAATGCTCTCCAATGAAGTAAGCAGAGTTGAGCAACAGGAGAGTCATGGCTACAACAAGAGAAAGGAAAAGAATACTCAAAGAAAGGCAAACTTGGAAGAATTGGAATAACTACACTTGGTGCCAGCGAAGAGATAATGCCACATTATTTTCTCCTGTTAGCAAAGGGCTGCGGGTTTAGAGGGCCAGAATGCTGCATACATTGTCAGACATAGTTGCTCCATTAGTTGTTTTTGATCCACTCATTTCAATTCTAGTATGTGTATGGGAGGAGGGGAGAGGGTGGTATAGACAAACATTGCTATGATAGAAAAACACAAGGCATTGATAGTTTTTTTTTAAAATGAGAACACATTTGCCTGTTTAGTACTTTGATAAATCAAAAACTATCCCAGAGAAAAGGAAGAAAGGAAGGGAGGGAGGGAGGAAGGAAGGAAGGAGAGAGATAGGAGAAAAGGAGGTGAAGGAAGGAATGAGAAGGGAAAGAGGGAAAAGAGGCAGAGAAGCAGAAAAGAAATGAAGGCTAGAAAGAGCATAATTTGGATGAGGGACAATGTTTCAGATGGACAGGCTGAAAGCTTCAGCCACAGAATTCAGACAATCCTCTTTTATTCACATCTATAACACTCTTAGTCATCCAGCCTGGGCCATGCCCTTATTCTCAGTGGCTCAGAGCCCTTTAGACACATCATGCGCACTAACCCTTTGGACATTCCTGTCACTAGAGTTGGGCTAGGGTCAGGGAAAGGGGGAGCTCATCTGAGTACCTCCAGACTACAGAACAGAAGTCTTACAGTGGAAGGCATCATGCCAGACATGGGACAGTTCCATGAAGCAACAAATAAGAGGCATTAATATTTCCACATCACAGATAGACCAGTGAAACCCGAACAAGCCACCCTGAATCTGTATGTCTGTGACATAAACCATCTAAACAAAAATGGTGGGGATCATGGGAGAGAAAGGACAATTAATGTTCAAAAGCTTTTTTTTTTTTTTTAGTGAGGCAATTGGGGTTAAGTGACTTGCCCAGGGTCACACAGCTAGTGTTAAGTGTCTAAGGCTGGATTTGAACTCAGGTACTCCTGACTCCAGGGCCAGTGCTCTATCTACTGCGCCACCACCTAGCTGCCCCAATGTTCAAAATCTTGTTGGGTGTTGGGAAATACCTGGATTGAGAAAAGAAGGATGTCAGGAATAGAGTCTAAATGGAAGAAAATTTCTCTCCTCCTATAAACATAAAAGGGTACTTTTATTCAGATTTCAGGCAGAATTAGGTGCCTAAATTCAGGGTGCAATGGAAAGGACTAGAGCTCAGGAAATATTAAGGTCTTTGATATATTGGGTCCCCAAAGTTTTGGCCAGTGTGTAATTAATCATCCACCAAAGGATCCATTTCCCTCCCCCCATAACTGGGATTCCTGACTCAATGAACATAGTGCTGGAAATAACCACCCTCCTTTCAACCACCAGCTGTTTCAGAAGAATTATTTTCCACCCCCAATAAACGCACAGTCTCCCATAAGACCCAGGGCTATCTTTGAACCAGAGAACCAACACAACAATAACAATTAGTCAGCCTGGCTTTCACCCACCCGCTCTCCCCACACCCTCCCCAGATTCCCAACATGCTTATCAAAGAACCCTTCTTTGAGAAGCCAACAGAACACCTACGGGTCTGAAAGACTTGAAGACTTTTTCCAACACTTCATGAAGGGTCTTCTTGCCACATGAGGAAATGTAATCCTGTGCCAGCTGCAAGAAAGGCAAGCAGTCTTCACTCTCGCTCCAGACGTGCTGAGCCCCCACCAGAGGAGGAAAGGAGAAAACAAACAAACGCACATACTTGTCATTAGAGAAAGTCACTTGCTTTTTTTTCCTTTTAAAAAATTCTCATAGTTCAAAGAAGGCTTCTATATCACAGCAGGGGATATAAGCAAAGGCACAGCTACCGAACTGTAAAAACATTTTAGAGGATTATCCTAAAATAATCCTCAAACCCAATTTTAGCCAATAGCTCCACTCTTTTCTTCCACCATATCACTTGAATCAGATGTGTTAAGCATCTGTCTTCAGTTCCATTACTTTGCTCAACCTGTGGTCTTGGAGTTGGGAAGGGTGGGCAGAGAAGAAGTCAAGGGTCTAGATGAATCAGCTCCTGAAAACTGGAGCAACTCTAGCCCCTAACTTGGCCTGTCCTCGCCGATCCTTCCCATAACAGTTCCACGGAGCTAGAGGGGAGAAAGGGAAGGGGAAGGATTGACTTAAATAAGACATGATCTTATCCTGTTATTAAAGGCATAGGTAAGTGTGGGCTACCTGAATCAGAAGGTGAGCTCGATGGGAGCAGGGACCATCTCTCTCCCTTTTCAATCTGTATCTTGAGCATTTGGGCACAGTTCTCGGCACAGAGGAAACACTGACTACATGCTTTTCCATTACTAAGCAAAGGCATTCCAGCTGGTTGGTCTTTCTGTTTAAGAAAGTGCTTGGGAGGGGGCAGCTAGGTGGCACAGTGGATCAAGCGCAGGCCCTGAATTCAGGAGGACCTCAGCTCGGACCTGGCCTCACACACTTGACACTTGCTGGCTGTGTGACCCTGGGTGGGTCGCTTGGCCCTCATTGCCCCCCCCCCAAAAAAAAGTGCTTGGGAGGAGAGGGGGGAGAGGCAAGAAGTGATGTCACTTTTCCCCTGCTCATGCCACAGTGCCACGGAAAGAATGCTCCATTTGGGGCCAGAGTGCCTAATAAGCTACTCCCTACCTCAGTGACCTCACTTTTCTCATCTGTGAAATGGGGGGTAGGCCTGGATGGTCTCCAGGGTGCCTTCCAGCTCTATCAGGCCCCTACAGCTCAAAGTCTGCCATTCTCCGCAAGAGTGAACAGGACCACAAGCCCAGAGAGCTAGCTCTGGTCAGCCAGCCCTTCCAAATGCCCTCAGCTTACAGAACGGGAAACTGAGGCCCAGGAAGCTTAAGGGACTTCCCTAAATCAACACACGTAGGACAAGGCTAGAGAGGGGAATATTAATCTAGAATTAATAATAGTATCCTCCCCCTCCCCCTCGTCCTTCTCCCCATCCTCTTCCTCCTCTTTTTTTCCTCTTGTTCCTCCTCCTCCTCCTCCTCCACATTATCAGAGCTTTCTAAGCTTTATAAAGAGCTCTTCTCACAACCACCCTGGGATGCTAATAATGAAATTATCACCCCCATTCTCACACAGGTGGAAAGGCTGGGACCCACTGGGGTTAAGTTGGCTTGCCATGGCCACACATGTCTGAGTCAGGGTTTGGAGCTTGGAATTCTCCCCCCCCCCCATTCTCCCCTCCCCCACCCCATTCTCCCCCCCAGACTTCTGGTTTGGTATCTTTCCCACCAGCACCAAGTAACACATGCCAAGGCTATCCATATTCGCATACTTTTTGAGGACAGCCAAGTCTTTGCCATATGAGGCTATCCTTTTCGGCACATTTTTTAAGTAGGCGGCAAGCCTTCCCCTTTGTGTTCAAGCATCTAGAGTATGGCCCTGGAAGAGGCTGGGCCTTTCTAAATTGAGAAACCCTGCCCTTCATATCTGCACTAGGGAGGGGCATCAGCCTGTGCCCAAGAGCATGGGCAGGACACTGGGTCAGAGCCAAGAACTGCTTTGGGAAAGGCCTAAGGAAAGAGATCAGCCTGGGGTGGGGGGGGGAGGAAGGGTGGGGGTGTATGTGGAAGAGTCTGGGGAACTGTGAAGACAAGCAGAGAATG
Source organism: Dromiciops gliroides (assembly GCF_019393635.1). Taxonomy (NCBI): domain Eukaryota; kingdom Metazoa; phylum Chordata; class Mammalia; order Microbiotheria; family Microbiotheriidae; genus Dromiciops; species Dromiciops gliroides. The sequence goes on along the minus strand of NC_057865.1, from coordinate 20,082,969 downwards.
GAAGGAAGGAAGGAGGGGGCGACGGTGTCTGGGGAAATGCTGCGCCCCAAGCACCAAGCATTCTTTCCTTCTTCTATTAATGAGATGGGTTGGGATGTGGCATCATGAAGCCCCATAGGCCTTTTCCAGTGTACTTGGCAAGAGTTCTGGGATTGGAGTCAGAGCATCAAAGAACCTCAGAGGTGGAAGCAACGTCAGCGGCTGTCTCACCCAAACCATCCCCCCAAAAGAACCCTCTTCCCCACACAGGAGGCCCAACAAATGGCCACCCATCCTTTGCTTGAACATCTCCCTGAGGGGAAACCAACTCCACCATGTGGAAGTGCCCATTCCACTCTGGGATGGCTCTTATGGTCATTTAAGGTCTTCAGGCCAGAGAGTCTCAGCCTGCTTCCTTGCAGCTTCCTCCCCTTCCTGTGGGTTCTGCCCTTCAGAGCCCTCTGGGCCCAAAGAAAACAAGCCTAGTCCCTCTTGTTCACATCAGCCTTGAGTTTTCTCTTTTCCGGGCCAGGAAAGACTTAGGTTCAAATGCCAGTGTGTCCTTGGTGCCAGCATAAAAGGGGAGACTTCAAAGTGGCTTTTCCTTTTGGGTGTTAGAAAGGATGCCTGGGAATTTTGCCTTGCATTGGAAAGAGGCCTGGGCTGGGAATCCACAGTGCTGGATTTGCAGTCAGAAAGATCTGGGTTCAAATCCTACCAGACATTATCTGTGTGCCCTCGGGCAAGTTACTTCATCTCATTTGTAAAATGAAAATGATGTTCTCACTTACTACCCAAGCAGGGGTGTTATAAGGAAAGAGATTTCTAGATTCTAATGCCTTTAGAAATGCATCTGCTATGTAATGGAATCCTATTGTGCTGTAAGAAACGAGGAGCGGGAAGGAGTTCAGAGAAACCTGGAGGCTCTTGCATGGGCTGATGATGAGTGAGATGAGCAGAACCAGGAGAACATTGTGCACAGTATCATCAACATTGTGTGCTGATCAACTGTGATGGACTAGATTTTTCTCACCAATGCAATGGTACAAGAAAGTTCCAAAGGACTCATGATGAAAAAGGCTCTGCAAATTCAGAAGAAAAAAAAAGAAAGAAACTGTGGAATATGGATACCGATGGGACCATACTATCTCTTTTGTTTTTGGTGCTGTTGTTTTTCTTTTTGAGGTTTTTCCTTCTTGCTCTGATTCTTCTTGTATAACATGACTAATGCAGAAATATGTTTAATGTTATATATCAGATTACCTGCTGTCTAAGGGAGGGGGGCAGGGAGGAGAGGGAGGGAGAAAAAATTTGAAATTGGAAATCTTATCTAAACAAAGGTTGAAAACTTAAATAAATAAATATATTTTTAAATAAAAAAAAAGAAAGAAAGAAATGCATCTGTTAACATAACAAGGACTAGGGCCCTTAGGGTCTACATGTCACTGCTCTCCTTGATATTCACTGAAGGACTTCTCCAAGCTAGTGCTACTCCCCATACAGCCTGCCAAGGAGAGCTCAATGCTGGGCCCTAACAGGCATCTCAATATATGTTTAGGAAACAATGATCAAGTGCCTTCTGTAATAGAGGTCTGAGGGGAGATGCAAAACATCGATAACAACTGCTGGCACCAGATCTAGGCTAGAGCATCGACAAGATGCTAGAAGACCCTAGCAGTGGTGGCCATTACAGAGAACATTATGGGAAGAATGCATTTGAGAGGCCAAAAAGCAAAGGGCTCTGGGAGATACAGAGAAAATGACCTGAACTGAGCAGAGGTGTTGGGATCTTTCCTCCTACAATGAATTAAAGTTTTTTTGGGGGGGGCAATGAGGGTTAAGTGACTTGCCCAGGGTCACACAGCTAGTAAGTGTCAAGTGTCTGAGACTGGATTTGAACTCGGGTCCTCCTGAATCCAGGTCCAGTGCTTTATCCACTGTGCTACCTAGCTGCCTCCTACAATGAATTTTTTTAAAGTTTCCCTTTATGTGAAGTTGATAAACACCAATAACCCTGCAAAAACAAAAAACAAAACAAAACAAACAAACAAAAAAATAATCAAGCCCTTCTCCCACTGGTGAGTTCCTTCCAGTGTAGCCTCCATTTGGGAAGTGGGCCCCGATCAGCCGTGCTCCATCTCCCTCCCAGCCATGCTTCTGACTCTCCCCAGCCTTTACCTCCAAATCCCCTTCTTTTCAGCTCCCTTTTACACATTTTCATCCCCCATTAAAACAGAAGCTGCATGAGGGCAGGGAATAACTGTCTTTTTACTGGTATTTGCATCCCTAGCACTTTTAGCAGTGTCTGGCAAGCAGAAGGAGCTCAATAAATGCTTCTTGCTGTTGCCTGCCTTCCATTTCCCTAAAGAAAGACAAAGAAAAAAAAAGAAAAAAAAAAAAGAGGAAGAGGACTATGCATGAAACCATATAGCTCCATAACATACAGCTCTTAGAAAGTATATTTAAAATTGAACATGCCAATTCCCACATAGCCCCTTGCCTCTATTCTGTGTATTTTTAAATGATTGATTAATGATCTTTTCTTTCTTTCCTTCTTCCTTCCTTCTTTTTTCCTTTTCTCTTTTTCTTTCTTTCTCTCCCTTCCTTCCTTTCTTTCTCCATTCCTTTCTTCCCTTCCTCCCTTTTTTCTTTCCTTCTCTCTCTCTCTCTCTCTCTCTCTCTCTCTCTCTCTCTCTCTCTCTCTCTCTCTCTCTCTCTCTTTCCTTCTCCTTTTCTTTTCCTTCCTCCCTTACTTTTTTTTTTTTTTTGGTAACAGGAAAGGGCTTAAGCAGTTGGGGACATCTGGAAAGGTTTCATGTAGAATCAAGGAAACAAAGTATTCTAAGAAGCAGAGGTGATGAGAGAAGGCATTCCAGGCATAGGGCACAGCCCATGTAAAGGCACAGAAACCAGAGATAGTTTTGTATTCAAACAGCAAAATGATCTAGCTGGCTCACAGGATGCAGGCAGGGAAGTAACACATAACTAGGCTGGAGAGGTAAGTTGTGAAGGGCTGGGAAGACCTGTTGTTGTTTGTTCAGTTGTTTTTCAGACTTGGTTCATTCCAGTTCTACTTCTGACTCCTTCTGGCTCTGTGATCCTGGGTGCATCATGTTACTTTTACTGAAAGGCTCAGACTCTAGCTGCTAACTGGCTGCTAATTTGTATCCATGGGAGGCAGTTCTTCCCTGGGAGTCACCTACATGGCTGAGACCATGAATCCAGTTTTGAAAATGCCTCCCCCTTTCTTTGGGACCATTATTTGGCTAGACAAAGCAGTAGTTCACATCCAGTTCAAGGTTCTAATTAAAGGTAACTTGAAACATTTATAAAAATTGGGGGTGGGGAAAGGATTCTACCTTCTAAGTCATTGATTTTCAAGGTGAAAGGGATCTTCCTCATTTTATAAATAAGGAATATGAACATCCTCATCTTTATTTATTTATTCATTCATTCATTCATTCATTTATTTATTTGCGGGGCAATGAGAGTTAAGTGACTTGCTCAGGGTCACATAGCTAGTAATTGTCAAGTGTCTGAGGCTGGATTTGAACTCAGGTCCTCCTGAATCCAGGGCCAATGCTTTATCCACTGCACCACCTAGCTGATCCCAAACGTCCTCATTTTGAAGATAAGGATGCTACAAGTCAGAGGTGAAATGATTTGGCCAATGCTGCACAGGCAGGAGGGAGACTATATCTGGGATCCAAGAGGATATAAATCGTGAGCCTTAGAACCTGAAAGGAACTAAGAACAGCCTCCTTCATTTCACAGATAAGGAAACTGAGGCCAGGAGGGGAGGGGACTTGCCTGATGTCACACAGGGAATTGAGAGGTAGAGAAAGAACTTGAAGCTAAGTCCTACACGAATCCTCTTTTCACTGATGAGAAAACTGAGAAGTGACTGGTCCAAGGTCACACAGGTAGTAAGTGCTACAGCTGGGATTTGATCTTCATTCCTAACCCAGGATTCTTCCCACTGAAACACAATCATCACACGCCAGCACTGTTTAGTCAGGAGCACGGTGTCATTTGGCACAGTGGATAGAGCCCTGGATTTGGAATCAAAAGACTTATCTACATGAGTTCAAATCTGGTCTCAGACACTTTCTAGCTATGTGGCCAGGGGCAAGTCACTTCACCCTGTTTGCCTCAGTTTCCTCATCTGTCAAATGAGCTGGAGAAGGAAATGGCAAATAACTCCAGTATCTCTGCCAAGAAAACCCCAAATAGGGTCACAAAGAGCAGGATATGATTGAAATGACTGAACGACAACAATCAATGGGCTCGGTCTTGGCTCATTTTGAAGCCGATCCCAGGGAAGAAATTCATTCTTGCACATTTCCAAGAATGAGCCCACTTTGCCCAGGTGTGCAACAGCTGAGTGACTCCAGACATTCTTTTCCAATGAGCTCTGGCAAGAATGAAATTCTGCTGTGATTGAGGCCTACCTAGCACTGACTAGCTCTGTTGTCTGTTTTTAAAAGTTTAAGGATCTACTTTTTAGTCTGTCTGAAATGCATTTTTTCTTTGCTAATGATGAGCATTTTATAACCTGAAAACCCCAAATCATGCATTAACTAGCCTTGGTTCAGGTCTGGCACAGGAGAAAAAAGAAGTTTGCGAATTATTCATTGGTAACAAAAATAAGTAGCAGAAGGCATTGAATAGGTACCTTAAGCAGTGCGCAGCAAAGCCTGAGTCAAGGTTGGCTAGGGATGAATAGGTAGATTGTCTGAGGTTCTAGGACCACAGAAGCAGACCTGGAAGGGACCTGGAAGACATCTAATACAACCCCCTTATTCTATAGATGAAGAAACTGAGGCACAGAAAATTCAGTGACTGACCCACATAGAAGCACCATTCCTTTCCCGATCTCCCCATGTTCTGGTGTCATCCCTCCCAAACTACCTTGATTTTAACTGCTTTGTAAAGGCTTGTATATATTCACTCTTTATATTCATTTTGTACACAATTATATATGTCCTCATTGTAAGCTTTCACTAGAATATGTTTCTAATACTATTTTCACTTTTGTTGTTGCTTATTCTTTCCTGTGTTTTTTTACCTTTTGTCCTGATTCTTCTCTTACAACATGACTAATGTGGAAATATTTTTAACATAATAGTAATGTATAACCTATATCAGATTGCTTGCTGGCTTTGGGAAGGGGGAGCAAAGGAAGGATGCGATAAAAATTTGGAACTCCATTAAATATCTTTTTAAAAAGACAAAAAGGGGGGGGCAGCTAGGTGGCGAAGTGGATAAAGCACTGGCCCTGGGTTCAGAAGGACCTGAGTTCAAACCCGACCTCAGACACTTGACACTTACTAGCTGTGTGATCCTGGGCAAGTCACTTAACCCTCATTACCCCACCAAAAAAAAAGACAAAAAAAAAACCAAAACAAAAGAAAAAGAAAACAACAACAAAAAAAATAGAATATAAGCTTTTTACGTTATACTCTGGTGCCCAGAACAGTGTCTGGCATATAGTAGGCAAATGATAAATGCTTGTTGAGGGGTAAGTGTTAAGTGGCAGAGATGGGATTACTCCCTTCCTCCAAAGCTAACCCCATACCTAAAGTTTGATGGGGCTTTAAACATGCCTTTGGGGGGAAGGTAAGAAAATAAGGCCACCTGCCAAGGAGAAAGCTAAGAATCACAGGCTCCCCCACAAACAGTGCCCTCCCCGAGAGGAGATCTGACTCTGGATGGCCCCACTCACAGATCCATAAATGGATGGCCCCACTCACAGATTTACAGAGCATTGGGAGAACCATGCTCATGATAAACAGCTGGAAAGCCTTCCCCAGCCAGCTCTGGGCTTGGGAAGGAGGTCAGGCATCATCACAGCTCCATGCCTAGACCATGCAGTGAGAAGCTGATGCAATAGAACCCACTCCCACCTGGGGAACTCACTCTCACTTGGACACCCAGACGGGAATTTCACAGGGGCAGAAAGCTCAGGACAGCATTATCCACTGGACCAGTTTGGGCGGTATTTCTAGTCAGTCACATGTATGTATGGAGGCTTTGAGGATTTCTTTTCAGCACCTACTGTGCGCCAGGTGGTGGGGATTCAGAGATGAAAATGAGAGTGCTGGAGCTAGAAAGGCCCTAAGAGGCATCTAGTCCAATCTCCTCATTGGACTGAAGGCTAAAGGGACGTAAAATAAGAGGCTCAGCAGGAAGGTCAGAAGTGACAGTCTGGAGAGTCAGACCCTAAGCTCTCAGCCTCCCAAGCTAGGGCTCCTCCGCTGCCCTATGCTCTTTCCTTGACTCAGAGCTCAAAGTCACCTTAAGACATAGATCCTTTAAGCCAAGCTGAGCCAAAAACTGGGATTTTTCCTGTTGCAGAGAACAGAAAGCTGCTAAGCGGCACAATAGATAGAGTGCCGGCTTCCTGAGTGTGCATCCAGCCTCAGCTATTTACTAGCTGTGTGACGCTGGCCAAGTCACTTAACCCCGTTTGCCTCAGTTTCCATATCTGTCAAATGAGCTGGAGATGCCAAACCACTCCAGTATCTCTGCCAAGAAAACCCAAATGGGGTCACGTAGAATTGGGTATGACTGAAACGACTGAACAACAAAAGGTTGCAAGGAACACTGCTGGGGGGTCCTGGGATTGAAAACAAAGACAGGCCATGCCTTGGAGGCCCTCATGAACCATAAGGTCAACCACTTCATTTGATTATATCCCTATTAGATGCCACGTTTGTTCTAAAAGATAAGGAAACTGAGGCTCAGAAGTAAAGTGATTTGTCCAGGGTCACAGAGGAAGGATCTGAATCTAGAGCCTCTGGCTCTTAACTCCACGTTCTTTCAGTGGCCCCTGCAGCCACATGCTATTTGCCTTCCCTTCCAGAAATGCCAGAGTCAAGATCACATCTTTATTGCTTTTTTATTCAAGTTAATTTTCTTTTCAGTTCCAAATTCCTGCCTCCCCCTCCCCGCCCCCACCCCCATCACCTCTTCAGACCTGGAAGGACCCCTAGAGGCCTCCTGTCCAAGCTTTTCGATTTACAGCTAAGGCCAAGAGAGGTTAAGAGACTCCCCAGAGGGACACACAAGTAGTAAGGGAGGAAATCAGGACTTGAACCCAGCTCCTTGGACAGTAGCTATTTCCTCCTTGTGTTGCTAAGAATTCTTTTTTGTTTGTTTGTTTTCTGGGTTTGGTTTTTTTTTTTTTTTTTTGGCAGGCAATGGGGGTTAAGTGACTTGCCCAGGGACATGAAGCTAGTAAGTGTCAAGTGTCTGAGGCCAGATTTGAACTCAGGTCCTCCTGAATCCAGGGCCGATGCTTTATCCACTGCGCCACCTAACTGCCCCTGTTGCTAGGAATTCTTAACCTTTTTTTTTTTTTTGGTCATGGATGCCTTTTCCCTGGCTGGTGAGACCTGTGGGGCCCTTTTCACAATCGTGTTTTTAAGTGCATCAAATGGAATCCACAGGATTACAAAGGAAACCAATTATACTGAAATGTAGTTATCAAGATATTTTAAAAAACATTTTTGGGAGGGAGTTGTAACAGGACTGTAACAGAATTTAGTAGAATAGGATTTATAGGTATAACTAACATTCTCTTTTTACAACAAATAAATATTACCTCCCAAATTAATAGATTTCTCTCTCTTGTCTCTTCCGTCCTCTCTACTCTCTCTCCACCCCATTTTCTGTTTCTATCTTTGTCTGTCTGTCTATCTGTCTCTCTTTTCTCACACACACACACACACACACACACACACACACACGTAGACATCTGAGTCATTCCTTTTTTTTTTTTTTTTTAGTGAGGCAATTGGGGTTAAGTGACTTGCCCAGGGTCACACAGCTAGTAAGTGTTAAGTGTCTGAGGTCAGATTTGAACTCAGGTCCTCCTGACTCCAGGGCCGGTGCTCTATCCACTGTGCCACCTAGCTGCCCCCTGAGTCATTCTTTTTCTCCCATGACCCCAACTCCCCTCACTCACCATCTCATAATGTCTATAAAATCAAGGTTAGCGGCACTCAGTGTGGTTATGGAAATTCAATGTTGGTGGGGCGTTGGTCACACCCTTCCCTCCCTTGCTTGCCACAGCGACTTATGCTGTCTATTTACAGGGACCCCCACCTTTCCCATGCTGCAGAGGGGAAGGTTACTAGGTCTGTTCTACCCTTGGGGGAGAATCTTTGGTGCAGGCTGATGACTAGAGATCAGGGGGCAGAGCCTCTGTGTTCTGGGACCAGACCCAACTTGTGGCGAATGACGAAGAAACATCCTTCAACGCTTCCACCCCGCAAAGGAGGGACAGTGTAGACCCCCAAGTTAAGAACCTTTGCATCTGCTCCTCTCCCACTAACAACCCCAACCTCATTTGTTTGCCACAAAGCACAAGGACCTCTTGCCATAGATTTGTCTCAGGATCACAAAACAATGCCTGGCATACAGTAAGTGCTTAATACATGCCTGTTTTGTTGAGCAATAATTGGAAAGGTCTTTAGAGATCCAACCCACTCATTTGACCCATGAAGAAACTAAGGTCCAGCGTGCCAGTTAATGCAAATAATTATGTTTGCCCAATTAAAGACTAAATCTGAGGCCGGATTTGAACTCAGGTCCTCCTGAATCCAGGGCCGGTGCTTTATCCACTGCGCCACCTAGGCGCCCCGGAATAATAAACTTTTAGGTCCCCTTCTGGGATGAATTTTCAAAGAACATCAGCACTGCTTGCCCCCAACCCACATCACTGAAGGTATCCCATAATTATGGTAAATACATAGAATCTCAGTTGGAGAGTTGGAAGGGACCCCTGAAGTCTAACTCATATCTGAACATTTAAGAATCCCCTCTTCCTCATACACAACAAGAGGCCTTGCCTCGAAGATCTCTCCCTCCCTCCCAAGGTTGCTCTATTCACAGAGACCTTTGCCTGTTAGAAGTATTTCAGGAGGGCAGCTAAGTGGCTCAGTGGATAAAGCACCAGCCCTGGATTCAGGAGGATCTGAGTTCAAATCCAGCCTCTTACACTTGACACTTGCTAGCTGTGCGATCCTGGGCAAGTCACTTAACCCTCTTTGCCCTGCAAAAAAAGGAAGAGGGGGAGGGAGGAGGAGGAGGAGGAGGAGGAGGAAGAGAAGAAGAAGAAGAAGAAGAAGAAGAATTTCCTGACATCATTGGTCTAGCTGCATTTTTGCCCCTTCCCTATATTGCTCCCAGTTTGCCCTTTGGAGCCAAATAAAACATATTTACTTGAGTTTCTTCCTTTACCCAATTTCCTTATTAGCAATGGGACATCTAGAAGTCTCCTCAAGATTTCATGTCATTTGAATAGGTTACCTTTACTCTCCACCACGGACCCAGACAGAGTAGGCAAATGCCTTGAATCATATTCAAATGAGTGTCAGCTCATCAATTCAAGGGCTTTCCTCCCAACAAGGAAGACTGCAATTAACCCCTGGCCACTGATCCTGCACAACTCTCATCCACATCCTCCCCCAAATTCTCCCCAATGAGCTAGAGACCTTCATCATGTTCTCCTGATATCTCGAGGGGGTTGGTGGATCTATTTGGATGTACACCTGCCGCCCCTGACTCCTGCCACATGACTAGCCCATCCTCTCTTTCTGTCTTCCATAACAGCCTTTATTCCTAGACCACAAATGATAACACAGTAAAAGCCATGGGTCCCTCCATTCCCAAGAGTTCTCCTTCAAATCCCTACATTTCCAAAATCCCTACAATTTTTCTTAAACAGAATGCAAATGGTTTGTAGCAATCCCTTCTGTATTTCAGTGCTCCTTAAGGGTGAAATGAAACAAACATCTCAGCCCTTATGTGTTCTGGGATGGCTATAGAGAGGATACTGGAATATGAAAAATACCTGCCCTACCCCCTTTTCCTCTCCTACACTGTTAAAGTCCCAGGGCAGTGATCAAGACTCAAGGCAAGTAGTGTTCTGAGGTTAAAGAAGTCACTTCTCTGGTCTCAAGCAGTGTAGACACACACATACACACACACACACACACACACACACACACACCTGCCTGCCCATCTGGCATGTCAGCTGTTGCCAATAATATACTCCTGGAGCCTAATAGAACCCTCAGGAGCTCAGAGTTGGCAGGGGAGGGAAACTGGCTGGCATGTTAGTGCTTACTGGCCACCCTCTTGTTGGTTCCTGTAGTCAACTCACCCAGTAAAATGGCATCCATCTCTCCTTGTACCACAATGAAATCTCCAGAGGGGAGGGCGGGCCAGCCACTAACTAACACTAGAACTCTGCACTGACTAGGTGGCAAAAGATCAGAGCTTGAAAGGCTCAAGCTGAAGGGAGGTAACCCAAGAAGGGACACGTGATGAACAGAAGCCAAGAGCTGCCCCGTATTCATTCACTCATTGAGAGCTGCGGGGGGCCAATCTCATGCATGAATGAGAATCCCTCCCACAGCACACTTTACAAGTGGTCGTCATCCAGGCCACGCCCCCGGCAAGGAGCACCCACTTCCGCCCAGGCAGTCCTCTCCACTTTTGAATTGTTCGAAAGCTTTTCCTGACATCGAGCCTGAATTTTGCTTCTCTGCATCTTCTGCCTATCACTCCTACTTCTGCCTTCCAAAGCCAAGCAGAGTAAAGTCTAGTCTGTATCCTGGGGGGACAATGCTTCAAAAAGACAGCAATCAAGTCTCTCCTAGGTCTTCTGTTCTCCAGGCTAAGTGTCCCCAGGTCCTTCGACTGGTCCTCATGTGGCTAAGACAGCAAGGCTATTTACCTCCTCTGGAGGCCCTCCAGTGTATCAATGTCCTTTCTAAAATGTGCCCAGAACTGCACATAGTACTCAAGGTGTGCTTGGACCAGGGTAGAATAAAATAGGTCTATCACCTCCCCAATCTTAGATACTATACTCTTTTTAATGCAGTCTAAGGTCACATTAACTTTCTTGGCTGCCATAATTGGTAGATCTCTTTTTGTGGGAACTGCTGTCTAGTTATCTTGTACTTATGAAGTTCATTTTTTTGGACCCAGATGTCAGACTTTGCATTTATTCTCATGTAGTAAATACATATTTATTAACATAGAAGAGAGGATGGGCTTAAATATAGAAAAGGGATGTATGGATGGATGGGTGGGATGAGTGAATGGAAAGATGGACAGACGGATAGATGGATAGAGATGTAGATTATAATGGAGGGACAAATGGATTAATATGAGCAGCTAGGTGGTGCAATGAATAGAATGCTGAGTCTAGAGTCAAGAAGACTCATCTGCCTGAGTTCGAATCCAGCCTTAGATACCTCCTATCTGTGTGACTTAGCCCTGTATGCCTCAGTTTCCTCATTTCCAAAATGAGCTGGAGAAGGAAATGGCAAACCACATTAGTATCTCTGCCAAGGAAACCCTAAATGGAGTCACGGAGAGTTGGATACAACTGAAAAACACCTGAACAACAACAAATGGATGGATAGATAGAGCATTTGTTGAGTGCTTACTATATGCCAAGCACTCTGCTATGCACTGGGTAAACACGTTCAAGCAGAAAGAAAGACAGTTGTTATCTTTGATAAGCTAATATTCTAAGAGGGAAGATAATCCATAAATGAGAGCTAGAAAGCTGGGGAGAGGGGACTGAGGATTGAAGGGAAAAGGGAACATCCAGACTAGTCCAACAGAAGACCTCGAATACTTCAATTAAAAAGAAACCAGGGGGGCAGCTAGGTGGCACAGTAGATAAAGCACTGACCTTGGATTCAGGAGGACCTGAGTTCAAATCAAGCCTCAGACACTTGACACTTACTAGCTGTGTGACCTTGGGCAAGTCACTTAACCCTCATTGCCCTGCAAAATTTAAAAAAACAAACAACAACAACAACAAAAACCACCGGGGTTCTTGGTTAGTCTCAGAGGAATCCTACTGAAAACTCAGGGACACTTCTGTCAGTCAGTCAACAAGCATTTATTAAGTGCTTGCTGTATGCCAGGTCAGGTTGTAGCAAAGAGCTAAGAATACAAGGTAGACAAAATAGTCTAGTCCCTGCCTTCAAAGAACTTCCATTCCACCATCCCATCAGTTCTACCTATTCCACAGGAGGGTTACATTGATTTCATTTCTCTGCTGTTGTTTAACAGGTTTCACTAAAACAAGTTTTCTCAAGATTTATCTTCATGTTCTCAATTTAACCCCATAGGGACAACCTGACATAGTGAGTTACAAGAAAATCTGATCAAGAAAACAGAGTATTTTTCTTGCTGACTACAACCTGCAGAAACAACTTTGAGAACATTCTAGCCTACAAAATGACAACCTTTTCCACCTTCTTTCTTATTTGAATCATTAAATTGTCAGGACATAAACAAACACATTTCCCAGCTTAGTACATATAAAGTCACATTAAAAACTAGTCCTACAAAATGCTGCTTTTGTTTATTATTACAAATTATGGTTATTTAGTCTGCTAATTAAATGGTGTCTATTTATGAAGTGAATTTGCTAAGTGCATATCTTCAGTACATAGCAATATATAATATTCACAGTAGTAACAATTACATAGAACTTTAAAGTTTGCAAAGTATTTTACAAATATTATCTAATTTTATGCTCAAAACAACTCTGGAGAGGTAGGTTTCATTATCTTCATTTTCCAAGTGTGGAAACTGAGGACTAAGTGACTTGCCCAGGGTCACACAGCTAGTAAATGTCTGAGGTAGGATTTGAACTCAGGTCTTTCTAACTCCAGGTCCAGATCTCTATCTACTGTATCACCTAACTATAAGAATATATTTACAATTTGTATTATAATAAAATATATAATATATGTAATATATTACACACAATTAATATAAAAATAGATCCATTATTATTCATGTATATATTTCTATATACATTTTATGAGGAGAGAGAGAGAAGAAAACAAGGAATAGGGGAAATGCTAGGCAAGTGTAAAATGTCCTGGAAATTATTCGCTTTGGAAAGCATCCTAGAAAGGTAAAATGATAGGAGTAAGGTACAGGTAATGTGGTACCATACAACAATCACTGGATTTGGGGGGTCAGGATCTGGGTTCAAATTATGACTGTGAACTTGAGCAAGTTGTTTTCCTTATTTGGCCTCAGCTGTAAAATGAGGTGAGGTGGTTCATAAGGTCATTTCCAACTTTAACTTTATTTGTCTTGCTCAGGGATAGTAATCAAATTTATGATACCATTATCACTAGAAAAGGCATTATGATCAACTGTTCATTGGCTCCACGTATCTATGACTCCTCAGACCAAGACTCCCTTCCTATCAACTCCACATAAGCCCTCTGAGGGCAGAGTCTCATTTTTGTAGAAAGTGTCTGGCATACAGCAGGTGCTTAATAAATGCTTATTGAATAGAGCAAGAGGCCAGTTCCAGAAAGCTATTCCTAGTCACCTGTCAGCAATGATCTTCCCAAGGGCTTTTTTTTTTTTTTGGTGGGGCAATGAGGGTTAAGTGACTTGCCCAGGGTCACACAGCTAGCAAGTGTCAAGTGTAAGAGGCTGGATTTGAACTCAGGTACTCTTGAATCCAGGGCCAGTGCTTTATCTACTGTACCACCTAGCCTCCCCCTTCCCAAGGGTTTTTTTTAAAATTTTTATTTATTTTTTAGTTAGTTTTGGTAGGGCAATGAGGGTTAAGTGACTTGCCCAGGGTCACACAGCTAGTAAGTGTCAAATGTCTGAGGTCAGATTTGAACTCAGGTCCTGCTGAATCCAGGGCCAGTGTTTTATCCACTGTGCCACCTAGCTGCCACTCCCCCCCCCCCAGGGTTTTGACATAGCATTCTGAAACCATGAACTATGATCAAATTAACTCTGCCATTGTCCCTGGACAGGACATATCAATTTTTTCCCCCAAGGTCCCACTCAACATTCCAATAACTTTCTCTCAGAAAAGTACCTCTACCTGGTCACTACTTCTTTAGATGCCCGGTTTCCCTCATTAGAAGGTAACTCTCAGAGAACAGGGACTCCCTTTGGTTTTGTATTTGTATCTCCAGAATTTTGTTTGGCATATATAGTAAGTCTTGTTTTTTTGTTTTTGTTTTTGTTTTGGTGGGGGGGGATTTTGGTGAGGCAATTGGGGTTAAGTGACTTGCCCAGGGTCATACAGCTAGTAAGTGTTAAGTGTCTGAGGCAGGATTTGAACTCAGGTCCTCCTGAATCCAGGGCCGGTGCTCTATCCACTGTGCCACCTAGCTGCCCCTATAGTAAGTCTTAATAAATGCTATTGTTATTTATCCATTTCATTTGTGTGGGTACCTTCCCCTCCCCAAACAGAGAAACTTAAAATGTAGTCTGAAGCAAGAATACCAAGGTACCTAATTAGGGCATGAATTAGCTTAACTAAGGTTAAACCCAGGCAGAGGTGGCAGAGGTGCCTTCATTTTATAGATGAGGAAAAGAGAGCCCGAAGAGGTGAAACTTGCCCATAGACACATAGCATCAAGGCAGAACTTGAACCCAGGTCTTTCTGACTTCACGTCCAACACTTTGAGGATTTCCAGCCCGACACTGCAGACTTCCAGGGCAGTCTTCTTTCCAAAAAACCATAAAATTCCTAAGCATTCTTTACAACAACTAAGGACTAGAATTGAAGAGTGGCAGTGAGCACTACTCTCCTGACAGATACAAGCAGATGGTCTCCCATGCCCATGTGGTGTAATGGGGGAGGGGGTGGACTTGGAGTCAGAAGCCCTGACATTGAATCCTGCCTCAGACCCTTGTGTCCATATGACTCTGGGGAAGTCATTGCACCCTCTCTAGGCTTCAGTTTCCTCAACTGTAAAATGAAGGGGTTGGATTGGATGGCTTCAGATGTCCCTTCCATCTTTATCATATAGACTAAAAAGGAGGGAGGACGTGATTTTGTTCGGGATTATAGATCTGAACCCAGCTCCACTCTATCCCATTTGCCACACTGCTCCATAGAAAATGGCTCACCTGGGGGCAGCTAAGTGGCGCAGTGGATAGAGCACCGGCCCTGGAGTCAGGAGTACCTGAGTTCAAATCCGGCCTCAGACACTTGATACTTACTAGCTGTGTGACCCTGGGCAAGTCACTTAACCCCCATTGCCCCGCGCAAAAAAAAAAAAAAGAAAAGAAAAGAAAATGGCTCACCTGTCTAATCCTTAAACAATAAGAAGAGAAGGCAATTCCCATCTCTTATTAACTACATGCATTCAATTCAACAGCACAAATGAGGTTTAGGTTGGACTCTTGTGACTCCATGGGTTTTTCTCAGAAGAGACACTGGAGTGGTTTGCCATTTCCTTCTCCAGCTCATCTTACAGATGGGGAAACTGAGGCAGACAAGTGTAAGGTGACTTGCCCAGTGTCACACAACTACTGACTGTCTAAAGCCAGATTTGACTCAGGGAGATAAGTCTTCTTGACTCTAGGCTCAGCACTCTATCTAGCCACTGTATTACCCAGCTGACCCTAGGTTTAAGGTGCTGTGTAGCCAGAGAACAATCCCTGCTCATTAAGGCTTATTCTAATGGGAGTCGGGGTGGAAATCCTGATACACAACGGTAATATAAGGAAGGCCACAGTAAGGGCATAGGAAACACCCCCGAAAAATGTTGAGAGAAATCTGGAGGGAAGGGTCGATTTTAGCCAGGAGTCGAGAAGTTTTCCTGGAGGAGGTGCTGTCTGAGCCGGGCCTGGAAGGTTGGGAGGGCCGCGAACAGACCTGGCTAGGGAGTGTGGGGGAAGACAGTCAAAGGGGGGGGGGGGAGGGGGAGATCAGTCGGGTTGAACTTGTGGGGTGTCTGAGATCAGAGTTGGGGGAGGGGAGGGGAGTGTACAGGGCCTGAAGCCCAGTTCCGGAAGAGTTTTGTGCCAGACCCACCGCAGGGCCCAAGGCCGAGCTGAACTTGGACTTGGCCTACTCCGCCCCCCGCCCCCGCCCCCGCCCCCTTGGAGCGCCTTCCCTAGGAAGGTAGCACTGCCCTGCACCCCGCAGCTCTAAGCTTCCATGCCCACACAACAGCTCGAGCTGCTTCCATTTTACTTTGGGGGGTGTTTAGGTTTCTCGCGCTCAGGCATCACTGCCTGGAGGGGATCCTCTCTTCGGCCCCACTGGGCGAGCCCGGGCACCGTGGGGCCTCCCGCCCTCCAGGCTGACCCCCTCCAATCTGATCCTCCCACTCCCTTCCCCAACCCGAGTGGGAGGGACGGAAGGGCTTCTGGGGCGGGAGGGGGCGGGGGGGGGGTTCCTGTAGCTCCAGGCCCTAGTCCATCTGAACGCAGGGGGTGCCAAAATCTCCTTGGACTCCTCCCCAGTAGGGGAGGGGCAAGGGAGTGGGTTCCGGGCCCTGGTAACTGGAGACTTCCCAAGGATTCTGTGGCTAGCGAGCACGTTTCCAATTCTCCCCTCCGCCCCCCCAAAGACTGAGGCCAAAAAGGCTGCAGACCCCACCCTCCCGGGCAGTTATCCGTCCACACACTCACACAAACACACAGAATCTGCTAGCCGCTAATAACAACACGGAAGCAGGGCGGGTGCCTTAGGATAGGCGCGCCCAAGCTCTTCAGCGAGCTGGTGTGGATGGACGTGTGTCTGGATGTGTCCGTGTGTATGGCGTGGGTTTGTGTGAGCGCGGTTTTAGGACCAGGGCGGAGATTCCGCAGAGGGTCCAGGAGCTCAGGCACGGCCCTAGCAACCGCGGCTTTGTGCCCAATTCCAGGATCAGGGAATCGCCCTGGGGGGTTTGGGGATGGGTGGCTGTATGTTTTACCCGGGTTTGGGAAAGCCAAGGAGTTGTGCTGTGTGCGAGAGCGGGTTCGGAGGGGGAACCTGCTGCCAGCCGGAGCAGCGGGCTGTAGGAGGCGGGGACTGACAGAGGGCTACCAGCCCAGGACCAGGCACCCGCTTGGGCGGGGCCTCGGGGCAGAGATGTCCCCACGGATGCTCTCATCCCAGTCCCCAGGCTGGCTCTCCCGGGCTCCTGCGCAACTCTCCCAGATCGGGGCTGGGCCAGCCCGTAGGGTCTGAACCGAAGCGCGCGCCACCCTGGAACCTCCCCAAGTGCGCTCAGGCCGCTGGGTCCGCCCCCTGGAAGTCCGCAGCCCACCCCGCGGGTGGCATCCCCTAGCCGCCAGCCCGAAAAGGCCAGTCCAGCCCTGAGCCCTCTCCACCAAGCCTCTCCAAGAGGGCTGAGGCGCTAGGGAAAGGGGAAGTCCACCTTCACACACACACCCATTCCCCCCCACACACACACACACACCTCTGCCCTTCCATCCGACCCCTCCCAGCCAACCGTCCGGGCCAGAGGCACCACCCTCCCCAGGCACTTACAAAATTGTCCCCGCAGCCGTTGTCCGGACACAGCACATAAAAAGAGACCCCCGGGTCGGCGTAGAAATCCATCCTCCTCTCCGTCTCCTCCGTGGCGATGAGGTCGAAGGGAGTGTTGGAGCACCATTTGTCCGCAACGTCCGCCAGCTGCTGGAAATCCATCCCGTCGGTCGCCCCTGCCTCGCTCCCCTCTCCACTGCTCTCCTAGCTCGCTCCTCCTCTCTCTGGGGCTCCCTAACTCTAGCTCTCCGGCCCTCACGGCCCGGCTCTCGGCCTCTCTCCTCCCCCGAGCGCTGCGCTCGGCTCTGCTCTGCTCGGCTCAACTCGGGCTTCCTCTGCTCTCCTGCCTCCCAATACGTCGGTGATCCCGCCCGGGGGATCCACGGGACAGGGGGCTCCTCGCGGACCTGCTTTAATGCCCAGCTCTCCCGTTCCTGCTCCCTGGAGAACTCTTAGCGGGGACTGTTTACATGTTGTGGGTAAAAAAGCAGGCGGCGGGCGGGCTGGGGGCGGGCTGCGGGGACTGGCTCTGCCCCTCCTCCTCCTCCTCCTCCTTCTCCCTCCCGCTCCACGGACAGTTGGGCTCGGCGGGCAGCGTGGCCAGCGGCTGGCTAGAGGGGAGGGAGGCGGGGGCGGACACTGCACTAGTTCCACGGAGAGGACCGGACGCAATAGCCTCCCTCGGCTCCTCCTAGTCACCGAACAAAACCTTCCTGCCGCGCCTCCGGAGAGCAGAGCCTGCTCGGCCCGTGACGTCATAATGCTGGAGAGCCAATCGGCGAGGCTTGGAACGTTCGGAAAAGGCTACTTGGGTCCGAAGACTCGAACCCAGTGATGTCACAATGGGAGCCCTTTTGAAGAGAGCTTCACTACTCTCGCCTGTGCAAAGTGAACCTGCCCGACTGCCTTGGGTTTGTCTGCAGGGGTAATGTTTCCATGGACCTAGCAGAGAGATCACAGGATTTCAGATACGAGCACTTTTTCTTAAAACCTTAGAGAAAAGTACTGGGAAATGCACCTTGGCAGGTAATTTTTATTGTTGGCTAGTCGTTTTGCAGTCGTGTCTGACTCTTCGTGACCCCTTTTGTGGTTTTCTTGGCAAAGGTACTGGGCAGGAAATAGAATCAAGGCAGATAATCTCTCTCAATCTCTGTCTCTGTCTCTGTCTCTCCTCGAATTCACTTAAACAATTCAGCAAACTCACTATGTGCTGCTTTTCTTCTTAGGATCAGATCTGGAAGGAATCCTATTAGAAGCCAGAGTCCAATTCCCTCATTTTACAGATGAAGAAACTGAGGTTCAGAGAAGTTGACTTACCCAAGGCCCTACAGGTAGTAAGTAGCAGAGCCAAGATTGGAAGCCAGGTCCTCTGATTTCAAATTCAATGTTTTCCCACTGTACTACATTACCTCTTTACTCCCTCCCTCCCTCCCTTCCTTCCTGCCTTTCTTCCATTTTCTTTCTCTATAATAAAACTCCGTCTGTGAGAAAGTGAATATCAGTTTCATTTAAAACAATTTTTCATATACCAGTTCCCTCTCCACATCCCAGCACTGTGGTATAGTGGAAAAAACACTGATTGAGGACTCTTTATACCCGGGTCACATATAGTCTTAGCTTTGTCTCTGTTGTAAAATTGAACAAAGCTCTTCTCTTTAGGTTTCAGTTCCTCATCAGCACAATGGGTTGGACAGTTACTAAAGTCCCTTTCAGCTCTAAAGTTCCAGGATCCTTTAAGGAGATGGAAGTGCTATAGAATAAATATTGCACTTTGAGAAAATAAAAGTGAACCCTTCCTTCTAAGAGCATTGAAACAGCAGATGTTTCCCACCGCCCAGGTACAACTTAGCAATTGTTAGCCTGAAATGATTACCTTATGGTATTGTAAACCATTGAATACAATTTAAAAGGACAATGACGTTCCAAGGGGTTTATTTGTTGAAAGCCCATTCAGAACATGCATTGTCCCACATACTGTTACCTTGGGGAGAATGAATGAAAGTTCTTGCCTTCAAGAAATCTGGCCACAGTGCTTGACAACTCTACCAGAATATTCTCTAAAGATCTCAAACAATGGATCTTTTTCTCCAGCCCTTCCGACTTCTCCTACTTCTGTGGAGGGGATGGATCGCTGTCCTTCTGGGCAACCAGGGTTATAACCTTGGCATTCTTCTTGAAGCCCCCCCCCCCACTCACACACATTTTCCCTTACTCATTGAATCAGTTGTCAAGTCGGGTCAATTAGATCTTCACCAAATCTCCCATCCATCAACCACTCTCCACCTACACAGCCTCTAGCTCTCATCACTGCCCCCTGGACTATTTCAACAGCTTCCTCACTGATGTCTCTGCTTCAAGTCTCTCTCCCCACCCATCTCTTCTTCATTGAGCCACCAAAGTGATTTTCCTAACACATGGTTTTGACCATGTTACTTCTCTGTTCAGAAAGCTTCCGGGGCCCTCTCCCCTCCAGGATAAAAGCTAAACTCCTTGGTTTGGCATTAGACAAGCCTTCACAACTTGACTCCAGCCCATCTTTCTTCATTTATTGCACATTACACCTTCCCATTGTAGCCGCCGGTATCCCAGCCAAATTGGCCCACTTTGTTGAGGCTTCAGTGAAAGTTTCTATCTCTGAGCCTGCACAGGCTACTTCCTGTACTTGGGAAGCTTCCCCTTCCTAGGTGGTACAGTGGATACAGTGGTTCAGTGAGCTTGGGATTAGAAAGATCCAAGTTCAAATGCTACCTCACTGCCTGGGTCACTCTGTACTAGTCACACAGCCTCAGTTTCTTTACCTGTAACATGGGGTTGCACTCCATGGCTCCTAAGTTCCTTTTCAGCTCTAAATCTATGATCTTATGATTTCCACCTCCTGGAATCCCCAACCCCCTCTTCTTTCCACATCCCCCACCACAACTCCATTGCTCTCCATCACACCTGCTGCCTCCAGAAGTCTATTTTATAACCATCTGAGAACCTGTCACAGCTGCTTAATTGCATGGTAAACTCCCTGAGGAGAGAGACCACAGTTTTTTCTTTTCCCTCCCCAAACGCTTAGGAAAATGCCTTGCACATAGTTGGTGTCTAATAAATGCTTCTTGAATTAAACTGATCAGTAATTTTCATAGATGGAAACCTCTTAAATATCCCTTGCTTTATAAAATAGATGGGGTTCAGCAAACTTGGCTATGCACACTCTAGTAAAGTAAATTAACATTTTCTGTTGACTTTGGAGCTGAATTCCAAATGGGGAAAATCTGGGGTTGAGAGTTTTGGGTGAGAAAGGGGCTGGGTTTGTGGCCAGTCCTGGCACCTGCTGACATACATTAGAGCACATTTCACCTCTTTCTCTACCACACGCTCCTGCTTCCAAGACTTCTTTCCCATTAACCCCTGGTCTCCCCTCTGGTCAAGGCTCCTCCACTCCCTGCCTCCACCTGGGTTCAGGTTTTACCTCTGCCATACATACTGGTCATATGGCTCTGGACATGTGACTCTTCAGTGCCCCAGGCAGCCCTTTTGCAGAGCAATTGCAGGATGTGGGTTCACGTTTGGTAGAAGGGAGTTTCCCTACACTAATGCAATCATAGGTCTGGACAAAAAAATTTTCATAAACACAGATTGTGTGCTAAGGTCCTATTCTGGTGCCTCTAGAGATGTGGAGGGGACGCTGGGATCATCAGCAAGAACTGACATTTAAATCGTATTTTAAAGTCTACAAAGCTCTTTAATACATTATCTCATTTCGATTGATCAGCAAGCCTTTATGAAATACCTTCTGTGTGCCAGACACTAGACTAGGTATTGGAGATTTAAAGACAAAAGTGAAACAATCCCTGCCTTCAAGGTGCTTACATTCTATTGAGGGTAATACAGGCGTGCAGGTACATAGGCAATAGGGGCTATAGGATACTAGCAGGCAGGCGTCAGGAAAACCTCCATGAAGAAGATGGAACTTAAGAAAACCAGAGATTCCCAGAGGCAGATGAGGAGAAAAGTACATTATAGGGACAGGGACAGGGTCGTGAGACCAATCTCAAGATAAGCGACAGACTTTGTGAGTTGGGGGGTGTCTATCTCAAGCATGTGAAGACTTCCTCTCAAAGAGTGGGCAGATGAAAACAATGTGTTCCAATGGCCATGAAGGCTGCTGGGGCAGGTGTTCAGATGTAGAAGGTGCTCAGGTCATTCACTGCATCCCGGGCATCAGCAATCATCCTGACTTTTGTCCTGCCAAACTGCACTTCAGTCACTCAGAAGAGAGCGTGACGCTGACAATGACTTCTTGAAATACTGCCTCACTTAAATCTGATTCATGCACAAGTCGGTGACATCATCGGTCCTCTTTGAAAAGGAAGAATGATAACATCATTGTCCCCATTTTACAGAGGAGAAAAATGAAGTTTAGGGAGGATATATCCAGGGTCACACAGATATTAAGTGTCAGAGGTGGGATCCAAATCCGGTGGACTCCAGCATTCAACCCACTATGCCTATGCCTGGGGAAATCCTGTCATCTTGGAAGGGCCTTGAGCCCCTTGTACTGCCTATGTCTGTTTGGGGAGCCAGCCTAGCTATATGCCTTTCACCAGACTCATCCTCAGAGGCTTAGCCACCAGGTGAGGACATTTTTTAGGCATGGCAATTCATGAAGACTGGCCACTAAAGTCCTAGGGGGTTAACAATCTGTGTTCACAGAGGAAGTACCCCCTCTGAGGAAATCACCCATCCTAGGTATATTAAGGTATGGATGTAAGTGTTTGTTGTAAGAGAGTGGTCTCTAACGAAACACAATCCAGAGCATAGGACTCTGGTTACAGAAACATCGCTCCCTGTGCTGGAAGAATTGCTCTTTGGGCTGCCCAGATTTTGCTCTGATTTCCAGGACAAGGAGACAGCAGATACAGACCAGGGGACAAGAGAGTCAGATGCACTTGTGACATGAGGGCGATGGATGCCTCACTGGGTACTGATTTCAGTTGATGGTCAACCATTGTTCCCTAGTCATAGCATGGTATCCTGAAAAGAGCAAGGGATTTTGGAATCAGAAATCCTGAGTTTGAATACCATCTTTGCTACTGATGACAAGTTCTGGTAAGTGTGTATGTGTGTGTGTATTTAATAGAAAGGAGAAAAGAGGAAAGGGAGGAAGGGAAAGAGGGGAGAAATGGGAGGGAGGGAGGGAAGGAAGGAAGGGAGAAAGAAAGGAGGAAGGGAAAGGAAGAAAGAAAAAGGAGAAAGAGGAAGGAAGGAAGAAGAAAGGAAGAGAAAGGAAGGAAGGAGAGAGGGAGGGAAGGGAGGAGGGAAGGGAGGGAGCTCTGGGACTTTCAACAAACAATGAGCCTCAGTTTCTTCATCTGTAAAATGCAGTGGATTGGATGATTTCTGCGATTTCTTCTAGTTAGAAAAGGTCTGGGATTTTTAGAGAACCAGTCTGCCCAGTGAGCCAGTGTAATTTTAGAGGACTGGTATAATCACATTCCATGGTGGTGACCCCCGCTCCCCGCCACGCCCCCAAAGCTATTTAGGCTGTCTCACCTCTCATCTTTTCAATGTCTCAGGTTGATACTCTTCAGCATTATCCTTGACTCCTCATTCTCCAACACGTCCACATGGCCATCCAGTGGCCACATCTGGACATTCCTACTTTCCCAACATCTCTAGCGTCTAAGCCCTCCTCTCTACTCATTCAGCTATCAGCTGAGGACAGGCTCTCATCACCTCTTGCCTAGGTTATTGCAAACACCTCCCCGTTTGTCTCTTGCCTCAAGTCTCTCCTCATTCCAATCCATTTTACAGATTGCTGCCAAAGTAATTTTCCTTAACCATAGATTTGACCACATGGTTCCCCTACTCAGCCAACTCTGGTGACTTCTTATTTCCTTTAGAATAAAATACAAGCTCCTCAGCCTCACTTTTAAAGCCTGCTATGTCCTGAACCCTGCTTGTCTTTCCTTTTTTTTTTTTTCTTTTTTTAGTGAGGCAGTTGGGGTTAAGTGACTTGCCCAAGGTCACACAGCTAGTAAGTGTTAAGTGTCTGAGGCCGGATTTGAACTCAAGCACTCCTGACTCCAGGGCCGGTGCTCTATCCACTGCGCCACCTAGCTGCCCCCACCCTGCTTGTCTTTCCAAACTCACTGGGCATTCCTTTCTGCACTCAGCAGTGTAGACAACTTGGCCTGTTCTCTGTTCCTCACTGATAACATTCCATCTTCCACCTCTACACCTTTGTACTGGTCATCTCCCATTCTTAGAATTCACTCCCTCCTTACCTTGATCTCTTATCCTCTCTTCCTTTAAAAAGCCACTGGAACACCATCTTCTATTGGGGAACTTTTTTTCTTACTTGCTAGTCCCCACAGAACCATTCATTCTCTCTCTCTCTCTCTCTCTCTCTCTCTCTCTCTCTCTCTCTCTCTCTCTCTCTCTCTCTCTCTCTCTCTCCCTCCCTCCCTCTCTCTTTCTCTCTCACACACACACACATACACACACACATTTCTTTCTCTCCTTCCTTCCCTACTTTCTTTTTTCTTTCTTCCTTTCACCTTTCATTCTTTTTCTTGCTTGCTTTCTTCCCTTTTCCACCCCTTTTCCTTCCCTCACCCCTCCCTTCCATCCTTCCTTCATTTATTTTTTCCTCCATCCCTTCCCTTCTTCCTTCTCTCCTTCCTTTTCTTTCCTTTCTTTCTCTTTCTTCCTTAATTTCCTCCCATCCCTTCCCTCTTTCCTTCCTTCATTTCTTCCTTCCCTCATTCCTTCCTTCATTTTTCCTTTCTTCTCTTTTCTATTAACTTAATATTTATATATGTACATATTATATATACACATACATATATATATACACATAGTAAGAATTTGTTTCTTCATTAGACTATAAGCTCACTCTGAGTAAGGACTGTTTTATTCTTTGTACCTTTTCCTCAGTTCCTGGCACAGCTTAGGCCCTAATTGGTTTAATTAATCAATCAACAAGAATTCCTTAAACCCACTACAGGGTGGCAATGTTTTGAAAATTATTTTTTCTTTATTTTTTTTACCATTTATGAGATTTGATTTTTCACACATAATAAAAATTCATTTTCAATATATACTGTATATGATGCTATCATATTGTAAATTTAAAATAAAAAAATTATTAAATATTGAAACCCCTTCATGACTTTTGGCCCACCCTGAACTATGTACCAGAGGCTGGGGGATCAAAGATCAAAATAAAATAGTTCCTCCTCTCAAAGAACTTACATTTGATTGGGGTGGTGGAGAGAGGAAGCCGGACAGTGACAACATGTCTAGATTTAGAGAATCATAGTATCCAGAATGAGAGAAGAGAATGAGGTCCTCTCTTCTGGGCAGGTAACACTCAGAGCTCTATTCTGGGCATCACAGGATGTTGATGGGGGTGGGGGGGGAGGGGGAAAGGAGCTTGCCCGCTATGGGCCTCCTAGAGGACACGGATAAGAATCTGACAGGCTGCAGTCTGATTCCTGGGGAACTCCAGAATTGATGAGAACACAGCCCATGGAGTCTAAGGGGAAAATTCTTAGTAGTGAGAACTTTCCCCAAATAAAACAGTATGCCTCAAGAGGAGGCAGGTTCCCCAACACCAGCAGACCTCAGGCAGGGGCTGGATGCCCAGTTTGGGGGGCATCATAGAGGAGGCTCTTTGTCAGGTACAAGCTACCTTAGCTGGTTGCCAAGGTTCCGCCAAGTCTGTGTTCCTGTAAAAGCCTAGGATCCAGGAAAACTTTTCCCCCAGCTCTGTTTCAGTCCCTCTGTTGACTAATAGGAATGGCATGCATGTAAACGACCTTGGAATTGGCTTCACCAGCCTCTAACAGAAATACTTTGAAAGCTTGCATGTTGGGAGCCCAGTTTCCTTAATGGGAAAGTGTTCATTTCATCACAGTGTCATTTTGAATGGGGAAATGAAGTGGGGACTTCATCAAGAATCGAGGAAGAAGAAGAAAAAAATTGGGGGCTGACTCGGATTCTCTGATCCTAGGAAGGAGCCTGGTAGCCACTGTCCCATAGGCTGCTTCCCTCAGGAAAGCCTGCAGTGGGCTGGTTTTCCTGAAGCCGCTGGGGCTGTGAATCTCCATCCTTGGAAAGTTCTTTATCCTTTCCCTACCCCTCTGATGACTGCTCCTAGACTGATGCTCCCTCCACTCCTCCCCAGTCAGTTTAAAACAGTTCTGCCTCTTTCCTCAACGAAGATTTTCCTTTGGGCTTTTTTCATTTTATGATTACAAGAAATTAATCAATGAACCATCATTGATCAAGCCTGGCGTTTGCATCAGACTCTCCTCAGAGAGCCTGAACCTGCAATGGGCTCTGGGTATATACAGATGAAAATGAACCAGTTCCTGCCTTCAAGGACCTTGCCTTCTACAAGAAGCAGACTACAGGGAAATAAACAAGGATACAGACGAGGACTGGTCCTGGGTGAGGAACTTTTGGGTGAGGCAACTCCCTCCACCAACACAGGCTGGCACCTTCTCTGTAACTTAGTCTTGGACAATCAATCACCTGGTCTTACAGCCAGCAGGAGCCTGAGGCAGAGCTCGAACCCAGGTCCTTCTGGCCCTAAGCCCAGATTTCCACCTACTACCCCACACTCCCACTCTACAAAATAGAGGAGTTGTTGTTTGTCCTTCATTCTACTCAGGTCTTCTTCTTCTCCTCCTCTTCCTCCTCCTTCTTTTTGTGAGGCAATTGGGGTTAAGTGACTTGCCCAGGGTCACACAGCTAGTGTGTTAAGTGTCTGAGACCAGATTTGAACTGAGGTCCTCCCAAATCCAGGGCCAGTGCTCTATCCACTGTGCCATCTAGCTATCCCCGTCCTTAATTCTAGAAGAGGACCATGACATCAGGGTGATATCATGACTTGCAGTGAATTGGATTGAAGTGAGGGAGGGCTGTGCAAGGTCACCAACCTTACTCTCTCCTCCAGAGCCTTCTGGGTCCAGTGGCCAGGTATGGGTCAGGATGACTGGAGATGGCCCCAGATGTTTAAGGCAATTGGGGTTAAGTGACTTGTCCAGGGTCACCCATTTAGTGTCTGAGGTGATATTTAAACTCAGGTCCATGCTTGATCCACTGCACCACCTAGCTGCCCCACAGATTAGAGACAAGGTCATTGAGAGAGGAAGAGGGAATCATTAGCAGCTTGGGGGGCACTTGAGTGGAAGGAATCAGGCTTCTAAGAGGCAGGGGATGGGAGAGAGAGAGCCTTCCAGGCACCTGTGCAAAGAGCCAGAGACAGCAGAGAGAATGTCCCGTGAAATAGGGAGCAGTTTGGCTGAACCACCATGTATATGGAGGGGAATCAGGTACAAAAGGACTAGAAATTTGGCTGTAAAGGGTCCTAAATATCCAACGGAGAAATCCCAGTCGGCTCCCATAGGGAGCCACTGGAGCTTGCGGAGCAGACCCAGGCTCACAGGAAAACGACTTTGGCCGAGATGTGGTAGACGGACTGGCGTGGTGGTGGTGGGCCAAAAGAGAAATAAGAAGGAATGTCGCCTTCGAGTTGGGGAGGGGAGGTTGCTGCTGTTTCCATTTAAACCTTTTAATCAGGAACACTGTCTGCATCACCTGTATCCAAGTGTATAGAGAACACCAGGCAGTGGTGAGGGGGAGCACGCCACACAAAATCTACAGTGAATTGGCTTAAATTAAAAATTAGCTCCTATTTTGTTTCTTTGTGGGGGTGGGGGGGGATGCAGGGGAAGTTGCTGCAGGAACCAGTGATTATTAGGCCCTTCTCTAGAGAGATCTCCCAAGACATAATGGTCCCTTCTCTCTGGGGGAGATGGGGTTTCCTCTGGGGAAAACGTCCACTTAGAAAGAGAAATAATATTAAAAACCTCCCTTAAGGTCACTGATTTAGAGCTAGAATAAACTTCTAGGCCATCTATTCTGACCCCCCCCATTTTACAGATGAGGAAAACTGAGGCCCAGAGAGGTCAGCTGACTCACCTATTTCATATTCATTTCCTCAATTCCTTCCAGGAAGTTTGGACGGTAACAGCCACTGACCCCAGAGAGATGAGCCTGAGAAGGTAGAACTGAACTCTCCAGCCCCGATGGGGAGGAGGGGGCTCAGAAGACTTCTCTGCCTCTCTCCATAAACCAAGGTGGGAGGGCCAGCTCGATGCATCCCAGCTCTATAACTCATTGGCTGGGATTTGGGTTGGCCCCAGTTTCCTCATCTGTAAAACATGTGGGTGGGGGGAGTTGGACTAGATGACCTCTTGGTCCCTTGCAGTCTTAAACCTAGGACACAGTGTGAAACCTACATCAGCCTCTTCTCAAACCCGCCCCTCCCTGAGAGCGAGCTCTCCTTTTGCAGTTGAGTTTTGTTTTCTTAACCTGAAGAATTCAAATTCTTTCCTCCTCTTCTCGTCTGAGTGGACAGATTCTGTGAGTGAATCTGGTTGGCTCCCAGGGGAATCTCAAAGAGAAGCTCGGGTCCTTAGACATCAGCCCTCTGACTCAGGCCCCCAGGACTCCCATGTAAAGTGATCCCTCATGTGTTGCCGTCAGTTATCAAAGAAATATTGTAGGAAATGTTGAGTCACCATCAAGTCATCCTCACCTCATCCCTGCCATTGGGAATGACCTTCCCCACCTCAATCCTTGGTCTGTCCCTTCTGGTGTACTTGTCATGCACCAAGATCCTCAGTCAATTAATTCCCAGTGAATTAATTAAGTGGCCATGATGTGGCAGGCACCAGGCCAGACCAGGGTTTATGAAGAAAGAGAATGGAGCAATTTCTGCTTTCAAACATCTTATATTTGAAAGGAAGGGGATTATGTGGATATATAATAAATACAAGATAAATACAGTCAATACATTAACATGAATTTAAGTGCCTGCTGTGTACCAGGAACTATCCCAGGTGCTGAAGATTCAAAGATTTTTTTTTTAAAGGAGTTTCTTCTCTTAAATTCTGTATATGGAGGGATACAGCCTATTTATTTCTCCATTGATTCAACATTCAGTAAATATTTATGACACACTCCAAAGAATACTATTGTGATGAAGCACTACTATATGTAAAGCACTATATTGAGCCCTGTGGATGCCAAGACAAAAATGAATCAACACCTGCCCTGAAGAAGCTTCATCATAGGTAATTCTTCTCTCCACGAGGCTAAACCTCCCCTATGGGTATTATAGCTATTCCTATTGGAGCCTAGTCTTATCTAACCTTTGTGTCATCCTCAGGGCCTAGGCCAGTGGTCTGCATACAATTGTTGTTGTTTGTTCTTCCTTTTATTAGAGGACCCTGACATGGGGGTGATGTTATGACTTGGATTTAAGTGAGGGAGACCTGTGCAAGGTCACCAGCCTCACTCTCTCCTCCAGAGCCTTCTGGGTCCAGTGGCAAGATAGATAACGAGACGACTGGAGATGGCCTCAATGTTTTTTTAGGCAATTGGGGTTAAGTGATTTGCCCAGGGTCACACAGCAAGGAAGTGTCTGAGGCCAGATTTAAACTCAGGAGGATGAGTCTTCTTGACTCCAAGCCTAGTGCTCTATCCGCTGCACCACCTACCCTTGAGATACTTAGAGGCATTGAAATATGGTAGTGAATAGACTACAGGAGTTAGAGTCAGGAACTCTTGAGTTTGAATCCTGTTTTAGATAAGCTTGTATAAGCTTGGCAAATCTCTCTCAGCTTCACTTTCTTCATGTGTAAAATAGAGAAAATAACTGAAACCCTCCCCACCCCCCTTGCTAGGGCTGTCATCAGAATCTCGCTCTTTCTTTTGGGGGGCAATGAGGATTAAGTGACTTGACCAGGGTCACACAGCTAGTAAGTGTCAAGTGTTTGAGGCCAAATTTGAATTCAAGTCCTTCTGAATCCAGGGTGCCACCTAGCTGCCCTGTCATAAGAATCAAATGAGGTAATATAGGTAACATGCTTTGAAAACATTAAAACACTAAATAAATGCTAATTTTTACTTCCTTTACGCAGTCCTTCACCGGTGATGTGCTTCAGTTTCTGCATGCCCACCCACTGAGAAGGCAAACATTATGACACTCCTTGTACACGTAAAAACATGCAAAACATGTTTCTATATTAGCCATGTTCCAGAAAAAAGCAAGAAAAATAAAGTGAAAAAATATGCTTCATTCTGCACTTAGAGTTCATCAGTTCTCTCTCTGGAAGTGGATGCATTTTTAATCATGGGCCCTTCGGAATTGCTGTGGAACATTGTGTTGATAAGAGTAGCCAAGTCATTCACAGTTGATCATCATACAATGTTGCTGTTTCTGTGTACAATGTTCCCCCGGTTCTGCTCACTTCACTTTACATTAGTTCATATAAGTCTTTCTAGGTTTTCCTGAAACCATCCACTTTGTCATTTCTTATACAGATAACACTTCCAAAGTATTCATTCTAAGGTATCTTGTGTGATCTTTGCAACAATCCTGGGAGGTAAACTTTATTATCCTAATTTTACAGTTGAGGAAATTGAGGCAAACAGATTGAATAACCAGCTAGTAAATATCTAAGGCAGGATTTGAACCAGGTCTTCCTGACTCCAGGTCCAGGGCTGTAGGCAATGTGGCACTTAACTGCCTGAGAATCAGGAGAGGCTTTCTGTGGAAGGAGGAGGCACTTGACAACTACATTCTTCATTTCATTTCATTTTTAAAATGTTGACCTGTAGTTACTTTAATATTATGGTGAATGTCAAAATGTGCATCATATACTTAACCTTCTCTTGCTTTACAGTCTGAGTTCTCTGCTGCAAAGCCGAATCAGAAGAAATGCACTTCATGGATGAAGGCGTTGTTACTAAAACAAGAGAATGAGGCCCTTCTTTAAATTCTGGATTCCAGAGGGGCTGTCTGTGTGGCTTTGGGTGTCAACCTCTCTGGAAGGTTTTGTTGGACAGGGCCGGGGTGCTGGGTGGAACCGGAAACTTGGCTCGGGTCCTGGGGCCTGAACCCTCCTCCAGCTAAGACTGGCTACCATTCGGAGTGGGAAGGTTGCTGGAATTGAAATACATTTTTTCCCCTTTCAGTCTTTTAACTCCTTTTCTCCCTGATCCATGTATTTTCCTTTGTTTTATCTTTCTGGTTTCCTTCTTCTCTTTTTTCTCCTTGAACATTCTCTTATACATCCTTCTTCATCATCCCATCATCACTGGCACCTTGGGGACACTATAGTGCCTGGAAGACTGGGCTTGGAATCACGAAAACATGGGTTCAAATAGGACCTCAGACACTTCTTAGCTGTGTGACCCTTAACCTCTGCCTCATTTTCCTCATCTCTAAAATGGAGATTATAATAGTATCTACCTTTCTGGGTAGTTGTGAGGATCAAATGAGATAATATTTGTAAAGCACTTACCACAGTGCTGGGCACATAGTAAGCACTATACAAATATGATCTATTATTATTATTATTATTATTATTATTATTATTATTAATCTTCCCTGGAATAGATAAACTCTAGAGACACCTCCAACTTTAACACCTATGATTTTGTGAGCCCACCCTACCTCACAGGATCCTAGAAGGGACCTCGGAAGCTATTTTAATCCCCCCATTTTATAGATGAGGGAACTGAGGGCAGCCAAGAGACTTTCAGTGGTGAACATTATAGGCAAGGCCAATATTCAAATTCTAGTCTTATGCCTCCAATTTCATTACTGTTTTTCCCTAATTGATTTTCCTTCAACCTCTGCTATAATTATCAGCAGGAAAACATTGGTGGTTAACTTCTGCCTTCCAGAATTTTCCCTGTCATTAATGGAATTAAGCGTTTTTAACTTGTCCTCTCAAGTTGGTCAACCTTGTTTCCATGAGTATTCCAGGTGCCCAAGGTCCCCCACTGTGGATCCCTGCAGGTCTGCCCTGCTTAGCAACACTCCCTCCTTTTCTCATTGTACAGAGAGTCAGGAGATAGGAATTCCAGTCATGGCTTTATGATTAAAATAACTATATGATCTTGGGTTGGTCATTTCTTAACTTTTCTGGGCCTTGGCTTTCTCATGTATCAAATGAATGGAGTTAGATGATCTCTAACACTTCCTCACTTTTAAAATCCATAAATAGATACCATTAATTTAGAACCAAGGGCAGGCAGCCAGAACTCAAAGAAGTAATCACTGGGTAAGTAGTTCTGTAGCCTGAGGAGTGCAGGTCAGTACCTTGAGAAAAGGACAACAGAACAAAGCATTAAGGCACTTAAAAGAAAAGGGGGGGGAGAAGGACAAAGAGGAAGAAAAAGAAGAAGGAGAGAGGGAGAAAGGGGGAGAGAGAAGAAGGAAGGAAGGAAGGAAGGAAGGAAGGAAGGAAGGAAGGAAGGAAGGAAGGAAGGAAGGCCTAATAACAAAAAAGCAGAGTCAAACTAAACAAATTAGCATCTTGGCCGTGTTCAGAAATGTGCCTCATTCTGCATATTAGCCTGTCTAATCTCTCTGGCAGGGGCTGGGCAGCCTCCTTCATTATTGGTTCTCTGGAATCATAGTTGATCCAATGTTTTTAATGTCTTTCAAAGTTGTTCAGTGTTACAATGTTGTTAAATGATCAATTGTTCTGGTTCTGTTTATTCCATTCTTCATCAGTTTACACACATCTTCAAAATTCTTCATTTTTATAATATTGATTTTCTAGTACAAATAGTTACCCTGATTCTGCTCACTTCACTATGTATCAGTTCATTCAAGTCTTCTCAGTTTTCTCTGAAGGCACTCCTTTTGTCCTTTCCTACAACATGATAGCATTCCATTACCTTTATTTTTTTATTGGTTTTTTTTGGGGGGGGGCGGGGCAATGAGGGTTAAGTGACTTGCCCAGGATCACACAGCGAGTGTCAGGTATCTGAAGCTGGATTTGAACTCAGGTCCTCCTGAATCCAGGGTCGGTGCTTTCTCCACTGTACCACCTAGCTGCCCCCCATTACATTTATATAACATTATTTATTCAGCTATTCCCCAACTGATGGACATCCCTTTTGTTTTCACTTCTTTGCCAACACAGAAAAAAGCTACTGTAAAGATTTTATACATCTAGGACTTTTTCCTCTTTCTTTGATCTTTTTAGGGTATAGGCCTAGGAAGGCAGTAGACTCGGCAAATATAGCAAAGAGATTTCTAGTGTGTCCCACAAATTATTATAATGTTGGTTATTTGCTTTTTCTTTTAAAGTAATGTGTGTTTGTATGAAGGGGCTTAAGAGGATTATCATAGACACAAAACCATTTTCGTCTCATTGTGGGGCCCCAAAACACTTGGGGGCCTGAGGTGCCTGGGCAAATCAACCCGTTCTCCTTTTCTGAACCTGATTCAAGGAGAGCCAGATGGACTTCTCTCACACAACAGTCTCTTTGACATTTCTGGGCTCTTACCATGGAATTTCACATCTGTTCAAAGGAGGACTTCTCTAGCAGAGCTAGTAGGCTTCAGAGTTCTCCTTTGCATCTCTAGATACCTTTATTCACCTCCATCTTGAGGTTGTGAGTATGAAAACATCACTTGGTCCAGAACTTTCCTTTAAGGTTTCCGAAACCCTTCTCTAGTTTCCCTTTAATGCATGTATGTTTGCTTATATTAGTATACATGCAATATATGCACATGTGTGTATATACATGGATGTGTACACATATAAATGTATATCTCTGTGTTACTATTTCTTATACAAGAATGTACAGATATGGGCACATGCACCTATAGATATAGTTGATAAAGAGAGATCGATATAGGTAAAGTCTATATATCTATACATGTAGACATAGATGATACAGATATTTACGATGATATGGATCTGGCTATATCACAAAGCTATTCAAAGACCAGTTTTCTCATTTACATAGTAAAATACCTGGATTGCTAAGGTTTCTTCCAGCTCTGACATTCTATTATTCTAGAAAACTAAATAACTAATAATAAAAGGTAGTGTACAAGGTGTCCCAACAGTTTTAGTTCATCGATAAACATTTATTAAATGCCTACTGTGTGCCAGACCCTGTGCTAAATGCTTCTTCTATAAAGGGTCTCTGGTGAAATAAGTGGAAGCCAGATTCACTGCAGCCATTGGAGTCAGGGACTCTGGGACTTGGCAAGGGCCAACACCTTTTCCTGGAATTGGAAACTGGCCTGTTTGCAAAACTGAGCTTGCCTTTTTATCGATTGGGGTTTTTAACAGTGCCCACTTCGAAATGTGTCTCTGGGCAAAGGCACAGCACCTAAAAAGCTGCACGCTAATGCATCCCACTCATTTTTATTGTTATTTTCTTTTAAATGCCATGGAAGGGGCAGTCAATTCTGATCCATGGGAGGTTCTCTCTCTCTCTCTGTCCCTCAGTGGCCTGGAAAATGCCTCCCCCACTCCTATCCACTATAGCTCCTGACACCCTGTCCTTTTCATTTCCTTCATTCCTTCTCACCAACTCTAGTAGAACGTGGCATAAGTAAGTCATTAACCAGGTAAAAAACTTGGGTGGGTGGAAGAAGAAAAGGAGATGCTCCCAGTGTGGCCATATCCCTTCCTCAGCTAGTTGGCAGAGTGGCTAGAATGCTGGCCCTAGAGTTGGAGTGACCTGAGTTCAAATCTGTGTGAGCTTGTGAGACTGTTAACCTCCGCTCCCTTTAGTTTCCTCAACTGCACCAGGAGGGTAATAATAGCACCTACTTCCCAGGGTGCTTGTGAGGATGAAATGAGATATTTGTAAAGTGTTTGGCACATGGTAGATGCTTCATAAATATTTGTTCCCTTCTCCCCCTTTCCCTCTGTCTTAGTCTCTCTGTTTTGTTGTCTACCAACTGCCCCTGATGATATGCAAATCGTGTCCATGGTGATTGAAAAGCAGGTGGGCTTTGGGGCAAGATCAAGACAGAAAGTCAAACATCCCACTTCCCAGGAAGCCAGAGTGTAGACGTTCTACTGACGAGTCTAAAGCCCAACAAACTAAACCATCTTCGGAACAGGCAAGAAGTGCTAGAGAGAAGAACAATTTCTTGTGAGAAGTCTTTCCACTGAGAGTCTCCTAGAGGCAGGTCCAGCCCCAAAGTATGCTATAAAGAGAGTGAGACTTCAATTCAGCCCATATTCTCTTAGCAACACAGAATCTGTGCCTCATTCGGTCGGGGTGTCTTGTTGCCGAGTCAGCAAGCCCTCCAGGGAGTTTCTTCTAATTCCTCAGACTGTCTATGGCAGCTGTGTCTGTATCTGAGGTAGACCAGAAGCACTCATCCAGGCCATCAGAAATCACTTGTCTGGTCCTATTATCTATTTATCCAAACTGAGCCTTTCATTAGTTAAACCAGTTTGGATCACTCTACACAAATGAAAATTTTCCAAGAGCCAAGAGAGTCAATGAGGGACAACAGAATGAACATGAATCTTAGAGTCCAGAGATCTTGCTTCAGACACATCTAGATGTATAGGGAGTCGCTTAAACTCTCTGAGCCTCAGTTTCTTCATCTGAAAAAATGGGCATAATAATTGCAGCACTTACTTCATGAGGTTGTTGTGAGGAAAGTTTTTGAAAATTGTAGTGTCATCTGTAGGGTCAGACAGAGGAGAGATGCTAATTCTCGTGGTCCCAGGGGTAATCCTGAGGGGTTTTAATACCATCACTCATGAGCCCCTACTGGTATTCTCCCCATCAACAATCAACTAGCTGACTCTTTTAGCTTTTAGAAAAGGTATTTACTAGGGGAAGCTAGGTGGTGCAGTGGATAGAGTACTGACCCGGGATTCAGGAGGACCTGAGTTCAAATCCAACCTCAGACACTTAAATACTTACTAGTTGTGTGACCCTGGGCAAGTCAATTAACCCTAATTGCCCCACAAAAAAGAAAAGGTATTTACTAAGAACAATTGACACAAAGCATTCCTTCCAAATACACATAGAGTCCTTGGGGAGAGTGAGCATTCACTTACTCCTGGCCCTGGAAGTGCTTTTCTCCCTTTGGGGAATCCTCATCCAATTAGCTATGGATGGTGATCTTGGCTTACTCCACTGCTTAGCTGGCTCCTCACAAAGTATGGTGGTCTCCCCTGGATGGGCAATTCAGCTGGGCTTGTTTGTTTGTTTGCTTGTTTGTTTTTTACTGTAAATAAAAGCATTTTATTATTTTCCAGTTACATGTAAGGATAGTTTTCAACATTTGTTTTCACAGGATTTTTAGTTCCAAATTTTTTCTCCCACCCTCCATTCCCTCCCTTCTCCCCAAGACAGAAAGCAATCTGATATAGTTTGTATATGTACAATCACATTAAACATATTTCTGTATTAGTCATATTGTGAAAGAAGAATCAGAGCACAAGGGAAAAACCTCACAAAAGAATGAAAAAAAATCTGTCCAAAAGTAGAAACAGTATGGTTCAATCTGCATTCATAATCCACAGTTCTTTTTTTCTGGATGTTGAGAACACTTTCTATCATGAGTTCTTTGAAATCATTTTGGATCATTGCACTGCTGAGAAGAGCCAAGTCTATCCCCATTGTTCATCACATAGTGTTGCTATCACTGTGTACAATGTTCTCCTGGTTCTGCTCCTCTCAGTCAGCATCAGTTCATGTAAGTCCTTCCAGGTTTATCTGAACTACTCCTGCTCTTCATTTCTTACAGCACAATAGTATTCCATTGCATTCATATACCACAACTTGTTTAGCCATTCACCAGTTGATGGACGTTTCCTTGATTTCCAATTCTTTGCCACCACAAAGAGAGCTGCTATAAATATTTTTGTGCATGAGGGTCCTTTTCCCTTCTCTATGATCTCTTTGGGATACAGACCTAGCAGTGGTACCACTGGGTCAAAGGGTATGAACAGTCCCATAGCCCTTTGGGCATAGTTCCAAATTGCTCTCCAGAATGGTTGGATCAGTTCACAGCTCCACCAACAATGCATTAGTGTTCCAATTTTTCCACAGCTTCCCCGACATTTATTATTTTCCTTTTTTTGTGATATTAGCCAATCTGATAGGTGTGAAGTGGTACTTCAGAGTTGTTTTAATGTGCATTTCTCTAATAGTGATTTAGAGCATTTTTTCATGTGGCAATAGATAGCTTTGATTTCTTCATCAGAAAACTGCCTGATCATATCCTTTGACCATTTCTCAATTGGGGAATGACTTACATTCTTATAAATTTGATTTAGTTCCCTATATATTTTAGAAATGAGGGCTTTGTCAGATATACTGGCTGTAAAAATTGTTTCCCAGCTTTCTGACTCCCTTCTAATTTTGGCTGCATTGCTTCTGTTTGTACAACCCCCTTTTAATTTAATGTAATCAAAATCATCCATCTTGCATTCCATAATATTCTCTATCTCTAGTTTGGACATAAATTGTTTTCCTCTCCATAGATTTTAGAGGTAAACTACTCCTTCCTCTCCTAATTTATCTATGGTATCACCCTTTATTTCTAAATCTTGTACCATTTTGACTTTATTTTGGTATACAGTGTAAGATGTTGGTCTATGTCTAGTTTCTGCCATACTATCTTCCAGTTTTCCCAGTAGTTTTTGCCAAATACTGAGTTCCTATCCCAGAAGCTGGGATCTTTGGGTTTATCAAATAGTAGATTACTATAGTAATTTACTGCTGTGTCTCCTGTGCCTAACCTATTCCATTGATCCACCACTCTTTCTTTTCTTTTTTTCTTTCTCTTTCTTTCTTTCTTTCTTTCTTTCTTTCTTTCTTTCTTTCTTTCTTTCTTTCTTTCTTTCTTTCTTTCTTTCTTTCTTTCTTTCTTTCTTTTTTGGTGAGGCAATTGGGGTTAAGTGACTTGCCCAGGGTCACACAGCTAGTGTCAAGTGTCTGAGGCCATATTTGAACTCAGGTCCTCCTGAATCCAGAGCTGGTGCTTTATCCACTGCACCACCTAGCTGCCTCCAGTTACTGTTATTAAGGGAGTTCTGGGGATTAACGTTTAATATTTCAATAGATGTATAGCCTTATTGATATGGCGACTCCCCCCCAACAGTGGAGATTGCAATTCTTATATATTTGCATATCAGTCAGTCAATTGACAAACATTTATTAAGTGTCTGTTCTGATCTGGGCACTGAGGATTCAAAGACAGAGAATGGATCAGTCCTTGCTCTCAGGGAGCTTGCCTTCTATTGGGGAAGTCAATGTACCCCTTATAAATACACACTGAATAAATAGAAAATAACTGCAAGGGAAAGAGGGCACTAGTAGTAGGGGGCGGAATCAGAAAAGGCTTCCTGTAGAAGATCATGCTTAAGCTTCATCATAATGGAAGAAATGGATTCTGTGTGACTCTCTTCCATGCCCTCCCATAAATCCTTGGTGGGGCCCACCTACT
The DNA here is from genome assembly GCF_019393635.1 of Dromiciops gliroides. Taxonomy (NCBI): domain Eukaryota; kingdom Metazoa; phylum Chordata; class Mammalia; order Microbiotheria; family Microbiotheriidae; genus Dromiciops; species Dromiciops gliroides. The sequence goes on along the minus strand of NC_057865.1, from coordinate 20,045,386 downwards.
TTGCTCGGGGCTTTCCTTATGTGTGGATGGCAATTGAATATGTGGGCCACCTGCCTGTCAGCTCTTCGCTCTTAATACCTGCCCTACACATCTTCTATGGAATCCATTATACCATCACTTTCCTCCTTGGTAGCATGTTGCCAACCCATGCTAACTACATGTCTCTCTATTGCTCTGGGTGATTGATTCATGTGAAGAAAGTATTCTGGAATGATAAGACACTGGACATCATTGTAAGGCAGAGTGGCACTATTTATTCTATCAAAATACTTCCCTAATAGTCAAGTATATGACCCACAGCTTACAGACATGGACTCTATAACATCCTTTGAGGGGGGTAGATGACAAGTATTATTTTCCCCATTTAGTAGTTGGACAAACTGGAATAAAAGTCACACAATGAATCAAGAAACCACATCTATGGACTCAGAAACATGATATATACATTCATCAACATTGCCTTTCTCTGTCTACTTCCAGGTTACTTTCTTTTTGCCCAGTTCTCAATTTGCCATTCCAGTATCTTATGCCAACTAGGGCATGGATGCCGGAGGGCAGGTGGACAGCCTGTCCCAAATTTAATCTTTCCCTTACAAGATCAAATGAAAGGGGGCAGCTAGGTGGCACAGTGGAGCACCAGCCCTGGATTCAGGAGGACCTGAGTTCAAATCTGACCTCAGACACTTGACATTTACTAGCTGTGTGACCCTGGGCAAGTCACTTAACCCTCATTGCCCAGCAAAAACAACAACAACAACAACAAAACGAGATCCAATGAAGGGCAGCTTCTCATTCTGATGGCCCAGCCAGTGCCTCTAGAGAAGAGAAAGGACGACGTGACTATGATGATCAAGCTTGTCATTCCCCAAGCTGTTTCAGATCATCACAGAACTCTGTCCTCCGGGAAAGGCTGTAATGAAATTCTGCTCTTCTCTTCATGGCCCTTCTATAGTAGCTCTGCTGCTGTGCTGCCTTTGACATGTCTGACTAGGCGGAGAGGCCAATTTCCAGCAAGATTTCTAGAATGTGGACTTGCTAGGAGGAGGCGGCGGCATCATGGCAATAAAATCCATTTATTCAGCAGAGTCGATGGATGTCAGCTTCCTGGCATGGATACTGTTGTGTTCCGCTGATCACTTAATGCCTCTGTCAGAGGAGAGAAGGTGAATTGGGTGCATGGAGCTTTGAAAGCAGACAAGTCTTTTGTGTTCATATTCCCCAGGTCCTGGGGCTCAGTACAATGACCCATCATTTCACTGGCTTGGATGGAAATGACAGACACTCCATGACTCAGCAGAGAGTGGTGATGGCCATCACATTCTTTGAGCTAAGCATGACCAAGTCATCCCTACCCACCTCCAGGTCAAAGTCACCGCCAATTGCTCTTCAACTAGCCTATCTGTCCATTTCTCATCCCCCCCCCATTTTCTTTCTTACCTCCAGGCTACAGGCTTCCTATCTCTTTTTCTGGTCTTGGCCTCTGACATTCAGCGAATCCATCTTGATTGTTTATCTCTTCTATTTTGTCCTGGACCCATCTCTCCATAAACCATATACCATAGATTCTCTAAGGGAGAAGTTGGTTCTTATTCTCTCCTCTACTGAAGGGTGGAGTGCTGGGGCCCATTGGAGCTACTCAGCATCACTGGGCAGAGGTGGATAGAACTCACCTTTTTGGGGGGCAGAAGGGGGCTTACCAAAGTCTAATTTCCTCCTTTTTCTTTGCCCCTCTATTTCTTTCTCTTAGTAGTTGGGCAGTTCACATGATCTTTTGTGAAGTCAGACCCTTCTCCTGTAGGAGAGGCACTCCATTGCCATCCTTTTTTCAATAATTACAAGCCTTACATTTTTGGAATTATTAAGGAACCTATTTTCATTATGTAGGACAGGCAGCTAGGTGGCACAGTGGATAAAGCACCGGCCCTGGATTCAGGAGGATCTGAGTTCAAATGTGGCTTCGGACACTTGACACTTACTAGCTGTGTGACCCTAGGCAAGTCACTTAACCCTACTTGCTTCACAAAATCCAAAAACATTATCTAGGACAGATGAGCATGTTTGTACTGAACTAGGAATCTCCCTGGGTGGTCCATGTCCTGAACTCTAACCTTAAATTAGATTTGTCTGTTCTTTATTGAGCTAATTATTTCCCTTGGTGATATAGGCACGTTATAGTTCCCATTAAATATTCTTCTCCCTTGAGTGAAATCATGACTTTGTTTTTGTGGTGTAGCTGCTGGATGCTCTCACATCCAAATGCTTGAAACATCCTCAAAGTACCACTGCCCAACAGATATAGGGAGCAACAGACTCAATAAGATCCTTGGAAGATAGAGGAAATGTCTCTTCTGAAATCTCCTTTTCCAGGAGGCTCAGGAACAAAACTTCCAAGTTGTCAACAACCTATTGATAATGACTTTGGGTCCAGAAATCAACCACTTCTGTACCTAAAATATCATCTAGGTTCTCTCCATCTTGTCCACAAGAATACTATGGCTTCCTTTTCTAGATGCTCACCAACCATCCCTTTAGGTTCTAGATTTTTTAAAAATAGATTCTAGAATTTTACCAGAAAAAGAAGTTGAATGCTGAGTTATTCTTGCTCTGAATCCTGAGAGTCCTTAATAAGCAACCAATCTGCACATCTACTAACTAGTCTTGAATTTATTTCCCAAGAAGGTAGGGTTATTCAAGAGGGAGAACTCATTTCTTTGGTGAGTGACTTTTTCTAATTTTCTGGAATTCAACATTTAAAAAATGTTTTGGAGTTTTCTATTTTAGAGGGAGGTGAGGATGGGCATCCATTTGGTCTGGGTGTATGTGTGTTGGGTACACAAAAGGAACCTTCGCCAGTGCTGCATAGCCTGGGATGCCTTCTGGCAACATCATCAGATTGCTTTCTCTCAAAAGGTCTCTGCTGGTTTATTGCTGTCAAGCAGCTCTCTGATAGCACTCTGGGCTTCAGCTGTCTAGCCTGTCCAGGGTCAGCTACTGCTCTCTACTGTCATCTGCTGGGGTTACGGTGACTAGAAAGGGAAAGCTATAGTTCTCTTAATGAGGGGTAGCCAGCTCTTCAAATCCTGCTTCAGACACTGACCTGAGGCACATCACTGAACCTGTTTGCCTGTTTCCCCATCTGCAAATTGGGGCTAACAGCACCTGCATCCAGGGATTGTTGTGAGGGTAAAATGAGTTGATAATTGTGAAGCACTTTGCAAATCTTAAAGCACTATATAAATTGTGGTGGTGGTGGTGGTGATGTAGGGCTCTAAGCCACCATATCCAGTCAGGCAGCAACTAACAAGTTAGCAGAATGTCCCAGATTAAAATTGTCCATTTTCAGTGAGTTATTTGTCCGTGTCTGGGGCTGATTCAAAGTCAGAGAACTATCTCCCTTTATCAGTTAGATAACTCAGAGCTAGGAACTCTTAGAACCCTCTTTGGAGACAAAGACAGCACGATGTTTTCCCTTTCCTGATGTAAATGACGTCATTTTTACACCAGCCCCCATTCCACTGTAAGATGAGCAGTTACTTCTGCCCTGCTCCACATCTCTATGTTTCAGCCTTCTCTAAGCTAGCCATAGAGAAAAACAAACTTGCTCTGCTCCCCAGAGGCCAAAGACAGATGATTAAGCCTCTGCACGGCCTCCAAAGTCAGCTGACAACCTAGACTCACCATCCTTCATTCCCACGTCTCCCCAGTGCTTCCCACAGTATAGGTGGGAAATTGCACTCCCCGCTCCCTAGGCTGCTATCAGTCATTCCCCCCCCCCCCCATCATGGCTTATAACATCTGATCTGTACCAGTTTTATGAACTGTGGTTCTTATACGAAGACATTTCCTAATTGTGGTCTTATGTGTGCCTAAAGGCCATTTCTGGTAGTCTGCTAACAACAGCAAACCCAGCACCCTACGGGAGCTAAGGGAGGCTGGAGAGTTGAGGGGAACCTCTCTCTAAATGCTTTTAGATTGGCATGCAAAGGAACCCAAGGACCAGAACAAAAACTAGGTGGAAAAGTCAAGCCTAGAGTCTTCTATGCCCCATCCTCATTTGTCTTTATTATACATATTTCCCCAAAACAAAACCTGATCTTCTTTTATTTCCCTCCACTGGACACAACTTGTCTTCCTAGATTTGCTTTATTTTTACTTATTTTTTTTTTCAGGAGAGGAAGGGTGTATCTAGCTAGGGTAGACCCTTGAAAGTAATGAGGCAAACACAAAACTAGAATTTTCTAGAATTCTGCAACCTAGAATCTCTAGAATTTTGTATGTGTTGGGGATAAGGGTGAGCCCAAGACCCACCTACCTGTGCTAGGTCTTGACCCTCACAAAAGATTATTAGCTTCCAAGTACTGTGAATCACTGAAACTCCTGTGGACTCAATGTAGATTGCAGAAGGTATTCGGAAACAAGGGCAACTATTGTATAGTGTATTGAGTGCCTGACAAAGTAGAGCCTTCCTAGATCCCCAGAGAGATGTCTAAAATTAGGGATACAGGACAATGCCCCCAAAAGCATCTTAGAAGGATGAGTAGGAACTGCAGCTTTCAATTGGGAAAAGACTCCACAGGGCATAGGCTGATTAATCTGAGGAGGTGAGCTACTGCTTGGAACTTGACTATATTCCTATGAAGCATCTAGATTTGCCCAGTGGCATGTTTGAGAAGACTGAGGAAACCTGGCCAGGCCAGAATCACTTCCCCTCAATGAGGTGTGAATGGATGATGTCACAGATTCAAGATCAATGACTATTGAGGTTCAGAGTCAGTTGATTAAAGGGGGTCAGTTGTTTTCTTCCCATTGTGGAGAGATCCAGAGAGCTGAGCCTAGATCAGAGACTTATGAGCAGTTCTCAGTCCTATGCACTGGCACAGCCCCTCAGGGATGGAGCCTTCCCTTCCCCCAGCCACTCATCCTCAGCCCAAGAAATGGCGAGTCATAGGCAGTGGGGGGAGGGGGGGCAGGCAGACCCTGGCCTGGAGAGCAGCAGAGGCATGCTGTGCTCATGAACCTTCCAAACCAGTTGTGTCAAATTCAGATAAAACCAGGAGCCCTGCAGCGGCATATTTAGAAAACCACAAATCAATATTATCTAGGTTGTGCTGTGTTTATATCGATTTTTGTTAAACATTTCCCAATTCTATTTTCATCAGGGTTTACAGTGGGGATTTTGCAGCCACAATGGTGAGTTTGACATCTCTGCAAAACTAGGCTCTTGCTGGAAGGGACGGAGCCACATACTTAACCTCTAGGAGAGAGAAGGGCCAATTTCTTGGACGGTGTCCAGACCCTCAAGTCCTGAGACCCAGTCTTTTGGATAGAGAAGGAGTTTCTTGGACAAATCCTGATTTCCTCAGGGACCTGGCCATTTTAGAGAGAAAAGGGGGAGTTCCTAAGGTAGTCCCACACTCTTGGAGGGAAGGCCCTACTAATCCTGTAGGAACAGCAAGAGAGTAAGTCATGGATGGAGGAGGACTCGACCCCTCTGATGTTGTCGTGGGTTATCAGGCTGAAATGCTGATTCCAAAATCAGTCCTTTTCCCAAGGCTCTGACTTACCTGTAAAACGATGGGGTTGTAATAGATGTTCTCAAATGACCCTTCCGGCTCTAAATCAATGGCCCCTGTAGGCTCAGCTAACTCAACCCCCTCTTTGTGCAGTGTCTGCAGTCAGGTTCATGTTGTTTAAAGCACTGGGCTAGGTCCTCCACTCCCACCACCCATTGGCCAAATCTGGGTGTGCCCCATCGTCCGTCCCTGCCATCAACACCAATTTAACTGACACAGTTTCAGGAGTCATAGAATGAATGTGCTAGAAGCGGCTTTGGGGCTCATCCAGATTCACCCTCTCATCTCATTTTACAGATGAGGAAGCTGGACCCCATGGAGGGGATGTGACCTCAGTTAACTTGTGAATTGTCGCTGAACTTAGACACAGGGAGAAATATCATTGAATGGAAACATTTCAAGCCAAATACTTTAAAAATAAGTTTATTGTACCTAAACAATATAAAATCTGACAGATGTTTTAAAACATTCTTGCAAAAGAAGTAAACCCCTGTGTCCCCCACCCCACCCCTGTCTTGTTTCAACTGATATACAGGATGAACTTGCTCAGAGCCACAACAACAAAACAATGATCAGCTTTGATTTGGTCAAACACAGAATATTCCAAAACTTTATGTTCTAGGCAAAGTTCAGGAAAAGAGAGAATGGAGAGAAGCCAACCAACGACTTTATGTGACATTGTTCTAGTTGACATTCTGAAAGGCAGGACCGTCTCCAAATGGGAGACTGCCTGGGATGCTAAAAAGTTCAACTATGAAACCGCAGAAGCGGAAGAGAGAAATACGAGACATGAAGCTGAACATTTACTTTAAAAAAAATGCAGGGAAATATCACTATGTACACTTTAGCCTTTGGCATATACTCTACCAAGCCCCACCCTGGCCTTCCCATAGCCTTCCCATATATATATATATATATACCACTCCACCCATTTGTCTGTTTACATTTACTTTAGCAATATATCTCCCGACAGATACTGATTGTCCCTGGCCAATTTCAAAATGAGGTAGATGGGCTGTCTGATGACATCCTACTGAAATGCCCGTGTGGGCTACAGGAAACATGCATCAAACTGGCCTGGAAATTGGCACATCAGCTTTCTAGATGCCAAGAAGTCACTATGACACCATTTTATGCCTCATCACCCCCCGGAGACATGAGTCAAAACGTGTCTACACAGAAGTCTACCTGGAGATTGTGTGCATGGTAGACTCTGTCGTCATTAGAAAAGTGGAACAAATACTGAACCAAGTTTGTAGAAGCATGAAATGTGCTTAGAATAGGGAGGGAAGAGTCTCCCGCTCGATCCCCTGGCATTTTCCTATAGCTCCAACTCAGACTTCTCTCCCTTCAGGTAAAGGATGGCGTCAAAGAGAAAGGCAACTGCCTCCCTTTGAAACGTGACTTTTCCATGTCAGAGGCACCTGCTTCTTTCCAAACCCAGGGGCCAGATGAGAAAAGCAGCATGGAGGAATGAATCAATGCGTGTTTCAAAGTGTAGCAGATTGGTGTATAAAATGCTCATTCAGACATGCGCTCAAGTGTCTTAATAGGTCCCCATTAAAACATGCAGATGGACAGGAGATGCAGGCACAGCAGGCTGAATATCTGAGAGGATGGAAATCAGCACCCTGGAAGAAGAAAATGCTGATGGACTAGTGAAGGGCGCCAGGAGACTGGAGTAAACCTTAAAATGCCATTAAGTGGCTAGATTAGGGCAGATATGCATTTAGAATACCAATAGTAAAAACCCTGAGTAAGCAATAAGCAGATTACAGAGGGACAGTCCAGAGACGGAGCTCATTTCTCAACAGTGCCCAGCACAGAGACAATACAAGGGCAGGCTGGCTGCAGGCTGAGGGCACATCTTGCCTATCTATGGCAAGGTTCTTAACCTGGGGGCATGAACTTGCTTTTTAACACCTAGATAACCAGATTTCTCTATAACTGGCTTTCTTGGTAATCCTATAAATTTTAATGGATGCACTGAGAAAAATTAAGAACACTCCACAGGTTTGAGCCAGACCGCGAAGGGGTAGATGGTTAACTACAACCAATTCTAAATCTCTAAAAAAATCTAAATGTTGAATAGCAATGAAATCAATAATGGATCTTAGTCTCCTTATTTGTAAAACTAGGAAGCTGGACAAGAACAACTCCAAGTTTCCTTCCAGCTCGCGCTTGGTTTAATTCCTTTTAAAAATACAGACTAACACTGGGGAGAAAACCTCCAACCACTCCAAGTGGCTTTAAATGAGTACTATTTAAAGGGACAGCTTTTGATCTCTTTCAGAAAGACACTGAAATCCACTTAACCGACCTGTGCGATGATGCTCTACCTAAGCTCTGTTGCTTAGGAGAGAGCCCATGCTCATCCCAGCTGCCAACTTCTCTCCACGAGCCCCCGGTGGTGGGAGCCACAATAAGGTACATGCACATTTCTAGTGTGACAAAATGCTTTAGGCAATTCCCTCAGCCACTTGTGATCCTGTAAAAACCTGTCCTCCTCTTGAAGAGACATCTCCCTGACATCTGGTACTGGTCTAAAGTTCTCATCACCAGCAAGCTCTGACCAAAGCTGCTTTTCACATCCATTAACAGGGTAAACCTCAACAAGGGAACATTGCCCTTCCTTATCCTTGGTTCTAAGTGATTGTTTTTTCCCCTTCACTGCTGAAGACTCTGCATTAAACACTGATAGTTGAAAACACCCTCTTTGGTTAACGCATGCCATTCATAGGAGCAAAAGCTAACCTTTCCAAGAGCCCCCCCCCCCGCCCTTTTTAGGGACGAGACCACGTTTACAGGATTCTGTTATATGTGTACCCTTCAGAGTCACATCTATGGACCAGGGGAGGCCTCAAGTGGTTCCTTTGAGTTTTGGAAATCCCTTGGGAGAGAGCCAGCAAGCCACGCGAGAAAGTGAGTTTTAATTCTCTCATCTCCCTTGAATCTTATTACCAATGGTATTACCCAGGGATCTCTTATATACCAGATGTACCTCTGAGTGACTTCTGGCTGTGTTCAATAATAAAGTCCACCTTTCAAGGACTACTGAGGATGTAAGGATTGGATGCGGATGCTAAAGACTTTGAATAGTCCTTGAAGTCATTTGAGGAAGAGTAGTTCTGATGAAACATGGTATCACTGCCCCAAATGGTGGCTCTGGAGAGCCAGGTCCCATGATTGTCAAGATGGTGGAAGGATGGTCTTTGGCCACTACTCTCAAACTGACGCTTGAAACGAGAAAACTGAAGCCAAGTCCAAGACGACGACTATACTAACCTGAATGTATAAGCTCTCGTATGTTTGTGAAAAAATGAATCGCACAACGTACTGAGACCTATCAGTCCCGTAAACTGGGGAAAGGCAGTCTGGGAAGCTGAGGCTCGGTCAGAGGTCCAGCAAGTCTTGTGCAATGAGGAGGGAGAAGCAGCATAGTTGGTTCCTCTCTTCTGCTCCTGACTTCTCTCATGGTCTCCCTCTAAGGGGGTCGCTATGAACCATTAGAGAAAGTCAGTTCTGCCACAACTGAAATGGAGAATTTTATAATGAAGCTTTAGAGATTCTTTTATTGTTTTTTTTTTTTTAAAGACAGAAGAGAGCCAGGCCTTTCTTCAGCTAAAGTTGGACAGAGCTCTGGATGTTTCTAATTTTCATCCAGGAAGTCCTGAGCCTCTGTCAACCCTCCTTCATGCTGGTGAGGAAAACAGATCACAGGTTTGGGGTTAGAAAAGACTTAAAGATGATTTAGCTCAACCTTCTTTTACATATGGGGAAACTGAGATACTCGGAGGTGGAGTGACCTGCTCAGGGGCACACAGCTAGTGAGTGGCAGACTCAGGGCCTGAAGCCAGTTCTCTGCACTCCTACCACACCAGGCTGCCTCCATGGGGGTGTGCACACACTCATGAATATACACGCATATCCCCCCAGACTCGATTCACGGTCTTCAGTGCTCACATAAAGCCCCCTCTACTTGGACAGAAAACGGAGTGAGGTGTGCGAAGGCAGCACGCACGAGGTGTCCAAACAGCCCTGCCCTGGATGAGCCACCTGTGCCCGAGCTGCTGACCATGCACCAATCTGGGCTCTGAGTCCCCAGGCACCAGCAAAGTGTGAATGGACAGGCTCCTTCCCAATGGCACAAAACGAGTTTCCATATTCAGAAAAGGAGAAGCTGAGATCTGAGATTCCCCTGAGTGTGGAAAGCCCAGAGGAGAAGCCCAAATTCTCGCCTCGGTCCCTCTCTCCCTCGCTGGGCCTTCTGGCCTGTTTGCTTTCCAGCAGGAAGGATGTGCAGGCAAGACTGCTCTCTGGGTCTGCAGCTGCTGAACTAGATCGCTCCGACACAAAACAATGAGCGTTTTACTGCTGTTGACTCTGCTACCCAATAAAAGCCTGTGGGGTCTCTTCAGCATCTTCGTGCTTATACCAGGAACTCTTGTTTGCACATAGAACAGGGCCCGAGTTCTTTTCAACTAAATGCTCGCTGGTTTGTTTAGAAAACCCCACCCGCCCTCCTCACCACTAGGGGATGAGAGCCTTTTGCAGGAAGCTTTGGGAGAAAAGGTGAGTCTCAGGGGAGGCTCGTGTTTCCCTCCAGGGAGGTTGGTCCTGGTAGCTGAGGACGTTGTCCCCAAGCTGCCTTTGTGGTTCAGTAATCAGCCTTTGAGGGAGAGAAGGCCTCGGCGGACTCACTTCATGAAGAGAGGTCTCCATGCAGGATGCCCAGCAAACCTTGCCCTTCTCAGGTCCTTACTTTAAACCCAGGCATGAGACACAGAGGCAGACACACTGGTTCTTCTGGATGGATGCCTGCCGAGTGTGACTGACCATGACACATGAAGATGGACTTCTACTGTGGCAGGGTTGGGCTGCCCAATGAGAGGGGCTCCCAGGCCAACTCTCTCCTTAGCACTGGATAGAAAGAGCAGGCTTCCCTTTTTTAAGGAGGCCTGGCCTGGCAAGCCGGGGGTCGGCCGTCCTTCCGCCAAGCTGCATTCCAAGCGTCGCCTCCACGTGCCTCAGTTTCTCCTGCTGTAAGTGGACGTGGCACCTACATTACTCCAGAGGGGAATGCTGGTGAAGACCTCTGCCGTGGGAGAGCGCTACATGAAGGCAGGCTGTGATGACCACTGTGGTCACTCACATTTCTTCCTGATCTCCCCTCAGACAGGACCGTGTCTGGTGCTCTTGAAAGGAAGGGGCTGCCTCCCTGGGGTCTCGGCCACCAGACACAAGGAGAATGCTCAGGAGAGAAGGTAAAAGAAGAGAAACAAATGAAGGGGGATGGCGCCTCTGCGAGCGTCTGTTTCCAATCTTCAAAGCACTGTCAGCCGAACAGTCTGGGAGAAGCCAAAGGGCCCGTGTAGACGCTGAGCCTCGTCAAAGAACTCACACCCATGTTGGCCTCAGAGAGGGACACCGAGGGCTGAGCATGTCTGGGTCAGTCAGAACACACGTCAGGGCCATTGGACTATCTGGCACCCGGCGGGCCCTCAGAACTGGGACATAGCACCTTGGTCCTTACACACACAGACACGAGGGATGGGACAGGGAGCTTTGACACAGAAGGGGGGGACTCCCCCTGCCCCCCCCCCCACTGTCCCGGGGCAGAGGGGTTGGAAGATGGAGGCAGCGGGAGGGAGGCCGACAGAAACAAGCCTTGGGAAGCCCAGGATCCAGCTTCATTCCCTGAAGTTAAGGAGGCAGCGGCCCACAGCGGTCACACCACTTCATCAGATTCCAGCCCGTGGGCTTCATACAGGCTGTCCAGGATGTCCAGCTGCTTCTCCATGGCTGGCAGGTAAAGGTTCAGGTCCCTCTGCATGCCGAGGCTAAATGCCTCTTTGTGATGGTCCCCTTCCCTAATGGTCAGTGCTGCCACGAAGTCTTCATAAGATGGGGCCGCCCTTAGCGCAAGCTGGACAAGAAAGGAACAGGAACGTTTGTGCCCCCTTCGACACACCCAGAGACACTCACAGAGATCCAAAGATACCCACACCCACAAGGACACACGCACAGACACATGTATACACTTACACAGACACAAAGACATAAAGAAATGTACAGACACACAGATACATATACACACGCACACAGACTTGCTAACACAGACACACACTGCTAGACAATCTTCTCTTCTCTCCTCCCCTTTCCCTGATGCATAAAACCACATTCTGTGTTTAGGAAGGAAAAATCAAGTTTCTGAGACTTCAAGGATGAGGGGCCCAACCCTCCTCCTCCAGAACCTTCATCCTCTTTGCTCTTACTTTGCATCCTGGAGATGGAAAAGATGCAAGAATGGCATTTAAACCAAAAATTCTTGGCCTTATGAACCCCCCAAGTTAACGGATCCCAGGCCAGGACCCCCTGACTTTGCCCATTTCTGACATCTGAAGGCTGGACTAGTCGACCACTGAGGGTCCAGTTCTAAAAGCCTGTCCACTCACCACGATACGGCTGGGAATGATAGGGGCCAGCTACCCACAGGGATGGTCATCAGAGCGATTTTATTGGCTACTGTTGGGGGGTCATAGATTAGAGCTGGAAGGCCTTTAGACATCAGATAGTCCAACCCCTTCCTTTTACACATGAGGAAACTAAGGCCCACAGCAGTGAAGAAGACTCATCCAAGGACATACAATCAGTAAACCGGAGGATTGGTATTTGGATCCAATTCTGTTGCCACCAAACCCCACCCTCTTTCCCGTTTGTATGACAACCCTTCATGGCTGTCTTTCATTTAACAGCTCCGGGCCTCAGTTACCTTATCTGTAAAATGGGAATGATAAAAACACCCCGAGCACCTATACCACAGGCGTTATGGACATGAGACCAAAAGTGTGTGTGTGTGTGTGCATGAGGGTGCAAGAACATGTGTGTACATGTACACATTCTCCATTCCATTCCACAAACATGTATTGAGGGCCTACTACGTGCCAGGCTCCGCACTGGGCACTGAGGGAACAAAGGCAATAAAAAAGGCCCTTCTGGCCCATGTGGGGCCTCTACAGTGGGGGAGGGGGAGGGGAGGCAGCAGTGTACACATCTGGGGCTCAGGCGTCCAGAGGCTCCTCTACTAGGGAGGAGGAGGGAGCGTGTTCTAGGCCAGGGAAATTACTGTTCACATGGGGGCTCCTGGAAAGCAGGGACTGTGCTGTATCCCCTGTGCTTAGCCTTGTGCTTGGTATACAGGAAGCACTCAATCAGTGCAGTTTCATTCAATCATTCACTCACAACAGCATACTTCTGGCCTCATCATGACGACATCTCTTTCACTTAAGTCCTGCTGCTGCATGTCAGCTGTGGCCTGAAGGTGACTATAGATTCTTTTTTTGTTTGTTTTGTGTTTTCTTTTTTATTTCTTGTGGGGCAATGAGGGTTAAGTGACTTGCCCAGAGTCACACAGCTAGTAAGTGCCAAGTGTCCTAGGCCAGATTTGAACTCAGGTCCTCCTGAATCCAGGGCCGGTGCTTTATCCACTGCGCCACCTCGTGGCCCGGTGACCATAGGTTCTTGAGGGATTTGGCAGCCAACTACAAACCCTAGCGGGTCTGACTGAGCTAGAAAGATCTGGTGACATCGTGCTGGCCTTGGAGTCAGGAAGAACTGGGTTCAGATGCTGCCTCAGATACTGCTTGTGTGGCCACACTCTCTTGGCCTCAGTTTCCCCATCTGTACAGCGAGGGGGCTGGGCTCAATGACCTCCAAGGTCTCTGCCAGCTCTCTATCTAGGACCCCCCCCCAACCCCCGAGATACCCAGGGTCGCAGTCTGGGCAGCCAGAAGGAATCAGCAAGCCCCCCCACCAACAGGACTCTGCCTTGGGACTTGGCGTGTCACGCAGACGCCAAAACAACTACTCACTGCAAAGACGCCTCGAACCACCCAGCCGTGGTGCTGCCGCAACGTCTTGCCGTAGGCATTGTCTTTAAAAGAGAGAAACACAAAGAACTCTGTGAGAAGCTTTCCCCTGAAGACTTATACATGCGTGTTTGGATGGTCCTACGTGCGTGTGCGTGTATGTGTATATGTGGAAACAAAGTTAGCATTTTCTTATCTGAGAAGAATCAGAAGCGCGGCCTCTGACCAACGTACCCACAGACCCTTCCTCCTCTGACTGAAGGAGGTGTGCTAGGGGGGCTCACAGAGCAGGACAAAGGTCTGGTTAAATAGAACCATAGAGAATCAGAGCCAACAAATAAGGAAAGAAGACAAGGTGGGGAAAGGGAGGAGGTCTCAAGTTGGGGTCTTGAGAGAAAAGCCCAAATTCAATGAAGTAAGTACAAAAATGAGCCACACTTACACACACACACACAACAAACTTCACCAATATTTATGTCAATTCTTTGTTTCTTCCCCCTTTTAAAAATTATTTTTTCAATCTTAATAGTATTTTTTTCTAGTTACATGTAAAGATAGTTTTCAATATGTCTTTGAAATTTTGAGTTCCAAATTTTTCTCCCTCCCTCCCTTCCCCAGGACAGAAAGCAATCTGATATAGGTTATATATGTACAGTCACATTAAACATATTTCCACATTAGTCATGTTGTAAGAGAAGAATCAGAACAAAAGGATAAACAATAAAAAAAAAGCAACAACAAAAGTGAAAATCGTCTGCTTTGATCTGCATTCAGACTCCACAGTTCTTTTTCTGGATGTGGAGAGCGTTTTCCATCATGAATCCTTTGGTATTGTCTTGGAACAAAAGAACCGAATCTATCGCCACTGATTATTGCACAATGTTACCCATTATTTCTTTCTTAAGAAAAAGGTGACACAGTAATGAAGCAGGGGGTCTAACCTGGGGCCGTGAACTTGTTTGTAAAAATGTTCTGATGACCGTATTTGCATGGAACCCCTTCCTTAGCAACACCGTGCATTTAGAAGCGGCCTTCTGAGCAGGGGCCTCTGGGCTTCACTGGGTGTTACCATAGATTCATGACCCAAAAAAAGCTAAAAATCCCTGCAACGGGGAAAATTCCCCATTTGATTCTTTGAGGTGTTTCCACCCTATAATAAACTCAGAGAGCAATCTGGAGACCCTGTGGTTTCCCCTCATTTTCCCTGCAAAGCTGATGAGGCTCCAAGAGGGGGGCTTGTCACACAGCTCCTCCTGCCTGGCACAAGCAAAGCCCTCGCCACAAAGAATTCCCATTTATTTGTAGGGAAATAAAGGCCTGCTTTATAAAGAGGAGGTGGCTGAGGTCTAAAAGAAGCTGAGTTTGTTCCTTCTCCTACTGACCTTGGGGGTCCAATACAGAGAGAGGTGTGGGTCAGGAAGACCCAATGCCCAGGGCTCTCTCCATCCATCACACAGTAATGCAGGGGCACAGGAAATGAAGTGCTGCACTTGGGGTCAGGAAGCCCTGAGTTCAAACCCTGCCTCAGACACTTGACACTTACTAGCTTTGTGACCCTGGGCAAGTCACTTAACCCTCATTGCCCTGCCCCCCCAAAAAAAGAAAGAAAGAAAAAAAGAATGATGCAGTGCTAACTTACTCAGGGCTGTCTGGATATCCTTTTCTCCATTCTTCACTTCTGTCAGGAAACCCTTCAAAAACTTCAGTCCCCTGTGGTGGGGAAATAAAAACATGGGGGTGGAACATTCAACTTTTGAAGATCCTAGACTATTAGTGCTAGAAGGGGCCTCTGAGATCCCTGGTTCTGTCGGGCCCCAGAAGGGGATTCAAATTCAGGCTCACTGATGGGAAACGTTTTTCGGCGAGAGTGACCCCCAAGAGGCATGGGCGGCCTTGGGAGTGAAGGCTCCTTCCTCATTCCAGGCCTGCCGGACAAGGCTGGATGACCACTGGCTGGGGATGCTGTAGGAAGAGCTCATCCTCAAGGATGTGGTAGGCTAGACAGCCTCTGAGGTCCCCACCAACTCTGGGATTCTGGGGCTAGACCAACCCCCTAATTTTACAGATGAGGGACGAGAGGCCCAAAGGGCCCCACGGTCAGCAAGAGTACCTTGAAGGCTCGGTCACTGATGTCTTGAGGGCGAAGGGCATTAAGGAGCACCAGAAGCATTAAGAAGTCAATCAATTGGCTTACTGTCTAGTAATAAACAGCACTGAACCCACTGAACCCAACCCTCCTGTCCAACATGCATTTAACAGTGCTCAGAGCACTGGGCCCAGAGTCAGAAAGACTCATCTTCCCGAGTTCAAATCCGGCCTCAGACATTTACCAGCTGTGTGACCCTGGGACAGTCAGCTAACCTCTGCCTCAGTTTCCTCGACTGTAAAATGGAGGTCATAAAAGCACTGAGAGGGGCAGCTAGGTGGCGCAGTGGATAGAGCACCGGCCCTGGAGTCAGGAGGACCTGAGTTCAAATCCGGCCTCAGACACTTGACACTTACTGGCTGTGTGACCCTGGGCCAGTCACTTAACCCCAATTGCCTCACTTAAAAAAAAAACAAAACATTCTCTAGTGCAAATCCCAACATAGGGACTCAGATCTGAAGCTTGAAGTCCAATCCCTTCCTCTTACAAATGAGGACACTGAGGCCCGGAAGAGAGACTCGCCCAAGGCCAAATAAGCCTTAAGTCCCAGAGCCAGAATTCAAACCTCAGAAGGGAAATGAAGTCTTGCCTCAAGTGAGAACCCACCACAGCTGACTGTCCTTTTGTGAATCAGGTCCTGCATGAAGCTCGGCCCCGGTTGGCCCCTGGTTAGCAAAGACCGTCCCAGACCAGCCCACGGGCAGAGCCGGCCAGGCCTGTCCAGAGGCCTCCCTTACCTCTTTAGCCACAAGAGGGCCTCCGTGGCCGAGTTCCTGACCTGGGCCACGTTCACACTCACTTCCTGCAACACAATCTTTTGGAGGGTGGTAAACTCTTCCTTGTTGGTGATGTACTTCTGATTAACTTTCTGCAGAAGAGAGGGAGGCACGTCAGTGACGGAACCCAAGCCAACCATGAAGAAGAATCAGGAAAGAGGCTACTGAGAAATGAAAGTTAGGAGAAGCAGCGTGAAGACCCCCCCCCCTCCCACCAGGCCTAGGTTCAAATCCTGGCCCTGTCTCTTTCTGTCTGTCTGTCTGGCCTCAGGAAATCACAACCTCGATGGGCCTCAGTTTCCTCACCTGTAAAATTAGGCAGAATTGGGTAACATGCTACAATGGGAAGAGAATTGATTCTGGTGTCAGAGTTTTTGGGTCCAAATTCTACCTTTGATGCTTCATGTCCACAGGACTTTGGGAAGCCTCCCCTTCCCTCAGTTCCAAGGACTTTCCTTCCCACTCTAAGACCTGAGGATGATCAGGCTAAATGTGTGACCTTGGGCAAGTCACTTAACCTTCTTTGTAAAGAAAGGGGCTTGGTCTCTTAAGGTCCCAAGGTCCAGGATCTGCTGACTTTCTCTGTGGGGCTTCTGCTAGTGGGCTTTCGATGCTTTCTTCATAGAGAGCTCTCACAGCCTCCTGAGAGACAGGAAGAGGGAGGAGACTCTGCAGGGACTTGACTTCTGATAAGTGGTGCCCAAGCACCCATTTCCTGTCTCCCAGGGGCTCCCAGCACTGCCGGGGCTGAACAGCTGCTCCAATTTGCATGCATGAAGCCTCTTTCCCCAGCACCAGGGAGGGGAAGCTGGTAGCAAAAGAATACACATTCCCTGGCCCTGGCTGTTCAGGCCTTTGTTTCCAGGTGGGGAAGGGTCCTTCGAGCATCAGAAGTGGAGGGTGGAAAGGGGCAGAGCTAGAAGGACCCTTCAGGGTCATCTGGTCATTTTATTTGTTTGTTTGTTTATCTGCTTGTCTTTTGGGGTTTTTTTGTGGGGCAATGGGGATTAAGTGACTTGCCCAGGGTCACACAGCTAGTAAGTGTCAAGTGTCTGAGGCTGGATTTGAACTCAGGTACTCCTGAATCCAGGGCTGGTGCTTTATCCACTGTGCCACCTAGTCGCCCCCCCATCTGGTCATTTTAGAGGTGACCAGAGAGGTCCATGAACTTACTCCAAGTCACAAAGCTGGCTAATGAAAGAAGCAGTGAGATGGTCCAGGCTGCTCTGTGTTCCCTGAGGGGCAACGCCCTAATTCACCATGTAGACACTAACTGTGCAGCATCAGTGGGGTCTTGGAATAGAATCTCATGGATTCATTTCTTTCTTTTTTTAAATCATAAAAGTATTTTATTATTTTCCAGTTACATGTAAAGAGAGTTTTCATCATTTGTTTTCATAAGATTTTTAGTTCTAAATTTTTCTCCCTCCCTCATCCCCAAGACAGAAAGCAATCTGATCTAGGTTATATAGATTTATTTCTGCATGTGAAAAGGGAAAACTTCCCGGTAGTCAATGCAACGCCATAAACATAATAAGTGCCTTCTGTGTGCCAAGCACTGGGAATACAAAAATGAAGATGGAGACAGTCCCTGCCCTTGGGGCAATTTTGGACTCAGCACACTGATGGGCAAGTGTGATCTTGGACAAGTCACTTTTCTGCTCCCGGACTCAGCTTCCTCCTCTGTCCAATGTGGGTGGTGGTGGGGAGTCAGTTTGGACGACAAGATTACAGTCCTGGGTCAATTAAATAACTAAACACTTGTCATGGGCCAGACATTGTATTGGGCACATAAAGACCAAAAACCGCCCCCAAAAGCCAAAACAAACCCCCTTGCCCTTATGTAAGTAAATACAAAGTAATTTTAAAAGAGAAGAGAAGGGGCAGCTAGGTGGCGCAGTGGATAGAGCACCGGCCCTGGAGTCAGGAGTACTTGAGTTCAAATCTGGCCTCAGACACTTAACATGTACTAGCTGTGTGACCCTGGGAAAGTCACTTAACCCCAATTGCCTCACTTTAAAAAAAAAAAAAGAGAGAGAAGAGATTATTCAAAACTAGGGGATGAAAAAATGTTTCAGAGAAGGAGCAGCTGCTCAGAGCCTTAAAGGAAGCTAAGGGTTATAGAAGGCAGAAGGAAGGCAGGCATGCACTCCAGGGATCAGGGACAGCTTGTGCAAAGGTGTGGAGGGCAGAGATGATATGCTGGCGGGGAGAAGCCACAAACAGGCTACAAGGTCTCGTGAGTAAGCAGCAATCATGGCTCCTACCCCACTCTCACATTTAAGCACAAATGAAGGCTGGGCTGCTGAACAGCTACCTTGTGGAAGTGTTACAGATGTGAGATATAGACTGTAGTCCATCCCTTAAATAGTCCATATTTTTCTTTCTTTTTTTTTGGTGGGGCAAT
This sequence comes from Dromiciops gliroides, assembly GCF_019393635.1. NCBI lineage: Eukaryota > Metazoa > Chordata > Mammalia > Microbiotheria > Microbiotheriidae > Dromiciops > Dromiciops gliroides. The sequence continues at coordinate 20,026,616 of NC_057865.1, read as the reverse complement.
TGGAGTTAAGTGACTTGCCCAGGGTCACACAGCTACTAAGTGTCAAGTGTCTGAAGCCGGATTTGAACTCAGGTCCTCCTGAATCCAGGTCTGGTGCTTTATCCACTGTGCCACCTAGCTGCCTCCCAACAGTCTGTATTTTTCTAAGGTACCAGAGCATACTTCTGAATTAATTTTTTAAAAAATTATGCACAGGGGCAGCTAGATGGCGCAGTGGTTAAAGCACCGGCCCTGGATTCAGGAGTACCTGAGTTCAAATACGGCCTCAGACACTTGACACTTACTAGCTGTGTGACCGTGGGCAAGTCACTTAACCCCCATTGCCTAAAAAAAAAAAAAATTATGCACAAAAGATTACAAATCACAAAATGTTAAAACACAGGAAGGAAACCTGTAAGCCCCTCTGGTTCTACTTCTTAAAGATGGGTCTAAAGCTCAGAGAGGGCAAGTGATTTTCCCAGAGTCACACAGCTGTTTAATGACTCAGTCACAATCAGGACACCTGGACCTTAGGCTCCCTGGCCAGGGCTCTTTTTCCTTTATTCAAAACTACGGCTGTTGAGGGACAATACAACGCTCACCTTAATATTTCCAACAAGGTCCATTTTAACAGGAGCAAAGACTGTCGGGCCAAGTTTGTCTAGAGGGAGAGATGGGAAATGGGTTACTTTTTTTCCCCTTTGAATTAGTCAGGGGCTTTCTTGAGCCACCTCACCCAACAAGCAGCCGTGGTGTCCTGGGGCTGAGCATGCAGAGACACATGGAGGCCTGCCCTCAGGGACTGACATTCCGCTGTAACACCTACCCCCGACTGTCTCCTGATTCTGAAGGAGGCCAGGGGGCGGAGGGGAAAGAGGACAGGAATCTGAGGTCCTAGACTGAACCCTGACTCTGCTGCTGTCAGGTGACCCAGGCCTCAGTGTCCTCATCTGGACCCTTCCCAAACTCATTGCCTTGTCCTGAAGTCCGTTTCTCGGTAGAACCGACAGGACTAAGTCTGAAAAGGCGCGGGGGGTTTCCTGGCCCCTCTGCTCAGGCTTTTACTTCCTTCAAACATCCAGGAAGTCACGAGGCAGATGGATGAAGGGAGATGAGCAAAAACACAGGACAGAGGACTTACCCATGAGAAGGGGATGTCGCAGGGTATTATTAATGTACCTCCCACTCCTCATGCTTTGGACGTCTTTGCGCTAACTTATTTATCCATTTCTAAACTGCCCCCTTCTCCACGGGATAGAATGTGAGGTCCTTGGGGCCAGAGACCTTTTGCGTGTTTAGTCTTTGTGTCACTAGAGCCTAGAACGGTGACTGGAATGCAGTAGGTGTTTAATAAACGCTGATTAAATAAATGAATGATATCCCTACAAGGACTGCAGAGCCTTTATTCTTATTTCCTTTGGGCAGAATGAGAGGCAACAGATGGACGGTCCAGGCACGACACCAGCATCCCTGAGATACTCAAGAAACAAGGAGAAAGGCCTCTGGCACCCTAACCACAGCTCAACCAAACTCACTGCGTAACCTACTGCAAACAGCATAAATGCTTGCCAAATGTGTAATTTGTACGAAGCCCTGTAAGAGGCTCCAGAAATAGAGATGAAAAAATGTCATCAACCTCAGATGAAAGAAGGGAAGGGGGAAGAATGAGGACTACATCATGTACACAGGTAAATATAATACATAACAATAACAATAATAGTGATAATAATAATAATAATAATAATGAAGATCTGGGGCTTTTGGTTCAGACCCGTGACTTAGCAGGATCACAGATTCTGAGACAGAAGGGACCTCAGAGGTCATCTAGTTCAGTAGCCTCATTTTAAAGATAAGGGAATGGAGGCCCAGAGAGGGGCAGGGTCTTACCCAGGGTTGCACAGCAGAGCGACAAAGGAAGGGCCTTGTGACCTGGGTCTGGAGGTGGTGAGGGGAAGTGGTGGCCAGGGAGATGGTGTCTCTCGTTGCTAGAGGCCCCTCTCAGAACATCCCTCCCGCTCGAGGTCTCAGTGAGACACTCGGCCAAGAGACGAAAGGCAGATGTGCCCATCTTACCCAAAACCGGAACAATGGCGTAGCACGACTCCAAGAACGCCTCAGTGGGGATGCCGCTGTCTTCCAGGAGCTCAATGTCGCTAAAACTGGGCACGCGGGGGCAGAGAGAAGAGGAAGAGTGAAAACTCCACCGAGATCACAACGATCCTATGAGCTCACACACCACCCGTGTGCTGCGGGCCGGCCGTGTTCTGGGCCCCGTGCGGGGTGCTGGACAGACAACTACAGTAAAGGAGGCCACCCCTCCACGCACAGAGGGGTCACAGGCTATCGTCAGCTGTGCCCTCCCCAGGGCTGGTTCCCTTTGTGTCAGGCCCGGGCCTCCCTTGCAGAGATGACTCTGCACGTGTATTCTGTGCTTTGTAGCCTTGTAGCGGCTGCTTCTCCAAGAGAAGTGGGTGCTTAATAAATAATAAAGTCCTATTCCCCTCCCTGTTCACTAAACACCCTAGAATTCTTTATCCTTCTTTTCCTGACTCTTAAATTGAATAGAGCAAAAGCCCAGCCATCCTCTCTCTTTATTTTCCTATTCTTTCCCCAGCCATAATAGTAGTTGTTAACAGCAATAATGGCTAACATTTATATCGTGCCTACCATGTGCCTGGCACTGTGCTAAGTGCTTTACAAATCTTAGCCCATTTGATTCTCACAACCCTGGGAGGTAAGAGCTATTATTATCCCCATTTTGTAGTTGAGGAAACTGAAATCAACAGGTTAAGTGACTTGCCCAGGGTCACATAGCTACTTTCTGAGGCTACATTTGAACTCAGTTCTTCCTGACTCCAGGCCCAGTGCCCCAGTAAGAGGGGGAATCTCTGCCCACTCGGGGCAGGGATTGTTTCACTTTTGTCTCTGTACCCGCAGCAGCTAGTCTGGCTCCTGGGACCAGGAGTTTAATCCATGTTTGTTCATTTGAATGTAATATTATCTGAGCCTCAGGGCACTTGAAGTATGTATTATCCCCATTTCAGAGATGAGATAATGGGCTCAGAGAGGGAAGCGACTGGCCCCAGGTCACACAGCAAGTCAGAGAGAGGATTCAAATGCGGGTCTTCTTGTATCCAGTCTAGCACAGAATGAACTCGCTCTGCTACCTTGTGGATGTATAAATAAATGCTGCTTTGGGGGTCGAATGTCCATGCCATTAGCAGGAACAATCTTTTCTTTAAAGAAACATGAGTTCGGGGGCGGCTAGGTGGCACAGTGGATAGAGTACCGGCCCTGGAGTCAGGAGGACCTGAGTTCAAATCCAGCCTCATACACTTAACACTAGCTGTGTGACCCTGGGCAAGTCACTTAACCCCAATTGCCTCACTAAAACAAGACAAAACAAAACTTTAAAAAAGAAGCATGAGTTCCACATGGCTACACCTGATTTTGTTTAATCGACACAAAGATAAAAAACCCTGATTCCTGTCCTGTCCCTCCTTTCCTTAAGATTAAGGATTCACCGATAACCAGAGAAAAAGTAGCTTCCAAAAGTCTAGCACAGAAGGTTTAAGCTTCCTCTGAGGATATAAACCATTTCCATTCTCAGAATCCAAGTATAGTTCATCTTCATTGTTCCAGCAAGACTCTCTTGTGGCCTTAAACAGCACAATCCACTCACCCACACCACTGGTTACGTGAAAAGCAGTGAGGGATTCCGCTAACATGATTTACGTGGCACAATACCTTGTGTTCATGGCACTGAAGAAAGTCTGCACCTCTTCCTTTTCCTCTTCCAGTTGTGCTCCAAGAGATTCACTTACAGGATTCATTCCCGTGGGATGCTCCTGTGGGGGCTCCAAGTCATTCACATGAGGTGTTTCTGTATCTCTTTCACCATCATCCTTGATTTCATCACTTTGGACTTCAAAGGAGAAGGACAGAAGCATCAATTGTGATTGCTCTTCCCCCAGGAAGAGAAATGAGAAGATATTCTATGCCTTTTTGAGGGGGGCAGTAACTAACGGGAGGAGCAGGGAGTGAATGAGAAGATGCAGATCAAAGGACCCAACAGTTTTGCTGAATCACTTTTTTCTTTTCCTTTTGAAAGATTCTCTGGATGAAGGGGATGGGGATGGATATGGGGGAAACCAAAGTGATGTAAAAACAAAATGTATCAAGTGAAATCTATTATTTTTAAAAAAGGGCTTCTCTCATTTCTTGCTTCTGCAATGAATGACTGGATCAAATGATGCTGGGAGATTTAGGCCAGTGTTTTGTTTTTGGGTTTTGGTTTTTTTTTTAGTGATAACTAACTAAGATCTCAAAGTTGTGCACTTCTCATCTGTTTGAGAAAGCTGGGTTTTTAATAAAACAAAAGCACTTTGGGGCAGGTGAGAAGGGAAACCACTTAAAAAAAAAATTCCAGTAACAATTCAGTATGAATGGACCAATGCACCTACTATGTGTAGTAGAGAACCCTCCAAAGCATGGACTTTGGTTTGTGATAACCCTGAGCCCTGACCAGTAGAGATGCAGTAACAGGAAACATCACTCCACAGACACCTCACCGATAATGGGGTCCAGTATGAGAGAACAGAATCACAGGACCATGAAATTCGAGCTAAAAGGAGCCCAGAAGTTGTCTAACATACCCTACCCCCATTTTAGAGATGAGGAAACTAACCTCTAGATTTCTACATGCCTTCTCTTGGGACAAAGAAAAACCAAATGACACTTGGACCTTGTTGGGCAGTGTACACAAAAATCCACACCCCTAGTCCCCCGCCTCTTTAAGGAAAGCAGGGATGTGTATTTCCTGTCTTCTCCAGGGCTAAGACCAATCTTCACTCTTTACCTATTAAATGATCTTCTCCATTTTCTTTAGTCAACAAGGTCTTCCCCTTCTCTGTGGGTTTCATATATAAGGGGCTCTCATGTTTAATTAGGATTTCTTCAGAATCACTTATTTCTGTATTTAAGGATCCATTCTCACAGCTGTTCAGTTCTATCTGCCTAAAAAACCAAACAACAAAGCATTACTCAGCCATAAACAGAATGATGATTGCCACCACAGCCCATTAAGGTTTACCAGAGGCTCTCATCCCCCAGCCCCCAGTGGATCCTCACAAACAACTGGGGAAGGAATCGCCACTCCTGATTGGGAGTGAGGGCCCAAGGTCAAGCTGTTGTGTGTGCCCCGGGGGCTCTGGTGGGAGGGTCTCGGTGTCACAGGCTTCAGAGCCCCAAGAGGCCCAAAGCTCAGGGAGCATCACAGAAACAATGCTGTGGAATCGGGCCTGGGATGGACAACAAGACACAAAGTCCAAGCCTTCTACTCAGCCATGTCTCCCTCATTGAAATGTAATCGTCTTGAGGGCAGGGCCTGCTCTGGCCTGGATTCCCAGCACTGAATGCAGTGCCTGGTACTCAATGCTTGTTAACTGACCACACCCAATCGCACAAGTCACAACCACAAGTATTTATTAAATACCTACTGTGTGTCAGGCACCATTCTAAGCAATGATGATACAAGGAATGGTCCCAGCTCTCAAGGAGCTCATGGGGGGGGCGGGGAGAAGGGATAATGGGGAGACAACGTGCTACCAACTATCAACCACCAAGGGGACCCCCTGAGAGAAAAGGCACTGGCACTGGGGGGGGGGTCAGTGCCAGCTCAGGACCAGACCCTCCCTCTACTAGGGGCTGCCACCCCCGAGGATCCAGACAAAATGAACCAGGCCCTGCCTTCAGAGAGTTGACATTTCCCTGGACTGTACTAGAAAGCCCAACCTTCTCAGTACCAGAGGAACCCCCCGTGTCCCCAGAACTTCTCAGACCAAGCTCCTTGGGAGCCCCATCGTTAGCACCTCCCAGGGCAGACGACTTCTGCCAGACACAAAACAGGGGAGGGGGCTGTTTCCCCACTGGGGAGCTGCAGGGAGCCATTCACAGCTTTCCCAGACCAGCCCCATTCATTAGCTCTCCTCCCAGAGGAAAAGAGACATCAATTAGCAGCATTTCTCCTGCTGGGCCTCATTTCCCCCAGAGTAAGCCCCACCTTGTTTTTAGGGCGAGCAAGTAAGGAACTCCCCAGGCCCACAGTCTACTCTGTGGCCTTACTACCAATGGGACCCCAGGAAAGGCAATTAACTACCCGTGCCTCAGTTTCCTTTTTTGTGAAGAGTGGCCTTTGAGGCCCCATATATGGATGTGCCACAAACCCCAATGCCAAGCAGCTACGAAAAACGCAGATGGTATTAATGCAGGGAAATGTCTATGTGAATAATGCGGACACACCTAGGACTGAACTGTGAGGCAGGGAGGAACCTCCAGTGAGAAAACTCTCTACCAATGTAGGTCAGCACCTTCCTCTCAACTGACAGTCTTAGGAATCTGTGTACAGTACTTTATTTTTATTTAAATTTTTTAAAGTTATGTTTTTTAAATTTTGTAATAATTTAGTATTTAATTTTCCCCAATTACATGTAAAGGCAATTTTTAACTTTTTTTTTTTTTAGTGAGGGAATTGGGGTTAAGTGACTTGCCCAGGGTCACACAGCTAGTAAGTGTTAAGTGTCTGAGGCTGGATTTGAACTCAGGTACTCCTGACTCCAGGGCCAGTGCTCTATCCACTGTACCACCTAGCTGCCCCCAACATTTATTTTTTAAAACTTTGAGTTCCACATTCTCTCCCTTCCTTCTACAGGTTCTACACTTTACGTTAAGTGACTTTACCAGGGTCACACAGTATCTGTCAGAAGCAGGACTGAACTCAAATCTTCAGAGTCCAAACCCAGAATTCTTAACACTACGCTGCCATCTCAACTATATAGAAAAACACCAGAAATGAGAACAGAATCTTGGATGCTGTAAACAGTTTAGATTCTTTTTTCTATCCTATCAGATTAAATTCATAAACACACACAGAGCACCTTTTTATGACCAATGCAGGTGGGAATTAATTGTTAGCTCGTCCAAGGGAGAAGTGCTAATCTACATATAGGCCTACAGGAACAGAGGGAAATAAAATAACTGGGAAATACCACGGTGGGCGAGAGCCGACCCGCCAAGGAGATGGAAATATAATCTACCAGCTGAGGGGCTGAGGGAGGGGCTGACCCTGTTCTAAGCTCACTGAACTGTCCCGGCGAGTCATGCGAACCGAGCCCTAGAAAGATGAGGAGAGTCGCCCGCTGACGCTGTCGCCAACAAAGAAAGAGAGAACCGTACCTTTCCAGGGCGCTGTGGGTCGCTGTGATGGCAAGTTTAGTCTTTAAAAGAAAAAAAACATGTTCACACAAACAACTTCGAACAGCCCCAGCCCTAGAATTCTGGCCGGCTGGTGCGGCCAGGCCTGAGCACAGAGCCCACGCACGGAGCCCACACACAGAGCCCACGCGCGGAGCCCATGCACGGAGCCCACTGCACAGAACCCATGCACGGAGCCCACGCACGGAGCCCACGCGCGGAGTCCACATGCGGAGTCCACTGCACAGAGCCCACGCACGGAGCCCACGCACAGAGCCCACGCACGGAGCCCACGCACGGAGCCCACGCACGGAGCCCACACACAGAGCCCACGCACAGAGCCCACGCACGGAGCCCACGCACAGAGCCCACGCACGGAGCCCACGCACGGAGCCCATGCACGGAGCCCATGCACAGAACCCATGCAGCTCTGACAGCCTCAGGCGTCCTGAGGAGGGCCCACAGAATCACCCGGCCCCTGCTGTCAGTTTTCCAAATGGGGCACCTGAGCCCCCAAGGCCAGGCTTCTTAACGTGAGATCTGTCCATGGATTTGCTGTTACTGTTTCTCCAACTCCATCATTCTACATATTTTACTTGGGGCATTAAAAAACACGACTGTGAGGAATGCGCAAGCTTCACCACAGTGCTGCCCAAGCGGTCTGGGTGCTCCTTTGGGCGACTGAATCGTCACATCCAAACATCATCCTGACTCTCGGAGGGGGCAGGAACCCCAGAGACCAGCTGAGCCCCCTGTGCCATCCCCCACAACCCATCATCCGGCCTTCACAGGCAGACCTCTGATGAGAGAGGCCCCTCCAAAGGAGATGCACCCCCCTTCTGGGGAGCTCTAGTTCCTAGACTGTGTGTCCTGAGCCAGAAGAGGGAAGGGACTTTTCCTTCTTGAACCCAGAGGACAGAACGGGGAAGAATGAGATATGGGCCTTGGGAGGGAGCCCCTCTCCCTAAGACTTCAGGCAGAGGCTGGACGGCCACTGGGAAGGTGGGAGGGGATTCTGGGTCAGTGGACACTGGACCAGAGGCTTCTGGCACCTCTCCCAACTCAGACTGATTCCTAACATGTGCTCAATTTAAACGAGGGGCTCCCAAAGGGGAAACCTCAAAGGCAGCAGGTGTTTATGAAGCCCTTACTGTGTGCTACAGGTAGGGGACACAGAGAAAGGTAAACACCCAGTCCCTGCCCTCAAGGGGCTCCAGTCTGATGGGGGAGACAACATTCAAATAATCATGTACACCCAGCGCACATATACACACACACACTCTAAATGGGAAATCATCTTAGAGGGAAGGGACTAGCACCAGGGGGCCTGCAGATGGCGTGACTGGAGCAGGATCTGGAAGGAAGCTGAGGTAGGGCTGGAGGGCC